>NC_083290.1:41824390-42124390 GCF_963506605.1 Zootoca vivipara | reverse complement strand
TTCAAATTGTGTGGGTTTTCTCCGCTCTTGACACATCAAGGTAGCAAGATTTCTGCTTAAAACAAGTCCCTAATCTATAATCCAGCATAGTGAGCCTTTATTTGGAAGAAGAGGGTTATGAATTTCAACCTCGTGTGTTAGTACATTCTGTGGGGGTGGGTGTTATATTTGCATTTAACCTACTGAAGGCAGCTGGAAGTCCTTGACACCGTCTGCACTGTACATGTAAACCAGTATCATACCACTTGAAACAGCCGTGACTTCCACCAAAGAATCTTGGGAAGTATAGTTTTAGGGCGCTGAGAGTTCTTAGGGGACCCCCTATTCCTCTTATAGAGCTACAGCTGCCAGAGTGGTTTAACAATCAATCCCTCTTCCCAGGGAATCTTAGGAATTGTAGCTCTGTGGAATAACAACTCTCTTACCAAACTACACTTAGCAGCATTCTTTTCTGAAAGCCATGGCTGTTTAAAATGACATGATACTACTTCAAATGTATATTGCAGTTGGGGTCCTTATTTATTTATTTATTTATTTATTTATTTATTTATTTATTTGTTCAGTTTTTTGCCACATTCCCTTCTGGACAACCTTTGAAGAGTCACATGGCAGTGATAAGCAGGGGTAGAGGTGAAACTGGGCAGTGGAATAAACATAGGCTAGTCCTCTGCACCAGGTGGAGGGACCTTTGGCCCTCCAGATGTTGCTGAACTATATCTCCCATCAGCTCCAGAAATCATGGCCGGTTCCAAAGAGAATGGATGTTGCAGTTCAGCAATGTTGGGAGGGCCAAAGGTTTCCCACACCTGTTCACACACATCCCTCTCTAGCTTCCATCCAGACAAGCAAAAGGCATTATTAGAGTTCAGTCACATTTACATCAGGTGGCAGGCGGGTGTTTGGGTGTGTGTTTGGCTTGGAGAGAACTCTGAAAGTCAGACAGGAGTTCAGTCCCTAAGCCTAAGGATTCCCACCTCTGGCCTATTGGTTCCAGCTCACAGGAACAGCCTCTACGTCTCCATGCACCTAGTCCATGGACAGTGGGGGGCAGGGCGCTAGTATACATGGCCTCACTCATTCGTTCTACATGCAGTTTTAATCATGTTGGGAATATAATGACTAAATAGGGTTACTTACTCAGCAGCTTAGCAATACGAGTTCTATTCAGAATAGACCAATTGAAGTTAATGGTCGAGACTTAGTTTCATTAACCTCAGTCGGTCTGTTCTGAGTAGGAATGGCGTTGGACACAATCCAGAGCCTGAAGACACCTGATGCAACAATATTGGTGGCACTAAGCTAGTCTGTGTGTGAATGGAAGGCCACTTGAAACTCTCACACTCACTTGCCACCTGGAGTCTGATGGAAGAACAGGGATTTTGCAATGCAGGTCTCCAACCAATGTGTACAAAAATGTATATATTAGCAGTAAGTGCACATGAAGATGCCTTTATCAATGGAAATGAAATCCAATTTGCATTTTATTACAGGAGAACGTTTGCAGAATTCTGTTTATGAGGAAAAAGTGCATTGCAATGACAGGACATTTTCATGGGGACTTTTATTTATTTTAAAAAAAGGTCTGCACAAATTAGTGCAGAAATGTAGAGAACTGAATTTAAGAATTTTTTTTGGGGGGGGGGGGAGAAACCTAAACTGACAGATCTGTCCCTCCCTATGTAGCCCCCCACTTACTTATTTTCTCTTGCCCCAGAAAACTTACCAAGGTTCTAAACTATTACATTGGAAACGCAGATGACTCCAGCAAGACGGAATTGCTCTTTGCCGCTCTAAAAGCCTTGAAGTACCTGTTCCGGTTCATAGTTCAATCGCGAGTCCTGTACCTAGGGTAAGCAATGGCTGGAAGGTTAAAGGTAAAGGGACCCCTGACCGTTAGGTCCAGTTGTGGACGACTCTGGGGTTGCACGCTCATCTCGCTCTATAGGCTGAGGGAGCCGGTGTTTGTCTGCAGACAGCTTCTGGGTGATGTGGCCAGCATGACAAAGCCACTTCTGGCAAACCAGAACAGCGCACGGAAACACCGTTTACCTTCCCGCCGGAGCGGTACCTATTTATCTATTTACACTTTTGACGTGCTTTCGAACTGCTAGGTGGGCAGGAGCTGGGACCGAACAACGGGCACTCACCCCATCACGGGGATTCAAACCTCCAACCTTCTGATCAGCAAGCTCATGGTTTAGACCACAGCACCACCCGCATCCCTTAATGGCTGGAAAACATGGGCATAATTCGTACTTTTCCAGTTGAGCTACTACTACTACTTATTCATAAATGTGTGCCCCACCTTTCCTCCAAGGAGCTTGAGGTGGAATAATGCCTCTTCCCCTCCCCATTTTATTCTCACAAACAACCCTGTGAGTAGGTTGGGCTGTGCGATTGTGATGGGCAGGCCATTCATGCTCAGCCTCTGTGTGCTTGCTCAGTCCTGAGATGTCAACTACGTAAATCAGCTGTGCCTGCCCTTCTCTTCAAAAGGAGAGCATGGGGGGGGTGTCAAGTGTTGGAACAACATCTTAGCTAAGTAGCTATGCTGTGCTTTACCTGCTTGTAACCTGTGGACCCAAGTGGGGGTGCTGCACTGACTTCATCATAAAAACTTAAACAAAAAAAATGCCAGCGCTTCCAATTCTGAGTCCAAGGGGGAGAGTCAAGATAATCGCCACATCACGCTGACTCCCTGTGCACCTAGGCACGTTATCAGCCTCTCTATAATTATTAGGATCTTACTACTTGGATGCTGTTACTGCCTTCACTTAGGTCGGATGACTGCATACCATTCAAAATGGCTGCTTGTTACCTCCAGGATCTAGAGACCTTTAGGTGAAAGAGCTTAGCACCCCCAACCCACCTTAATAAAAAATAAATAAGTTACACAGCCATGAAGCCTGCAAACTTTTTTTAAAAAAGGTTCTCGACCATCAAACATCTATTTCAGGCTCAGGATTTTATTCTGAGCATTTGCTGAAGAACTGAGTTGCTGGATATATACTCTATTTGCCTTTGTTAATCAAGAAATGTAATCATTCCAAGAGATTTTATGTTTTAATGTTCAAGGAACAGCAGACAGTGATTTCTTTCTGGAACAAACACAGTTGGGCTTACAGGAATTCCCCATGTTATTTATACATAATTTATTTCCAGAGAATCATTGTCATATTTCAGGAAAGCCCAATTGTGTTCAAAGTCAAGTGAGTGGAAATAAGAAGCTCTTTCCTTCAAACCAACACTAAATATAGAATCATATTTTTTTACTTCCCTCTTGTGCTTCTCTTAGGCTGTAATCCTAATTAAAAGCTAACAGGACAGTGTGTAGTTTGTGTGTTTACTCAGAAGTAAATCCTGTTGTGTTCAGTGGGGCTTACTGTCATGTAAGGCTGCACAGGTCTGCAGCCTAAAAGCACATAATGTATAGAAAGATACACTTTTGTTGTAATGTTATTTTTTAACTATAATCAGCAATTGAATAATTAGGGTGATTTTCTTTCTCTCTCTTTTAGGTTTTACGGGAAAAGCGAAGATGGAGATGAGTTTAACAATGCCATCCGCAAGTTGTTCCTCTCTTTTAACATCCTCATGGACAGGCCTCTTGAGGAGGCTGTCAAGATCAAGGTTAGCCTGAGTCTGTTGCCATTATCTGAAATGGGCGTGGCTTTAGTGACAAGGGCTTCTTATCTGTGCCTGCATTCCAGGAGTGGCTCACCTGTGGCCATCCCAGTGTTGCTGAACTACAACTCCCATTAGCCCCAGCCAGCATGGCGCATGGACAATTATGATGGGAGTTGTAGTCCAACAACATCTGGATGGCCACAGGTGAGCCACCCCATCTGTATTCTGATTCAGTTTTTCAAGTGGCATTGCTTGTGAAGCCAAAATGGAGCAATATTCACACAGGACAGGGAAGACAGCAGCAGCAGCAGCTTCTGAATAAATGTGACATTTTCAGAAGTTTAAGGAAATAAAAACCTAAGCGGTACTCCCCCCCCCAAAAAAAAGCCAGCCTTGGCAGTACTGAACATGCTGAGTGCCCATGGAATTAGAAACTGGGGGGGGGGAAATTAGAAACTGGGTAGAAGGGGTAGGCTATTTCTTGGTTCACACTGAGGAACAATTTTTAAATGCTTCCTGGGATAATAGTGAGAGCTGCCCATGGAAATCAAATGGAGGCAGCTACAATTTTGGTGCTTCTGGGATGAGGTACCAGAGTGCCGTTACTGCTTTAGCCAAAATGTCACCATCTCTACACAAGAGGGAAGGCATCAGGAAGGCCCCAAACAGCTGAATGAGAACTGAGCATGCTCATTGGCAACATAATGCTGGCAAACCCTTGTTGGGAGCACATTTCACAGAATCACAGAATCATAGAGTTGGAAGAGACCACCAGGGCCATCCAGTCCAACCCCCTGCCAAGCAGGAAACACCATCAAAGCATTCCTGACATATGGCTGTCAAGCCTCTGCTTAAAGACCTCCAAAGAAGGAGACTCCACTCCACCACACTCCTTGGCAGCAAATTCCACTGTCAAACAGCTCCTACTGTCAGGAAGTTCTTCCTGATGTTTAGGTGGAATCTCTTGTTTTGCAGAGCTGTCTTTACTTGCCCACAAATGACATCATACATGACATCAGGGGTAGGGCAGGTGGGAGTGACATAAGGAAAACTGCCTTGTGGTCCACATTAAGACCTGTAGAATGAGAAAAAGGTGTAGCTCAGGGTTAGAGCATCTGCTTTGCATGAAGAAGGCCCCAGGTTTTGTCCCTGGCATATGCAGGTGGGGCTTGGGGAAAGGGGCCTGTCTGAAACCCTGGAGAGCCACTGCCAGTCAGTGTAGGCAAGACTGAGCAAGATAGATCAATGGTCGGACTCAGTGTAGGGCAGCTTCCTGTGTTCCTGTGTCTAGTTTTTAGAGCGAAGGGATTAACTTTCTTTCCCCACTTCCTTCTTGTATCTTGCAGGGTGCTGCTTTGAAGTATTTACCAAACATCATCAATGATGTAAAACTGGTATTCGATCCTGTTGAACTCAGGTAGCTATAAAACATTTTCTTTGGATTAGTAGCTGCAGAAGGACAAAGTGATAGCCATGCATTATAGGATTATAATTTTATTTTTATTTTTTTAAATCTATTGGATGGAAAATCCACCAAAGTTGTCAAGAGACTTTCTAAAAACCAAAGAGTGTGTGTGCTGATGAAGCAGTTTTTGGCCCTGTTCTGTTTTTAATGAGCCCTTATAGGATTGAATTCATAGCACTCTGTAGCTGGAATTATGCAAGACAGAATTCTCATGGGGATTTGCCTTCAGACACCCACTGGCAATGGGAGAGTTAGAATGGTGCCCCTGAGAAGGAAGAGGTATCCGCATATTCGCGGTGGAGGGATGCAGACTTGCAAAAGCACAAGAAATATTTTAAAAGACATGTCCAGTCCCCCCATGTTTTAGTAAATTAGTAAGAAATCATCATCCTACCCCACCCATCTGATTGGGGTGCTCCAGTCACTCTGGAAACAAACCATCCCACTGAAACAAAATTGCTCCTTGGCCATGCAATATTGAGAATATGTTGAAAAGGGGTGAGTGGGGGACAGAACAGGTAGGGATTAGTGGGGTGCCTTAATTGGTGGGGATGGCTGGGTGGAACGCTGTACAAGAGCACTCCTTTTAGGAGGAGGACAATACACTGCAACATAATGTTGCAGCACCTGCTTGTTCCTTCACTCTTTACTTTCTTGTAGTGAGTCGGACTATTGGTCCATCTAATCCAGCTTTTCCCAGTTCTCTTATCTCACTGAAAATGCTGGAGATGGAACCCAGAACCTCCTGTGTTCAAAGCACTTGCCACTAAGCTATTGCTCTTCAGCAACCATAATCGCCATGGGTTGAATGTACTCGGTGACATAGATGCAATTTTACATATGTGGCTTTATGCTGCCTAATTTTGCATTTGTGGTCGTCAGAAAGGGGCAGGAGCTAAAGGCAGCAGAGCCCATTCCCCTCTTCTTCCTTCTGATGATGATAATAATAATAATAATAATAATAATAATTTATTTATACCCCGCCCTCCCCAGTCAAAACTGGGCTCAGGGCGGCTGACACCAGTAAAATTACAATAAGACGTAAAAGAAAGAAAAACAATTAATTAAAATATGGGTTAAAAGACAGTTTAAATTTAAAATTTTAAAAATGCAGCCTCATTTTAAAGTAGCCCAAATCAAAACCATAAGGGAGGAAAACATAGGGGTCAGACTGAGTCCAGCCCAAAGGCCAGGCGGAGCAGCTCCATCAAATCCCACAGGGCCCTGGTCTCCTGTGAGAGAGCGTTCCACCAAGTCGGGGCCAGTACTGAAAAGGCCCTGGCCCTAGTTGAGACCAATCTAACCACCTTATGGCTTCCCTGATGCTTCCCCAAGCATCACATATTTGCAAGCCTGTTTTCACCACCTTAAGGACTAGAAGTGTGATCTTATTTTTTTGAAATGGTAGCTGAATATGAGGCTACTGAATTCTGTGCTTGCAGAAATTGTGGGATATACACATCCCGTGTTATGTGTGTCCAGCACAAATTAACAGTAAACAGAAGTGAAACATGTCCAGAAGCAGATATTCTACTGTAAACTGCTATGTGATCTTTGGACATAGCTGCCAAGTTATCCCTTTTTTAAAGGGATTTTCCCTTATGCTGAATAGGCTTCCTCGCGAGAAAAGGGAAAACTTGGCAGCTATGTCTTTGGATGAAGGGCAGTATAGAAATGTAATTAATTAATTAAAGAAGAAGAATGGAAAATTCAGTAAAAGCAGATGTTTCAAGCAGCTTAGCCAAGCCTGATGTTAAGTGAGAAGGCAGAAACCCTTCAAGGTCACCGGTCAATCTGAGCAACGTAAACGTCAATTTTTGGTGTAGCAAAAGAGCATAGTAGCTTCTTGAAACCCCAAGTATAGGATGACACATCCGTCCAAGAAGGGGGAGAAATGCTCTCAGCTCCCATAGCACAGCTCAACAGTTCAAACATTCTAGGTTAACTGTTGCTGGTCTGATGTTGGTCTGCTTAACGGTACATAGAAGACACAGTGCATTAGCATTTAGTGTACACTAGATGGCTAGATCATAAGAATCTGTGAATGTGTCCAAATAGTAAAATTGGCAAATATTATTAGGATCAGAGAGGGAAGACAATCTGATAACAATTTTATTGAAAGAGGGAGCCCCGTTTTATTACTGAGGCAAAAAAATCATGCAAAAATGCAGAATCATGTACATAGTCCAGGACGTTGTAAAAACACCATGTATAGTGGGACCTTGACTTACGAGCTACTCGTCATCTGACATTTTAAACTTACGAGCGGAAAAAGTGGCCGCGCGCTTACGATTATTTCAACATCTGAACGGAAAACCCGTTCGCAGCTAGATGCGGTTTCCTCGACTTACGAGTTTTTAGATGCGGTTTCCTCAACTTACGAGTTTTTCCGTTTCCAATGCATTCCTATGGGAAACCGCTTTTCCTATGGGAAACTCGACTTACGAAGTTTTCGACCTACGAGTGTGCATTCAGAACGGATTAAATTTGTAAGTCGAGGTCCCACTGTACTTAAAAGAGAGGGAGATGCAAAACCATGTGCTTTCTTTTTTCTTTGTAAATCTGTGCATCAAATATTTTCTGTTACTTGTCAGAACGCCCCCTCTTCCCCCCCTCTTCTTCCTAATGTCTCAACAAGCAAGATTGATGTGTAACAATGGAAAAATAACGAGACACTGCATTACCTTTGTAAACCAAGAAAATCCTCAATAAAAAACAAAACAAAAACAAAACAAACTGTACACAAAAATCTTAATCTGAGACCATCTTGCTGCTTTTATTACTGTGTGTTCTGATTTTCATTTATGCAAGACCAGGAGATTTGATGGGTGTGATAGAAATCCTTGTAATAAATAAGCAAATCTGCAGCTTATAATGCTAATGGGACCAAAACTGTTCTCTCCCCCCCCCACACACACACTCTTCTTCCCAGTGTCCTCTTTAGCAAGTTTATCCAAAGCATCCCAGATAACCAGCTCGTCCGACAGAAGCTCAACTGCATGACGAAGGTTGTGGACAGTGACCTTTTCCGTCAATCTGGTGAGTCTCTTTTTCTCACTTCCCACCCAGTTTTAAGGCATTTCTTTATTTTTATCTGTAACATTTCTATGCAGTTTTCTGGGCATATCGCAAATAAAAACAAAGACTATGAGGTGTAAAAACGGGAACAGGGTGAGTTTTTTCTTAGTGATCTGATTGCCCTTGGTGTTGCAATGCCCTCTCCCTGATAACATCTAATCGGAACAAGATTAACCTTTCCCTTGCAGTACCTGGGATAACCTTGCATCTGTCTACTTTGCCTTGCAGAGCAGACCACAATGCTGGGTTATGTCTCTCATCTAATAAAGTTTATCTCATTTGCTTGCCTGAAAACAAAGCATTTGGATGGTTCAATGCTAGTAAATTGGTGAAAAAGAAAAAGATTTCCTGTTGCAACCTAACTAGTATTCCCGCAAACAATAGTAAATTGTCACACATTGTTTTATTTCAAAATGCTCTGTTGTTCATATTTAATGGTACATTCGTAGCATTTATATTCTGCCATTTGGATTTTTTGTTCACACAGAATTAATGTATCCTGTGTAGTTTGGTGGTCTGGTTTCTTACTTTGTTAATGAAGGCTCTATTTTAACTGATGATTAGGTTATGAATCACATCTGCTATACTGTCCATGAATGGCTCGTGGCAGTGGTCTATTTGCATGAGTAGCGTGATAATGGAGATAGTTAGAGGGCAAGTTTCCATTAGCCAGGAATTGCAGGAATTTTTGCTCATAGAAACTGTAGTGCCTTTGGGTCTTCTGTGAGTAAACTTAGATTTGTGAGTAGACTATTGGTTTAAGCAATTGCAAAAGCCATTTCAGATCATGAATTAACTCTTAGCCTATCAAAAACAGAATAGACATATAAAGTTCTGAAATGTAGGCAAGTAGTCAAAACCACACTTTGGTAAATATTGACACATTGCAGTTACGCAAAAGCTAGCAGATCCTATGCAGAACTGCTCAAGGTACTGAGCAGAAATTTTGCGAAAACTGGGCTGAGTTAAGCGGATGCTGATGCATTGCACTGGTTATGGCCATACTGGCTGGGGATGTTGGGGTTTGTGGTCTAAAACATCTCATAGAATCATAGAATTGTTGAGTTCAACCCCCTGCTATGCAGGAATCTCGGCTAAGGCATCCATGACAGATGGCTATCCAACCTCTGCTTAAAAACCTCCATTGAAGGAGGGCCGAGGGAGACCATTCCACTGTTGAACAGCTCTTACTGTCAGAAAGTTCTTCCTGATGTTTAGTTGGACTCTCCTTTCTTGTAACATGAATCCATTGGTTCAAGTCCTACACGCTCCAGAGCAGGAGAAAACAAGCTTCTCCATCTCCCATTGTTCTCCTTGGTTGTCCAAGGGGCCTGGTAGGAATTTTTTCCCACTTGGCAAATTGGTACCGGCCATTTGGTTTTTTACCTACCTTGTAGCAAATCATCACAACTTTGTAAGGTTTGGTGATTAGGCATTGAAGTATTAGGTTGAAGGTGAGGGGAGGTAGTGGCCATCACCTACCCCCCCCCTAATTCAAGGGTATTCCGTTAAAGGAATCCGGGGGGCATGGTCTCTGTCCGAAGCCCCAGATGGGGGGCTAGGGTCATATCACGACCCCTAGCGGTGACCCTGGGGGAGTTCCTAGTTGATGTGCATCAGCGAGGCTCCCCCTACTGGCGGCTAACCATTCCGAGACTCCTGCAGACAGGCAGGAGTCAGATATAGTCATGTGGTTTCCAGTGCCTAAGCGCCAGGCATAGGCAAACTCTGGCCGTCCAGATGTTTGGGACTACAATTCCCTAGCTAACAGGACCAGTGGTCAGGGATGATGGGAATTGTAGACCCAAACATCTGGAGAGCCTATGCCTGGCCTAAGCCAATACCACTCACATTCTGTAACCAATAAAGTTGTGGCCTTTTTCGCCCATTAACCTAAAATACTGTTTCATGTGTCTTTATTCCACTTCCCGGGAAGGTTTGGGACCTTGCCACGCAAAGTTAATATATTCCTAAGTTCAAGCACACACCACCCGATGTGTGGATCCTCTATTATATTTCCCCATTGTGTTTCACAGAATGCCGAGATGTTCTCCTGCCTTTGCTCGTGGACCAGTTAAGTGGTCAGCTGGATGATAATTCAAACAAACCTGATCATGAAGCTTGTTCACAGCTCCTTAGCAATATTCTGGAGGTTTTGGATCGGAAGGAGGTGGTGAGTATCTAAATGACTGTGATTTCTTTATTTTTCAGAAGAAGGAATATTGCCCCACAGCAATACTGAAGGTGCCCACAACTTAATAGAGCAGGTTCTTCTATGCAGCTTAGCTATAATCACTGATTGGCTGAGCAGTGCAGCAGGGGAGGGCAGAAGATCACAGGGGAGAGAAGTCAACTCAGACTATGGAGAGGGAGCAGGGTCTTGCTTAAGCCATCTGGTGGGCCAAATTAGGTGCCTGTGCAAGAGGTTCCCCATCACTGGATTAGGCCAACACACACAATGTGAAAAATGAGATTCAACTATAGCAATCAAGGACCGACCCGTCAGCACTATATATTTAAAGTGCTATTGTATCAATTTAATAGTTATGGCTTCCCCCAAAGAATGCTGGAAGTATAGTTCATTAAGGATGCTGAAAGATGTTAGGAAATCCCCTAACATCTGGGAACTGTAGCTCTGTGAGGGTGATGGGGGAGGTGTCTCCTAACAACTCTTGGCACCCTCAACAAGCTAGTCTTCCCAGAACTCTTTGGGGTGAGAGGGTCATGGCTGTTTAAAGTAATATAATACTGTTTTAAATAGACAGTGTAGATGGGGCTTTAAGAAAAGTTAACTTCCTTTGTCAGTGTGATCTGGACTCTCCCCCAGTCCCATTTCAGGTAAGTCACAGGAGAGAGGATAAGAGAGAAAAGATCAGGAGCACAGGCTGTTTGTCTGTTCCTTAGAGATGTGGGACATATTCAGTTAGGATTTTAATGTGAACATGCCTGATTTGCACTTTCCAAAACAATGTGTGAACCGAAGGACTCCTGTCCTTTGAAATTTGCACTTCTCTGGATTTTGCAGTACAGTTCTTCAACCAAGTAACCTGTATGAAGGTTTTCCTATTAGGGGAAGGTGCATATGCTTGGTACATACACTGGTGGAAATGAACAGCATATGAAATGTGTTGCATTAGGGGGATTTGCTTGCAAATACGTGTGCATTGGGCAAAATCACACGCAAAAAATGTGTCTATCTGGAGAAACTGTCACTAAACTGTTGATGAATTTTCATGAGGACTTTTGAAAAGAATGAATAAATCTCAAACTGATGCAGAAATTGAGAAACTGAATGAAATTGTCTGATTCCTCCATCTCTGCTGGTGGCTGAAGACTTCTCTGGAACCTCTTGTGATAAATGTCCAGCTAGTCTGTTCCTCTGCAAGGAGAATCCCTGTGGGAGGTGTTGTGCCAAGATTCTGTCTAAACAGTTTGTGTTTGTTTAATATCCTCAGGGACCCACGGCAGCTCACATCCAGCTGATTATGGAGCGCCTGCTGAGGAGAATAAACCGGACAGTGATTGGAATGAGCAGACAGTCTCCTCACATTGTGAGAGCAGTTCCCTTCACTCTGTGGCTTTTGCTTTCTTTTCTTTTGATGTGCATGTCCCTTGTTTTGACACTTTAGCAGTCTGGAGCCTACCCTGCTGGGCAGACCTTTTACTCAATGTGTGACTGCCCTGTTGTGTTGGTGGGCTCACATCTGTGCTCTCATGAAGTGGCCTTTTCTGATGAACCCATCATATCACAGCACTGAAAATCATGCATGTTGGCCATCACTGGTTCATCGCTGGTTCATACCTTGGGTTCACACTCTCCCTACCCTCCTTCCCTTTCTGGTAGAGTTTCCTGTGGCATATATTGTTGCAATTGAAATTATTCGACCCCCACTGCAAATCAGGTTTATTATCAAAATTTACAGACTTTCAGATGTTTGCAATGAGCAAATCCATCCAACACAATGCATGCTTTAAGTGGTTTCTCCAAATTCAGCTGAAAATTC
Source organism: Zootoca vivipara (assembly GCF_963506605.1). NCBI lineage: Eukaryota > Metazoa > Chordata > Lepidosauria > Squamata > Lacertidae > Zootoca > Zootoca vivipara. The sequence goes on along the minus strand of NC_083290.1, from coordinate 42,112,216 downwards.
AACTTATGCTGGCTTCTCCAGTCTCACTATTATTCAACCCACTGAATAGAATTCCTCACAACAGCACAAATGCAACAGGTGTTTTCTCAAGCACACCTGATGTGCTTGAGCTGGAACACATGAAATACCTGAGGTGGCTAGGGGTTTGCTAAGTGTCAGATTTGGCTGCATGTTAGAAATATGGCTAAGTCAAGAGAATGGCCCAAGAAGGTAAGAGAAGACACAGCACTATATTTGGAGGAAGAAGAATGAAGCATATGCAGAAGAGAACACTCAGCCTTCAGTGAAGCATGGTGGTGGCTCGGTGATGCTCTGGCACTGCTTTGCATCCTCTGACACTGGAAACTTGCAGCATGTGGAAGGCAGGATGGATTCATGAGGAAATGTAATGCCATCTGTGAGGAAGCTGAAGTTTGGGTGTCATTGGATCTTCCAACAGGACAATGATCCCAAGCATCCCTCAAATTCCAACAAGGCTTGGTTGCAGAAGAAGTTCTGGAAGGTTCTACAGTGGCCATCACAGACACCTGACTTGAACCCCATAGAAAATCTCTGGTGGGATTTGAAGAAGGTGGTTCCAGCATGCAGACCCAATAATATTGCTGAACTGGAGGCCCTTGCTCATGAGGAACGGGCTCAGATTCCTCAGGAACGTTGCCAGAAGCTGCTGTCTCATTTGCAGCAGGTCATAGCAGCTAAAGGCTGCTCTGCGAAATACTAAAGATGTTTGCCATGAAGGGGTTATCAGCTGAATTGGGAGGAAAGACTTGAACCATCTGTTACGTTGAACTTCTTGAATTGCTTTTGCTTGATTTGCTCTTTGCAGTCTGTAAATTTTGATAATAAACCCAATTTGCAATGAGGGTTGAATAATTTTGATTGCAACTGCACATTGGTCCAACTATGGTTGGCACAAAGCACAGTTGTCCCAGAACGGAATTGGAATGTATGGTTTGACATGGGTTCCCAGTCCTGGGTAGGAGGCAACCTATGGTTCATGGTAAGCTTAGTTTACCAATTTCAGGTTTTGTGACAAGTTACCATGACTGCAGACTAACTGTGTGTGAGAGAATCAGAGCATGTGAAGAGGGCAGGGGGAGCGACATATGTGAGTCATAGCCCCTGCAGCTAAGCCATGATACTGAGCCTGGAACTGGAGGTTGCATTCAGATGTCACAATAAGCTGTGGTTTATCATGGAGAGAAACCTACCCTTGCATTGCAGCTTAACCCTAAACTGTAGTTAATCTTAACTATATTTTGTTTTATTTTTTTAAAAAAACCTCACAAGCCATTGTTGAAGTTGGCTATTTCAAACAAACCATAGTTAGTACTAACTAAGCAGTTTGTCTGACCTTCTCCAAGGAGGCTGGGGATGGATGTGAGCCCACTTGTTTCCATTACGATAAACCATGGTTCTTTGAGACATCTGAGCACAGGTCCCAGTACCAGGTAAACTGTATTCCTCTCATGTATACTTATCTCCCCACCCCCCGTTGACCAAATGTCTCAGGTAACTAACTTCTCATAACACAGTTTTCAAGAAGCAAAGTTACAACACATGCTGAAAACCCAACAAACCCAAAAGTGGCTATAAAAGTAAGTCATGGCAGGACAGAAACTGCTGTGGATGTTCTGTATGTCTGCAGAGCAGCTTCACCAGCCAGGCCCCATGCAGATGCTTGAGCTTCAACTCTCATCAGCCCCTGCTAGCACAGTGCTGGCCAAAGTTGATGGAGAATTCTAATCCAAACATCTTTAGGGCCGCAGGTTGGTGAAGGCTGGTGTTGAGCAAGCGTTTGGGGTGGTGAGTGGTTTGCATTTTCTCCCCCCACCAATCAGCTTTGAGAACTGACATGTATCGCTCCACATCTTAAAAAGAGCCCTGCTGGATCAAATGAAAGTTCCATCTTGCCCAGCAACTTGATGCTTTTGTGAAGCCCACAAGCAGAACCTCATACCCTTTTCAGTCACTTCATCTGCTCGCATGTGCCCATTTGACAAGGGGTTTGTTTTTGTTTGCAGGGTAGCTTTGTTGCCTGCATGACGGCCATCCTGAGACAAATGGATGACTCACATTATACCCACTACATCAGCACGTTCAAAACCAGACAAGATCTTATTGTAAGTCCGACTGCATTTTGATGTGGGAGGAGGAGGTTTCGAAGCTCATGCCTAGTGGGTCTCTAATCTTTGTCTTTTGAAAACTGGGTCCTTTTCCTTTGTGCAGGGCCCTGAGTTGTGATCAGAGGTGCATATTTTCTAAGAGATACACAGTGTGGTGGTTGGTTGAGTTTAACTGCTTAAGAATCTCAGGTTTCTTTAAAGAAATAGAAAAAGATTAAAGTAAGGTTTCCAATCCTTTAAAGTTATGTAAATATGCTTTGAAAGTATGTGAGCCACACCTGTTGGAATTGCAGGAACCAGGAGGCATAGCTGAATAAGATTTCCAAAGGCCTAGAACAGGGGCGGGCAATAGCAGAAGGTACCAGACTCAGCCCTGATTGGAAAGACCTTAGACATATGCTGCCAGTCAGAGCAGACAGTACTGAGCTAGATGGACAAATAGCCTGTATAAGGCAGCTTCTTGTGTTCATAGCCCCTCTCACACAACTAGCAGAAACAAAATAAACTATGCAAAAAGCATTACGCAAATATGACTGATTTCATGCTCTGGTTTAATACTAGTCTTCCTTTCCTTTCCTGCCTCCTGATCCTTTGGGGTATCTTTCATTCAGTCTTTGGCTGGCTCAGGGCCTGAGCACTGTGGCATGGAAAAACCAGTAAGGAGAGCAGTTTGGAGACTGGCATAAGTTTATGTTCACTTGGGGGGGGGGTGGACTGGGAGTGGCGTTCTGCCTCTTCCACCGTGGAGCTCTGCCAAGACTTCGAAGGGCTTTGACTTTATTTGGTCTGATGGGAAGTTGGCGAATTTTGAGCCATCAGGGTTGGCTTCCAGAAAATGAAGTTGTGTGTTTATTACTGTAGGGTCATGTGATCCATTTGCAACCAAATCCCCAGGCCATTCAGATCTTAAAAGCTGTGTCTGTTGAGGTTTTCATTTCAGAATTTCCGCATTCAGCTCGAGTTACTCAAAAGCTCCTTTAGCGTAGAAGATCTTAGAAAACCGTGTGAGAAGCTCACTTGGGAAAACTCAAAGGCTGCTGAGGAGGGTTTTATTGCAACCATTTACAAATATATCTGATGAGTTTGGCTCCCAACTTTTGTCCTTCAAGTCAACTGCACTGTTTGGGTTCACTTTCCCATCAAGCACTTGTAAAAGCTGCCTTATATCACTCCTCCCCAACATGGTGCCCTCCAGCTCTTTTGCACTACCACTCCCATCAGACAGAGCCAGCATGACTGTATATACCAGATATAAGTATTTTGGCCAAGAAACCAGTTTTAAAAATTCATTGGAGCCCTTTGTATTTGTTTAGCATTGGTAGATGTGGTTCTCCACCTCCCTATTTTGCCATCCTGAGAGACTGAGCCAAGGTCGCCCAGTGAGCTCCATGGCTAATTAGGACTTGGAACCCTGGTCCTCGTTGAACAACTACTATACCACCCTGTAAGCCAGTTTCATACTAAATCTCACACAACCATAACAAAATATTTTTAGTAGCCCCAGCACTTGCCACCAAGTCAAGCTGTAAAGTGTAAAAAGAAAAGTAACTTGATGAATTGCCTCTCACAGTGGCAGTAACATACAGTTGCCACAATCAAGATACGGGTCATGTTACAACAAAATCCAATTAAAAATCTCAGTAGCTCAGTTGGTTAGAGCCTGGTGGTGATAAAGCCAAGGTTGCAGGTTTGATCCCCGTAAGGGACAGCTGCATATTCCTGCATTGTGGGGGGTTGGACTAGATGAATCTCAGGGTCCCTTCCAACTCAATGATTCTATGATTCTAATTCCAGGTTACCTACCCATTATTCCCACACAGGTTAGGATTTTATTTTTTAAAAGAAAAAATGGAGTAATAAAGGAAGGGTGGGGAATCAACCAAGGTCAAGTGCAGAGTCACTTTTGGAATTACTGTTTTTATAGCCCTGCTTCCAGACATAGCCAGTGTGTGCAGACTACCGGTAATTTGCAATCAAGTCTTCAACAGGTCTCCCTGTTGCTCAGACTAGCAAGCAAATCTTGCCCAGAAGCCTTCATTCGCTGGTCCAGTATGTCATCTGACCTATGCTGACCATTGATAGAAGGAGGTTTCCTTGGCTGATGTTGCTTTTCTCCCTGTAGTTCCTTATTTGGCCAGAGCAGGGTGTACTGGTGCATAGCCTAAATCCCCACCTGCCATTCCTCCTTAACACCTGAAGACCCCCTGCAAGGTTTCAGTCTTGATTGACAACCAAAATTTGCACCTAGGTTGTCACACTTGCCCCCACCTCTCTCTGTTTCCATTAGTCACTTTTCTTCTTGGAATGTTCTTACAGTAGTTGCTTAAAATGTTTATATGCCTCTTTCTTTTAGCAACAACTCATATTACATTTGTTCTGTTGGGGCGGGGATAGTTCCTTAATGGGTATTTATAACAATTGCATATTGGTCAAGAGGAGGTGTTAACATTTGGCAGTTGTTCCTTTGATTCCAGCACCCTAGAACTGCTGAGAAATGTTGCCATCTGCAGGAAGCAGGAATTCCTGAATGCTTGAGCTGTGTGGTGTTTGTGCACATGTGCTGATCAGATGAACAGACAAAAATCAACAACGTAACATCCAGATCCTACCCATGGGTTGTATCCAATTGCAGTCCTACTCAGAGTAGACTCATTGAAATTACCGTAATAGATCTGGTTCAGTTAGGCCATTAATGTCAGTGAGTCTACTCTGAGTAGAAACCAGTTGGCTACAGCCCCATGTTTTCTGAGAAGGAAAACCTCACTGAGTCCAGTGGGATTTATTCCCTCGCCAGTGTGCATAGGATTGTGACTACAGATTAAGAAATTCTCTCCAAGCAAGTTTTGCAGAGCTACCTTTTTCAAGCAGCTGTCTTTCATCAGTGAGGAATTAGCGTGATCAGAGAGGCCAATGTCTAGCTCATCCTTTTGCACTTAAGCAAGGTGATAAATCTTTAGTTCCTTGGGCCAATTTTCTTTTGAAGAAAGGCCGAAGGATCATTGATTGATGTCACCATTTTGGAAGCGCCAATACATGGCATGTATTGAACCTGGGAACGGTTCATTAAATCAGCCATGAGTCCTGTACTTTCTCCAAGCATAACTTAAATAGCTGTGATGATTCTAGAGCAGATTTTTGGAATCTGGTGCCCTCCAGATGATTTGGACTCCAGCTCCCATCATCCCTGCTGGCTGGGGCTGGTGGCAGTTGGAGTCCAACTGGAGAGGAATCAGGTTGGGGGAAGTTGAACTAAAGCCACTAAATGCTGGCCATTCTGAAAGAAACATTTTGAATCCAAAACATCTGGCGGGCACCAGGTCTAGTCTACTTTGTTCACAATCCATTTTTAGCAATAATAAAAACAATAATAACAGTTTATGAAGGAATAGGTGTGTGTATTGGGGGCACTTTGGGATTACTGTTAGTTAAGACTCAGATTGCTTTGGTGGTATGGTGTGCTTTCCATCCACTTTGACTAATGGCTCAGCTATGACCCAAATGGACAGGAATAGCCTCATTTCTGTTGTCTGCATTCTGGTAGCCTCCAGATTAGATTACTGTGTTTTATGTGGGGCTGCCTTTGAAGACAGCACAAGCAAACATTTAGTTTCTGAGCCAAATTCAAAGCTGGCTTTGACCCATAAAACATTATGCAACTCAGGAACCAAGTACCCCAAGGATTGTGTCTCTCACATTAACCCAGATCCTTTGTTAATCAACTGAAGCCCTAATCCGTGTGCCACCTCCAAGGGAGACACAAGAACAGACCTTCTCAGTGGTGGCTCCCCCTTTGTGAAATGCTCTCCCCAGGCAAGCATGAGTGTCACCATCACCAGGCCTTTTGACCTTCCTTTTCTGCTTATCTTTTAGTGGGGCTGAACTGGATCTATTCTTTTCTATATGTTATTGAGCATTTTATGCAGATTCTAATCTTGTTTTTACACTTGCTTTTACTGTTTGATTTTGCTAGTTGCTTTGAGCTCAGCTTTCTGAAAAAAGCTGTTTTGCTGGCAATGTGACAGGGAAAGAAATTCACTATCAGGAAGGCAAGACACTCTTTGCTGACTCCCCAAATCAAGCTTGGACACAGTAAAATAATAGTAACCAAGTCAATGTACACACAGTGTGGGGTTTTTTTAAAAAAAAATCTCTGGGAAAATTTCATTCCTATATAAAATTAACAAGCATTCACTTGTAGCCCTTCTAGTCCAGACATGGGTCCCCTACATTTTTGGGTTAACATTATTAGTCTGTTAATTCTTATCTATGTGGTGCCCTGACTGTGTCAGATGGAATTCTATTCATCAAGCATTGATTTGATAAGGCTTAGCAATACAGTGGTACCTCGGTTTATGAACACAATTGGTTCCGGAAGTCTGTTCATAAACTGAAGCGTTCATAAACTGAAGCGAACTTTCCCATTGAAAGTAATGGAAAGTGGATTAATCCGTTCCAGATGGGTCCGCGGCGTTCGTAAACCAAAAATTCATAAACCGAGGTTCCACTGTACTTCCCTTAGCAAGCAGCCATCCCCATTAATCCTTCTGAAACAGTTTCATTTTTCAATTCTGTAGCTGTGCTTTGGTCCCAGCCATACACCTTTTTAATGAACGGCCACCTTAGGAAGATCTCTGTGTCTTGTCTTGGGCTCTATGGTCTTGCTTATTTATTGTTTATTTGCAGTATTTATAGCTTGCTCTTTACGGAATATTTTCAATACTAGAGTGGGGTGGGGAACAAAGTAATAAACAGAGAAAAACAGTATACAAAATCGTATAAACAAGTCCAATGAACAACACTCTCACGATCCAATCATATGGTAAATCAGCATAACTATAATAACAAAAAATAAACAAATGTAAGATATTCAAACAGAATTAAACATAATAAGCCACTCATGGTCTTAGAAACAGTTCCCAGCCACTCTCTGACAACAGCCTTATTGCTGGGCTGCTCTTTAAAAATGACCAACCAACGCATTGGATGTAGTCATGTTTTTAACATACTGTGTTGACTGGCCTTCGGTTGATCTGCATGTTGACAGCAGACACTGTGCGCACGGTCCAGACACACACAGGTACCATGTATACAAAGGAACTTTTCTCCATCAAAGTGGCTGCATTTTCTCATAGGCAGCTTTCCAGCGGCTGAATGCAGTGGTGACTGCAGCCATAGGGGGGGGGGCTGGAAAAAACTGCTGGTGTGACCCTTAATTTTGAACAGTAGGCTACATTGCAGTGCTGCAAATGTGCAAGGTTTCTGCATGCACTACTCTCCATCCAGTCAAGCAGAAAGCATTGTCACAGTTCAAGGACTTTTTTCCAGCCAGGCAAAAGCACTGGAGGAGGGTGCAGTTTTAACCTGTGAATGGTGTAGCTTGGGGAGGAGCGATGACCATAGAATCATAGAGTTGTAGAGTTGGAAGGGACCCTGAGGATCATCTAGCCCAACCCCCTGCAATGCAGGAATCTCAGGTGATGCATCCGTGACAGAGGGCCATCCAACCTCTGCTTTAAAACATCCAGTGAGGGAGTCTGTTGCACTGTCAAACAGTTCTTACTGTCAAAGAGTTCTTCCTGGTGTTTAGTCGAAATCACCTTTCCTGTACTTGAATCCATTGTTTTGGTTCTTACCCTCCAGAACAGGAGAAAGCAAGCTTGCTCCATCTTTCATTTGGCTGCCCTTTAGATATTTGAAGATGGCTCTCATATCTTGAGTCCTGAAGGCTAGGTAGAAACTGCATTGCACACACACACACCTATGCTATAGGGCCTAGTAGAACCTTTCTCTTCCTGCCCCCCATGCTCACTCAATATACAAATGCCAGGCTGTTTGAGAGAATTGGGGGTGAGGGGCTTGTGGGTGTCTCTTGCCTTCCTATGCAGTCCTTCTCTCCAGTCAGTCAAGGAATATAAGCTCTCAGATTGTGTTCCTTGAGTACTGGCTAGATGGACACATCTAATGGAGGTACGTACAGGCCTGACATTCCTCTAATGGCCTGGCATGGTGCCTGCCTAAGTGCCTATGCCCACATACCCAAGGGGAGAGGAGTCAGGGCTGGGAAATGGGCTGAGGTTCTTCTGTTATGTGTCAATGCACAGCCCCACCTCCTCTGCGTTTTTAAAACCAAGCAGAAAAATTCCCAGTGCGCCACAGTTTCCCAGTGGCAGTGCATATGTTTGACTTTGACCTGACAGAAGAGTTTTGGTGTGCAGTGCCACAGATAAGGCGGCAATTTCCTCTTTCCTCCTTGGTTCTCGGAGCAAGGAATACTGGGAAATTGCTTGGCAAGAGGCGGCACCTTCCTGGTCACATGTTTGGCATTGATGGTGCCCAGGGGAGCATGCTGGAACACAGCTGTGTGACCTTTGCAAATGTGTGGTGCTTGGCAGTGTGGGGAGGCAACCCTCCCTTTTTTACAGGCATCCTGCTTGGTGTGCCCTTGCTTTGGGGATCTTAAGGAGCGCAATGGAGACTTTTGTGATCTTCCTGAGTTGGCACTGAGCAGGCGAAGGCAGCCAGCTGTCTTTTGATTTATTTCAAAATTGACAGTTTAATACAGGGAGTGTCCCTACTACTGTTGGAGTCTCTGGGTAGTATCCAGTGTTAGTCATACTCAGAATAGGGCTCTTGCAATTAATGGACGTGACTAACTTAGGTTCATTCATTTCAGTGAGGCTACTCTAAGCAGAACTTATTTTGAAGAAGTCATCTTTCCTAATGACATGGAATCCAGTTTAGTTTGCAGTGCAAGATCTTTGACTTTTTTCAAAATCTTCTTTTGTAGCAAATTGTTGAGGGTAGTGTATAGGGTCCCATCCCCTTTATCCTCACAACACTCTTGTGTAGTTTTGGTTGAGAGGGACTGACTGTTCTGAGGTTCTTGGGGTTGAGAAATAAAATGGACTGTCCTGTATAAGAGCGAGGGCAGCTGGCCAGAATACTGAACAGAAGCACTCCATGCTGCAACATTTTGCTGCAGGCCCCACTTTGTAATACCTAAGTACTGTACGCACAAATGTATCCACAAAACCGACACACAGCATCTTGAAGTACACAAGCTCTTTTTCCTGCACATTGCCCAGCCCAGTATAACAACAAGCATGTCACTACTATTAAAAAGTAATTTGTTATTTACGACCAAAAGACAGGTCTGTGGAATAAAACCTAGAGATTTACAGGACATATTTTCCTAGATTTGCTGTCAGGATGTCTTTTCCTAGAATTGGTCTCCTCTCCATTCTTTTGAGATGTACAAGAATTTGTCCGCTGGTATAGATTCTGGGCTTAGATAACTCCATTCTTTTTTATTGTTTTCTTTGCTTTATAGGATTTCTTGATGGAAACCTTCATCATGTTTAAGGATCTGATTGGCAAGAATGTCTATGCAAATGACTGGATGGTCATGACCATGACACAGAGCAGGTAAAAAGTCTGTTCCCATACTTGATTTAGACGATGTTGTTGATTTTTTCCAAGATGGGAACGTGGGGCTTTAATTTATTCATTTAGTGCTGTGCATAAAGCGGTGACTTTTTTCACATTCCTAGAAGCCATGTTAGAAATGCTTAAAGATTTCACCTGAACTTAAGAATACTCTCATATATCTCTGCCACCCACACGTAGCTGTTTTGCCACTCACAGAGGTTTGAATAAAGCAGGGGTGGAAGGGCATAGAAGAGCTGTGAGGATATGTGGGTCTGTATGTTACAGCCACTCTGAGGAAAATATCTCCAGCTAGAGAAAGGAGCCTCGTAGCTTAGATAGGAAGACATTGTGTGGTGTCTTGGGAGAGTATCCAGAGAGGAGTGAACTGGGGGGCTGAGTTGGAGAAGGAGAAGCTGTGAGGATACCGTCTCCTTGGGTCTCATGTCAGTCAGGAAGAGATCTTCTAGGACAGTGGTTCCCAACAGGTGGTCCGGGGACCCCCAGGGGTCCGCGAGCTATGCCAGAGGGGTCCCCAAGATGCTATTAGAATAAAAAATATATTAAATATATTTCGTATGATAACAGATTTTTTGTTTTGACCGCTTCCTGCATGAGCAGAGTCTAGCGCAAAACTAGAATTAGATAGAGGCAGTAGTTCTGCTGTATGCCGTTAGGTGGCGCTTTACAAACACTACTGTTTTGCAAAGAGGCAGCGCGCACATTCTACTAACGCTCACCTCCCCAAGATGCTTTGCGTGCGTCGGCTTCATTTGTGCGCTACTGTGCAGGTACCCTGTCTTCTCCATTCCCCTCCCTCCTCTCTGGCGCGCGCTGCCTCTTTGCAAAACAGTAGTGTTTGTAAACAAAGCGTTGTTTTTCGCGGAAGCTACAGTTCGCGTAGTTAAAAATGGACCGTTGGTTAAAAAGTGGTTCATCTCATTAAGAACTGAAAATTAAAACTAACTGTATACTGATGGAGTACTCTGTTGTAACTGTAAAAAACGTATAAATATAAAAAATAAAAAGACTCTTAATTTGGCTCTCACTTTTTAATTTTAGGATTAGGAATTAATGGGGGTCCTTGTCACAATAGCGGCTCGATGAGGGGTCCTCGAGAAATTTTTGTTGGGAACCCCTGTTCTAGGAAGAGAAGAATCCAAATCCAGTCACCGGGGGGGGGGGGCGTCCTGGGTTTGTTATACTTCTAGAGCAGGCATCCCCAAACTGTGGCCCTCCAGATGTTTTGGCCTACAACTCCCATGATCCCTAGCCAACAGGACCAGTGGTTGGGGAAGATGGGAATTGTAGCCCAAAACACCTGGAGGCGCGAAGCTTGGGGATGCCTGTTCTAGAGGTACCTCAGGAGTGGGAGTGAGAAGAGTTTGGGAAACAGACAGAAGGTTCCACCTTCTTTAAGAACCAACGTATTACGCTGTAACATCTACACAACAACTAAGTTAAAAACTGAAGCGAAATAATGAAATATGCAGAGTATTTACCATCTAGTCTAGAAACCCATAACATCTGAGGAGTAATAACTTAAAACAAGCAGCTGAAGTTTAAAAGAAGTTGTGTGTTTACCACCTTATTTAGAAGCCTGTAATATCCACTAGATTTTGTATAATTATTAGTAAGTTAACTGTTCCCTGAAATAATTTTATCTCCTGAAACAACATTTGTTTTTCCAGTTTTGTTCTACGTAATAAATCTTTGTTACATGTTCATCTGCCTGAGTGTCCCAAGTATCAAAGTTTTACCTCACAAAAAAACCTACAAGTTGACCCTTGGTGATTATAGAGTGTGCAGAGGGGGTTTGCCACGATTGGTGGTGGAGGTGGAATTGCCGCAGGGGGGTTTAGACGTTCAGCTGGAGGGTGGGGAGTAGGCAGGGTTGGTGACCAATGTGAGCTGGTTGTGTGCATGCTACACTGATAAGAGTATATGAATCCTTTAATAAATAAATAAAAATGACTGATTGACACCATTACTTGAGAAAATGTGTAAGGCAAATCACATCAAATATCTTGCAAGTGCCATGCCATGCGGGCCACCACCACCTTTATTATTATTATTATTTGCAGGGATGGGAGAGAGATTTGAGCCTCTCTTTGACATTTTCTCATCTGTGCTGACTTTACTTTTCCAGGATTTTCCTCCGAGCCATAAACCAATACACCTCTGTGCTCAACCGCTTCTTTCTTGATCAGGCAAGCTTTGAACTACAGGTAAGGATGAAATGCAGTCCTGTTTTGATCATGAATGCTAAAAGTCTGAACCTGCAAACACCTCTTGTAAAAGATGTTGGCAATGGCCATTTGAAATTGGATTCTCAATCAAAAAAAGGTGCCAAGGTTGAAAGGTTGGATGATGTTAAGCTGTTTGGCTCAGAAAGAAACACCTGCCTGAAGGTAGTGATGGAGGAGAACTTTGATTCATCCAGATGTTTAAATGGGACTGACCTAATTGACACCTCCCAGACCAATGCATGGCTTTGAACAGCTGGTACCCTAATCTTAGGGTTGTGGGTTCAACCCCACATTGGACAAAAGATTCCTGCACTGCAGGGAGTTAGACCAGGCATCCCCAAACTGCGGCCCTCCAGATGTTTTGGCCTACAACTCCCATGATCCCTAGCTAACAGGACCAGTGGTCGGGGAAGATGGGAATTGTAGTCCAAAACATCTGGAGGGCCGAAGTTTGGGGATGCCCGAGTTAGACTAACCTTGGGTCTCTCCTTGGGTCTCTCCCATCATCCCTAGCTAGCAAGACCAGTGGTCAGGGATGATGAGAATTGTAGTCCAAAAACAGCTAAATACCCAAGATTGGGAAACACTGGACTGGATGATCCTTGTGGTCCCTTCCAACTCTACCATTCTAATTCTGATTTCATACCTCTCTTAACTTTTGTGATACAGTTTTCATCTCAAAAACATAGCTAAATGTGATTTTTTTAATTGTATACGTTTCTATACGTGTGTGTGTGTGTGTGTGTGTGTGTGTGTTTAAAGCAGGATCCATGGGGTCACAAAGAGTCGGACACGACTAAATGACTAAACAACAACAAATATATATATATATATATAATTACATTTATACCCCTTCTTTCCTCCAAGGGGCTCAGCATGGTATGCATGGTTCCACCCCTCCCCATATTATTAGCAGAACAGTCCCATGTTGTTGGTTAAGCGTGAGAGACAGTGACTGGGACTGGTCCAAGGCCACCTAGTGAGCTTTATGACCAAGTAGAGATTTGAACTCTTATCTCACAGGTCCAGCACTATACCACACTGACTCTTAACTAAATATCAGCTAAATGAAGTATTCTCTTAAACATCAGGAAAAAGTCAATATACACAAGGCTGGACTTTGGTAATATGGCCCCCTGTGCAAGGCCAAAATTTGATGCCCTCCAGCCCTCCCCTCTCCAGAAGTAAGGAAAGCGCCATGCTTTGGGAAGGAGGTGTGAGGCTCTGGCAGGGTGCTAGAGCCCTCCTCCTTCCCAAAGCTGGGTAAGTGCTAACTAGGCTTTAGGAAGACGGGAAGGCGCCCCATGGCCACTGCGCCCTGTGTGGGGGAACCAGTCACACTGCCCTAAATCCACCTCTGAATATACATAAGAATTGATTCTAAAGAAATACAGTAGAAGTCCCACATTTTAGTACAATGTAAATAACAAATCCACAAAAGAATAACAACTAAAAGATCAACTTTTTAAAATAATGCCATTGACAACTAAGCAAAAGGGGAAGAAAACTTTTCAGCCCACCAATCACTCACTCAGCTGAACAAGCCAATCCCTTTATATTCCCAAGCCCCTACACAACAATAAGCACGAATTAATTACAACTAAAATGCTGCTCAGTTCCACTCAAGCATATTCTTACATTATCAGCACACTCACAACCAAACCTGTAAATCAGGCATGGCCAACAGGTAGATCGGGATCTACCGGTAGATCCCCAGGACATTTCTGGTAGATCCCGGGTAGATTGTGGGTTCCTTAGTGATTGCCAGCCTAAAAGAAAAGAAAGAGCTCTCCCCCTAAAAAAAACCCTCAAGAACTCTTGTCTCCCCCCCACAAAAAAGTTCAATAACCGTGAGCAATTGCAGTTAGAGCTCCTTCCCTCTTCCCGATACTGAGTTTACCAGTATGTGTGTGACTGTGTTAGTGCGTTGCACAGAATGGCTGGATTGCTCCCTGTCCCTCTTGCCTGCCTAGAGCTCCCCGGCTCCTCCTCCCTCATGCCGGCAGAGAGAGAGGGGTGTGTGTGAGTTTGCGTGCATGGGAGGAAATTGGGAGCCGTGACTCACAGAGGGATTTCCCCCCCTATCCCTGTCTCTTTGAGCCACTGGGAGCCAGCTAGAGAGAGAGAGTGAGGTGGGTGGGTGCCCCTAGCTGAGGGGGTGGGGGAGAAAGAGAGAGAGAGAGAGAGAGAGAGAGAGAGAGAGAGAGAGAGAGAGAGAGAGAGAGAGAGAGAGAGATGGATGGGTACCCCTAGCTGAGGGGGTGGGGGAGAAAGAGAGAGAGAGCAACGTTCAAACATGACAGATGAGCATCTTAAGGATTCCCTGAAGCTGGCCCTGACACAGTACTTGTCTGATATTGAACAGTTGGTTACCAAAATGGTGATGCAGGTGTCACACTAACAATGCATGAAGGCATGCATTTTTTAAGAAATCTTGATAGGTAGGTTAATGGAGTGGGTAAAGGAGTTTGTGCGGCGTACAGTTTTGTGAGTGCTTTTATGCAATTCTCTCCCAAGAAATCTCTAAAAGTTTCTGTTGTCCCCTGTAAGAAAAGTACTTTGAGCCGAACCCCAAAAAATGGGGGTAGATCACCGCCAGATTTTGATTCTTAAAGTAGATCACAGTCTCTTGGGAGTTGGCCACCCCTGCTGTAAATGCTATAAACCAATATACTCAAATGCTATAAACCAGGGGTGGCCACCTCCCAAGAGTTAAAAACTGGGAGTGATCTACCCCCTTTTGGGGGGTTCAGGTCAAAGCTGTTGAGTTTTTTAAAGAAAGGGAAGCCCTGTTTTGGGGGGTTTAGGTCAAACTTGTTGAGCTTCTTTTAGGAGGGAGGGAGGCCCATTTTTGTTTAGGGCTTCAGGTCATGGTTCAGCTTTTTTTAGGGAGGAGGAAAATTTTGGGTGAGCTTTTTTTAGGGGTGCCAGTGATCTAGCAGTGATCTAGCACAGGCATCCAGTGATCTACTGGTAGAGAATGATGGGAGCTGTGGTTTAGCAGCATATGGCTGCCCTGACAATTTTCTCATCCCAGCTCAAAGTCTGAGACTTGTGACATCTCTCCTGTGCAGTGTTTCAACCATGTTCTTCCTCTCCTCCACAGCTGTGGAATAACTACTTTCACTTGGCAGTGGCCTTTCTTACCCACGAATCTCTCCAGTTGGAGAGCTTCTCCCAGGCTAAACGGAACAAGATAGCCAAGAAGTAAGTTTTCATGTGAGTTTCTCCCCACTGTTGAACTTACTGGGGACGCATTTTGCACTTTTAGCTGCATGTATTGAAGGAGAGAGATGTATCTGTAAACATGTGGCGAATATTGTCACTCTCCAGTGTGCATCTGCTGTGGTTTTTATAAGCACAAGTCACGCCTTCAGGCTTTATGGCAATTGCCTTCCACTTTCTACCACTCCTCTCTCTCTGGATCCAGGATGCACAAATCTTACTTGATCAAATTGGTTTTAAAAATTAAATCCAGTGGTGACATGTATCACTAGGACTTTTAGGACAGGGAGACCAACAGTAGGTGGAGCCTGAGCCACTGACAGGCAGTGTCATTTTGTCCCCATTCTCTTCCCTTCTGAGTTTTACAGTGGGCAAAACTGAGAATGAGGAGCAAGCTGCCAGGTAGGGCCACCCCCTGTCCTGGTTGGCAGTAGGAAGACAGGCAGGGGGCTGGCTGAGAACAGGCTGAGGTTGATGGGGCACTGCCCCATTTCCTCTAATGAACCAGCCACCACTGATTAAATCTGTCTACATTTGCATATGACTGAAAATAGTTTTAAAGAAAAAACACATGCTCACATTGCTTTTGGTGTTTGCCTATGTTGCAGCAAGTGCCATCTTAGAATCACATTCTCCCCCTGTGTTTGTAGGAATAGGGGTAATATTTCTTCTAAAATGCCACCTGCCACTTGCAGTTTTTACAAGTAAAAACAATGTTTGTTTTTAGAAATGACTTGTCTGCAGATAGTACATATCTGAATTGATCTAAAAACGGGGGGTATTTGATTAACTCCACCTTCCCCAACCTGGTGCCCTCCAGGTGTTTTGAAGGTACTGTTCCCACCAGCCCCAGGCAGCACACACAATCGTCAGGGATGATGCAAGCTGCCCAAAACATGTGGAGGGCACTAGGACTGGAGTACTTGTGGTCCTCCAGATGTTCCTGAGCAACACCTCCCATCAGGCCTGACCCTTGGCCATGCTAGCTGAGGCTGAGTTGGGACAAACAACAACTGGAGTCCTGCCTGGGGTCCACTTTTAGCTTTAAAAAATGATCAATACAAGATACAGCAAAGTGTCTCGTGACACTTTAAGGTTATCTAATTATTGCAGGGTGAGCTTTCAGATATCGGAATGACTAGATGGTGTGGTCAGGAAAGCTATATAAGGTGGGAGTCGGGTGTCTCAGGGCCACAGCAGGGAAGGAAGAGATTAAACATCCCATGCGCCACAGTCCTAATGGAAATATTTCCCTCCACCACCCACACCTTTCCTATTAATTATTCTTTGTCCCTTTCAAGTGAGACTCTTGGCATCATATCAACCTTATCCCTTAGAATCTGCCTCCATCTGATGTGTGGAGCGTTTCTCCTTTTATCTTTCTGCTCTCTTTCTACTCACCCCCTTTTTTTTTTTAACAAGAAGTAAAAGCAAGAGCGTGGTGCATCATCACACCTCAGTAGGAGCACAGCCTAGCCCTGGGCTCATTGCCCAACAGCTGAAGAACGTGGCCTTCCTGATGTTGCTGGATTAGCCTTCCCATCAATGCTGACCATCGGCTGTGATAGCAGGGGCTGGTGGATATCAGAGTCCAGCAACTTCTGGAAAGTGAATGTGGCCTGGTCATTGCATTCATTGCTTGGGAACTCACTTTTTCTCCAAGGAGCTTGAGGTGGTGTACAATACATGGTTCTCCCTATCTTCATTTAAGCCCCATTTAAGCTGAGAGGCAGTGACTGACCAAAGGTCACCCAGTGAGATTTATGTAGGGGTGCAGATTTTGAACCCTGGTCTTCCAGGTCCTAGTCTGACACTCTAACCACTATACCACACTGGTGTGAGCATGTTTTGATATATCTGCATGGGTTCCAGGTGAGATCAAGACCACTCTGCTCCTTCAATGGTTCTTTTGCTTCTGCCCTTAGTTACAGTTTGGCTTAGTGTGCCATCCAAACCTGGGCTTGTGGCTTAGCCCAGCCAAAACCACAGGGAGAATCTTGACTACAGTCTGAAAAACTTCGCTGCAGACCCTCTTGGCTCTTAAGGTCAGCAGAAGGAGGCCCCTCTTGGTAGTTCCACTGCCCTCAGAGGTTTAGGGAGTGGTGACCCAGGAGAAGCCATTCTCTGTGGCAATTGTGGCATTCCCTCCCCTCACAGGTACACCTGACACCTTCATTGTACAGCTTTCATCATATGCTAACATACTTTTTTACCTTGGCGTTTGATACTTCAGCTATGTCTTTTTGGGCCCCACTCTAACTGTGATTACAATTTGTTTTAAACTGTTTTTAAAACTGTTTTTTTATACTGGTGTCCCCTGCCTTATTGTGAAGGGGAGGGGTAATAATTCTAGTAGTAGCGGTGGTGGTAGTAATAATAAGTCTAATAACAGTAGTAGTCTGGAGAGAGCTATAGCACAAGCATCAGTTCAGACAACATACTATGGCCTGGCTTTCCTCAGCGCAGGAGTATGAAGTGGCAAGGATGTGCTCTCTGAATATATATTAATTGACTCTGATTTCCCCTGGATGTTTCCTTCACTCTTTCACACACACTTTCCTTGTAGATACGGAGACATGAGGAAGGAAATTGGCTTCAAAATAAGGGACATGTGGTACAATCTAGGTAAGTTTCATGCATCACCTAAGGACCTGGGGAAGCAGCTGTGAGAATCTCAGAGACCAACTGCAGAGAGTTTGCAGAGGTTTTTTACCAGTATTATCCACATGGATGATTTAGACAAATTCATGGAGGAGAGGGCTGCTGAAGGCTACAGTCGGGAGGCAGCAATGCTTCTGAATACTACCGTAGTTGTTGCAAATCACAGGCGGAGAGAGGGCTCTCGTGCTCAAATCCTGCTTTGAGGGTTTCTCTCACGCATCTGATTGGCCACTGTAAGAACAGGATACTGGAATAGATTGGGCCATTGGCATGATCCAGCAAGCTCTTCTCATATTCTTTTAAAACTGGCATCCTCTCTCCAGGACTTCATGCAAGGAATCCCTTCCCAGCTCTACCTGGAGATGCCAAAGAGTGACCAAGGGATCTTCTGAAGGCAAAGCAGATGCTGTACCACTGAGTTGCAGCACTTCTCCAATTAATTGAAATAAAGCTCAGTTAACTAATTCTGATATCAATTCGATTGTAGAAGTAATCCAGTCTCCAGGGGTCAGCTTCCCCTAGTGTTTCCCCTTCCCCTTCTCCCCCAACCCATCTTGTGCATCTGTGTCAGAGAAGCATTTAATCCTAGAGTCCCCTGCAGGAACTAGGGGACGTGGAAAGGGAGTGGTCAAGCAGCAGATGCTTCCATTGTGTGTTTTGTATATGAAAGACTAGGAGACAATTAGTGGTTGGGAAGCAGCTGCCTATGTTTGCCCTGGAGACCTGTAGCATGCAAAGCAGCCATCTGCTTTGCCCCTAATCCCTTTTTCCTGTTTTCAGGGCCTCACAAGATCAAGTTCATCCCCTCTATGGTAGGCCCGATCCTGGAGGTAACCTTGACGCCTGAGCCTGAATTGCGAAAGGCAACCATCCCTATATTTTTTGACATGATGCAATGTGAATTTAACTTCAGCGGGAGCAGAAACTTCCATATGGTATGGACTAGCTTGTAAGGGGGAAGCAAAATAAGGGAAGTTGGAGGCAATGGAAAAGTGAGAATTTGGGTTTGGGCACTTTGAAGCAGAGCTTCTAGAACAAAGGATAAGAGTGTCTAGCAGAAGGTTGAGCTAAGTGGGATTATTGAGGAGAGGAAATAAAGAGTTTCCCCTTGTAGGTTCCTAGTAGGGATTTCAGTAAATAGGAAGTTCTCTAAGGCAGGTCAGAATATTTTGTCATAGAATCATGGAGTTGGAAGAGACCACAAGGGCCACCTACTGTGCTCTCTGGCTTCTTTAGCCCCTTGCTTGTTTCATATGTGTAAAGAAGTTACATAGTGAGCTTGTTGGCAAGACTAGATGATGTTGTATTTAGGGGTGCCCAATTCTCCAGCAGTGACTAGGTGGCTGGGATCATCTTGTGGTCTCTACAGGACCTACAAATTGACCACATTCTCTATTTTGGCCTCCTCCACTCTCATCCTGGTATGTTCCAGTCATTTATCTTTTGAGATGCTCTAGGTATCCTTGCATTCCTGGCATCATACTGGGATGACATCATAGGGTCCATTCTGTATGATGGCATCATAGTTCACCCTCAGTTGTGGCACAGATCCAGCATTAACCTCCTTCTTCCTGGTCTAAAATCGCATGGGGACCAGCAGGAAATGTGTGTTTCTACTTCAGAGCAAAGAGAGACGAGCTCAAGCAAATGTGTTGGAAATTATATTGGGAATAATCATAACAGACAGACAAAACAGAATTAAAATAAAAAAATTCCTTCCAGTAGCACCTTAGAGACCAACTAAGTTTGTCATTGGTATGAGCTTTCGTGTGCATGCACACTAAGAAGTGTGCAAACACACAAAAGCTCACACCAATGGCAAACTTAGTTGATCTCTAAGGTGCTACTGGAAGGAATATTTTTATTTTGTTTCGGCTACGTCAGACCAACACGGCTACCTACCTGTAACTAAAACAGAATTAGTTATTCTTTATAATGTTAATGTTTTGCATCACACATACCTTAATACGCATCATTTTTGTGTTTTGATTGAATTCTTTGGAAATATTCTTGTTGGGCAAACCTATTTTAATGTAGGAAGTTCAGAAATGCCTGCCATATTTGCCATTGTTTGTTAGTTGCAAAAGTGTTCATTGGAACAGGATTGGCAGATTTCTGGCTTGTCAGATTTGCTTCATTTTCTCCTAGAACCCAGAATCTACCCAAGTCAGGTTGCAGCTGGCATCCTGTTGGAAATAAAGAGCAGGATGCCTTTTGAGCCACATTTGGTTTCAGTACCTGAACAGAACTGAACTTATAGGCCTTTTTTCACACACAAGTCCAGTCTTGGTTAGCTTTCTTTATTTCAGCTGCCTAATTGAGGTGAAAACAAGGCATTTTGCTGCTATTGTTAAAAAGTTCAGAGTCAGAAATCCTTGCCCAATATCTTGCAAATCACCCAGCAATCTGCTAGTAGATCTCAATCCATCCTCTTTCCATTCCTGCAGTAGAACAACAATGGATCATTCTCTCTGTGCGTGTTTTTGCTTTTTTGTCTTTCAACTTGTAGTTTGAAAATGAGCTGATAACAAAACTGGATCAGGAAGTTGAAGGCGGCCGTGGGGATGAACAATACAAGATTTTGCTGGAGAAACTGTAAGTGTGTGAGTGTTATTGCTTGCCTTTCTAGAACCCCTTTTCTCCCTGGTGAGGTGACTCTGTCTCCCTCAGTATTAACCTTCAGGAGATATTTCCATATTTCCCCAGCATTTGATGGCTGAAAGGCACTGTTCTTGGGAGACCGTGAGATCACTGATGGTGAATGGTGTTTTTTTTAAAAAAAAATATTATTTAAAAAAACTTTTAAAGAGCTTTAAAAGCTGCTTTTTCATTGTTATATTTTGAAAATGTTCTGCAGTTGCGGTGTCTGCCATTGGTATTATTAACAATAATAATGTTCCACCAAGATGTGACATTTTCATTTTGTGCTTCAATTGATTGGATCCAAAAGTTGCATGACCAGAAGGCTTATAGCACACTGCAGACTTCCACTAGTGCAACTTTGGCCCTAACACAACATAGATTTGAATCCAACTAACCTCTACTCAAAGTAGACTAGACCCTTTGAAAGTAATGGAGCCAAGTTAACCATTTCTATAAATTTCAAGAGGTCTACTCAGGGTATAACCACCATTGGATAGAACCCATAATGTTTTATTTATTTCTTGTAAAACTTAATTATAAACTACTGATTTTCTCTCTCTTTGTCTCCCACTTCCCTTGTACCACACATATGACCCTGCAGCCTATTGGAGCACTGTCGGAAGCACAAATACCTCTCGAGCTCAGGCGAAGTGTTTGCTCTCTTGGTTAGCAGCCTGCTAGAAAACCTTTTGGATTATCGGGCCATCATGCATGATGGGAGTAAAGAAAACCGCATGAGCTGCACTGTCAATGTGCTGGTAAATACCTTTTGGTTTGCATTACTCTTAATTGTAAAAATCAGCTCAGGTATTCACAACCATACTTTTTTTTACTTTTGCAGAATTTTTATAAAGAAAAGAAGAGAGAGGATATCTACATCAGGTAGGCCATGTTACCTTTAGGCTTCACTACTTTTTGGTATGAGACATTGTGTAGAGAATTCTGTTTTAGATCAACAGGCTGAGTTAAATGATCTTTGAACAGCTTCTGTGCATGTGATTCCATGATAATCTGTTTTCTCTTGCCTTTCTAGATACTTGTATAAACTCCGGGACCTACACACAGGCTCTGAAAACTACACCGAGGCAGCATACACACTTCTCCTTCATGCAGAGTTGCTCCAGGTAAGTATCTTAGGTGCTAAAGGGGGCATCGTAGCAGTAGCCGTCAGGATTGTTTTTAGCATGGATAATCCAGCTACCTCTCTCCAAAGACACCTGGGTGCCTCAAGTAATAGTGAGATCTTAAAAGCACTCTAAATTGGAAAGCTGATCCTTAAGGGAAGTGTAACCCAATCCATAGCAGATTGAAGCCCACCTCCTTGTTGAAGCAGTGAGTTCCTCAGAATACCCTCATCTTGTCTGGGATTTTTATGGGATGTGTGTCAATGAATGGAATGTTTTGGAGATCCGGCTATATCTATAGCTTTCAGAAGAGAACTTCTCATTGCTTGGAAGAATCATGTTGTGGAATTCCTTCCCAAGAAGAATGATTAGGCAGGGTCTTGCTGACCATCTAGCCTTGCCCCTTTCACAGTGCAGAAGATCCAGAGGTTCAGCATCCCCAATAGCTCTGCCAAAGACATCCATTAATTGTTTCCATTGTCAAAGTGTTCCAACCACCAAAATGTTCTTCTAATGTTCAACCAAAGTCTACTGTCCTGTAATTTAAACCCTTTGGATCTAGTTACAGGTAGGTAGCCGTGTTGGTCTGAGGTAGTAAAAAAAAAAAATTCCTTCCAGTAGCACCTTAGAGACCAACTAAGTTTGTCATAGGTATGAGCTTTCATGTGCATGCATGTGTATCTGAAGAAGTGTGCATGCACACGAATGCTCATACCTATGACAAACTTACGGTAGTTGGTCTCTAAGGTGCTACTGGAAGGAATTTTTTTTTATTTTTCCTTTGGATCTAGTTCTGCTTTCTGGGGCAACAAATAATAACTCTGTTCTCCTCTGTAGGAATGCTCACATGTTATATTTAACAAGTGTACAACCTGTATGCACAACTGTAGAGCTGTACACTTGCACATTCATAGAATTACATGCAACATTCATAGAATTGTAGAGTTGGAAGGTACCCAAGGGTCATCTAGTCCAACCCTCTGCAATGCAGGAATCTCAGCTAAAGTTGGCCATCCAACCTCTGCCTAGAAACCTGCAAGGAAAGAAGAGTTCACAACCTCCCGGGGGAGACTGTCAAACAGCTCCTACTGTCAGTTTTTCCCGTATGTTACTTGGAATCTCCTTTCCTGTAACTTGAGGTCATTGGTATGAGTCCTACCCTCAAGACAGGAGAAAACAAGCTTGTTCCATGTGACAGCCCTTGAGATATTTGAAGATGGCTATCATATCTCCTCTCAGTCTCCTCTTTTCCAGGCTAAACATACCCAACTCCTTCAAGCATTACGTTCAGCAAGTGTACCGTCTGCATACATAACAGCTGAATTTATAAACTGTACACCCTTTCACACAAAAAACAACAGTTGTACATTGGTAGCAACAGCTTGTATCAGTGTTCAGTGTAACATGTGAACAAGCCTTGTATGACATACCTCCTGGTATTTTGAAGAATGCTGTCATATTATCCCTTAGGTACCCTCCTCGGAACCATTAAAGGAAAAATGAATATGTTAATTCATTGATTTGTTGTTTCCTTTATCCTAGTGGTCTGATAAGCCATGTGCTCCACATCTGCTTCAGAGGGACAGTTACTATGTCTATTCACAGCAGGAATTGAAAGAGAAACTCTATCAAGAAATCATTGTTTTCTTTGACAAAGGCAAGGTGAGTCTGTAACAGCAGGATGAGGCAGACTTAATTTCCAGGACAGGTTCTGCTTTCTAATGGTTTTGTTGGGTTGTTTGCTATGCAGAAACAAGGAATGTACATCTTATAACAATCAATGCAGTACAAAAACATGATAATAAAACATAACTTTAAAACTTCTGGCTTGCTAATCGTGAACCTCTGCTTCCATGCAGAGGATTTAGCTGTTGGATATGACTAGTGGAACATGCAAGTTAACTTGCTTAAGTGCAAGAAAGGTGTGTGAGTTATGGTTTTAGTTCTTATTAGCATCCTTGGCATCTGTTAGAAGCCTAACTTCTCAGAATTGAGTTTGGTCCATTGGGTATTGTCAGGGAATGTTCTAGCAGTGAACATTCCCTGACTATCGAACTGGAGAGGCACCAAGGGCCAGACAGCATCCTAGAGCCATTACTGCAATCTGAGACAGACACCCAGGGGGAGGGGGAGGGAGAAGTGTCCAGCGGGGAGATGGCCCGCCCTTTCAAGTTCGCGTCTGAATTGAGACATTCCAGAGCACTCCCCCGGTTGTTATGCTGGGGGAGGAGCAGGCAAGGGGCATTGGGGGAATCTTCGTCAGACTGAGCAGACATGTTTTCTTGAAACTGTATTGCACTGTATATATCATGCACAAATAAAAGTCTTAAAGACAGAATGGCTGTGGAACTCGTCTCTCACGAGTAGCCAGAAGCAATCCGTGACAGGTATCATCTGTGCTAATAGATCTTTCTTCTCATATTTTTTTTTTAAAAAAATCTTTCCTGAAGATGTGGGAGAAAGCAATCCAGCTAAGCAAGGAACTTGCTGACATGTATGAGAACAAAGTTTTCGATTATGAGGGCCTTGGCAATCTCTTGGTAAGATGGCTAGGTTTTTGTCCTCTGCTGGGTTGGGAGGATTGCTGTGGGTTATTTTGGGGGGGAGGGGGGAGATCTGGGAGAGTTCTTGTACTCCTGACAGAGTGTAACAGCTGCAGATTAAGGGCACATGAAGCTTCAGTGAACTTGAAGCTTTAAGAGAGAGAGAGAGAGGAGAGAGAAAGCTAAAATGCTTGTGACCACACACATTTCATGCTTTAGCATAGGGATGGTGAACCTTTTTGAGACTCAGGGCTACGTTCCCTTCTGGGCAAGCTTATGAGGGCCTCACAACAGCAAGAGGCATTTGGGGCACATTCCAGCCAAAGGAAAATACTAAAGAAGGGTGTGAAACTCATCTGGAAAGGGGATGAGACCTCTAAAGTGGTGTGGCCTGGGGAGAGTCCAAAGGATCAGACAAAGAGTATTGGAGAGCCAAATTTGGACCCTGGGCCAGAGGTGTCTCATCCCTGCTGTGAATCTTGTGCATTTTGGCAACTGACATTTTGATATTTAGTCCTATTTCCTTGACCTGTGTTGATGGGTTTGGGGGTTTTGTGTTTTTAATCCCATAAATTTATAAGAAAGAGCAGGAGAGCCATCAAAACTACATGCAGCATTATTTCTTAATCACTAAAAGTTGGGTGAATGAATGAAATGCCTTAACTGACCACCTCAAAGTCATTAAACTAGGTGTCAGGCAGACAACCCAGTGGAGAGTATGGGATACCTTTAAATTTACCTTGGTTGCCACCCTCCTAAATGTTCATGCCAGTTTCATAGAGGAGCAGGTGATCTTTCCAGCTTTGTGGCCTGTAGCTTTTTAAACTTGAAATGTGATTGAACACTTTTCCTTGATCGGGTTACTTTTTTGTATAACAGCACCCACCCACCCTTCTCCTTTTTAATACACAGAAAAAACGAGCCACATTCTATGAGAACATCATGAAGGCAATGAGACCCCAACCAGAGTATTTTGCTGTTGGGTATTTTGGCCATGGATTCCCCTCTTTTCTGCGGGTAAGAATGACATGGGGGTCTCAATGATGGGCCCATAATAACCCTTTAAAATATCTCAGATATATGAATTGCTGACTACAAACTAGATGACAATGAGCAGAGCAGACTTAACCCTCAGGTCCACTTGCTGGAAGGAGTTGGAATTGAGTGGGGGGGTGCATCTCCCTGACAGAGAAGAGCTTCACCAATGGAATGGCATGTCCACAACAAAGGCAGATATATCTGCAGATGTAGATCTACTGCTGGTGGCTTTTTGATACCATTAGCTGGTAGAGGGACCCTGAAAAGGAGTGTTCCAGTTGTAATGTAGGGATGGGGGCTGGATCCAAGGCCCCTTCTTTTAAATCGGAGCAACTGAAATCAGAATCAATAATTCCTTTGAATCTGGGCCTTCCGCAGTATTGACAGGCCTTAGACTTGCTTGTGTTTGTGTCCATTTTGGTGGCTTGGCAGTTATGTGCTGTTCTCAATTTAGGGCCATGGGAATTTGTCCAGACTAGTAACTTTAATAGCACTGCTGTATTTCCTATGTCTGATCCTTGTCACAGAACAAGATCTTCATCTACCGTGGCAAGGAATATGAAAGGAGGGAAGACTTCAACCTGAAATTACTGACTCAGTTTCCAAATGCTGAGAAGCTGAGCAGTACTGCTCCACCCACAGAAGAGATCAAAACGTCTGTTAAGCAGTGTATCTTTTGTGGGGAGTCTGGTTAGAGACTAAACTGCACAATATAAAGCAGTGGGTAGGGGTAGGAGTTAGGTGGGAGTCTTAGGCTACGCACACATTAGCAGCTGAAAATGCTGCAATCATTTTTACACACCCTTGCAGTCTTGGCCTGCAAGAGGTTCTCCACCCCTGACATGGATATTAAGCTAGGGCGTGATTTGGATATCTGATCTCTATGCTCTCTGTAAACATTTCCTCTTATTTCTTTTCCTTAACGCACACCACACAGATGTCCAGTGCTTCATAGTGAAACCTGTAATGAACCTCCCACCAAACTACAAGGACAAGCCTGTTCCAGAGCAGATTCTAAAGTAACCACTTTCCCCTGACTAATCAACCCTTTCTCCACATCTAGAAACAAGTTCTATTACTGGGCTTCGTTCATGGGTTGGCTTGCCTCTACTTTGGATTTCTTTCTGAAGTACAGCAACAGCTCAATACTTACTTTTGTGTCAGTGTTAGAAGACCCGTGCCATATTGATGGCATGTGATGCTGTGTAAAGCTCCAGTTTGCACCAACCTCTCTCCATTCCTCTTGTTACCTGTGGAGCTATATGCCTCCATTCCCCCAATCCTGCTTCAAATGCACCACTGCTTTAGGGCTAATCCAGACCTGCTCTCGTGCTATCACGTAAACACCCTGATCTTAGTGGATATAAGGTGAAACTTTGGAGCATATGGCACAGCTAAGAGTGTCCTTCATGATCAGGGGTAGGCAACCTAAGGGCCGGATGCGGCCCAATCGCCTTCTCAATCTGGCCCGTGGACTGTCCAGGAATCAGTGTGTTTTTACAAAAGTAGAATGTGTCCTTTTATTTAAAATACATCTCTGGGTTATTTGTGGGGCATAGGAAGTCATTCATTCCCTCCCCCCTCAAAATATAGCCTGGCCCACCACATGGTCTGAGGGATGGCTCACGGTTGAAAAAGGTTGCTGACCCCTGTTCATGATGATTGAAGTGACCCAGCAGGAGTACTGTATATAAGGTTTCTGGAGGTAAACCTGGTAAAGTTGTTGACATTAGCTGTTTTTATTTTAGGCTGTAAGCTGCCTTGAGTCCCTGTCATGGAAAAAGGCTGGATATAAATAAATAGAATAATAACGTGGAAATAAATTGTTACAATAATGAAAATAAATAATAGTGTCAGACCTCCTGATTTTGGATGGTGGCTGGAAATGTAGCTTGTGGTTTGATTTGAGCTGATCTGCTTGTTTACTGCTTTAGCTTCTATAGATCCAATGAAGTGCAACAATTCAGATACTCCCGGCCATTCAGAAAAGGAGAAAAAGATCCTGAGAATGAATTTGCAGTAAGTCCTTCATCCTTTGGAGCAATCTTTGAGGTTCTACTTCTCTCTCTGGATTGTGTTACCTTGCAGTTCTCATCCACCCTTCTACTTGCCCCACTGCTTTACCTGGGAAAACCCACTGTTTGCTGCTGAATCAGAACAAACGTCTGTCAGTTTTTCTGAGGAAAACTCTGGGTTTTCTCAGGGGAAGTGGTGGTGAGTCATTTCCAGACCCACCTGGGGATGCCAGGGATTGAGCCTAGAGTGCTTTGAATGCAAACTACATGTTCTACCCCTGAGCTACATTCCTTTCCAAAAAACCCAGCTAGCAGTTCTAACTGCCTCCACTTTGACTTTCGCTTTTTTCCAGACAATGTGGATCGAGAGGACCACCTACACAACTGCCTATTCTTTCCCAGGAATCCTCAAGTGGTTTGAAGTCAAACAGGTTGCAGTGGTGAGCTTTTAAGAGGATGCATGTTAATTTTGTCTTCACTGCATTTTTATCCTTCCTCTTCATGGGGTTCAGGGTAGCACACATGATTTCTCCCCACCATCGCCCTCCTCGTGACAATTATGTGGGGCTACCTTTGAAGGTAACCCGAAAACTACAACTAATCCAGAATGCGGCAGCTAGACTGGTGACTGGGAGCGGCCGCAGAGACCACATAACACCGGTCCTGAAAGACCTACATTGGCTCCCAGTACGTTTCCAAGCACAATTCAAAGTGTTGGTGCTGACCTTTAAAGCCCTAAACGGCCTTGGTCCAGTATACCTGAAGGAGCGTCTCCACCCCCACCATTCTGCCCAGACACTGAGGTCCAGTGCCGAGGGCCTTCTGGCAGTTCCCTCGCTACGAGAAGCCAAGTTACAGGGAACCAGGCAGAGGGCCTTCTCGGTAGTGGCACCCACCCTGTGGAACGCCCTCCCACCAGAGGTCAAAGAGAACAACAATTACCAGACCTTTAGAAGGCATCTTAAGGCAGCCCTGTTTAGGGAAGCTTTTAATGTTTGATGGATTTCTGTATTTTAATATTTTGTTGGAAGCCGCCCAGAGTGGCTGGGGGAACCTGGCCAGGTGGGCAGGGTATAAATAATATATTATTATTATTATTATTATTATTATTATTATTATTATTATTATTTGAAGCGGATAAGGGTGGAAAGCTTAATGTTTGGCCCAGGCTCTTAGTTTCCCAGGCACCAAGTCCAACACTACGCCATTGTGCCATGCTGGCACTCAAGAGCTGAATAGACAGTTGACACGACTGGCAACTGAAGGGAAGATTTCATCCCTCTTCGTCTGAGGGCCAAACTATTCACAAATTTGGCAATTGCAATCATATTTTTTGAAAGTGAATTGCAGGCACAGAAAGGAGTGAGTGAGTTAGATCTGAATGGGAACCCTGGCATGGAGATTTAGATGAAGAAGAGTTTGTAGAAGAAGAGTTTGGATTTGATCCCACTGTGGTCCTCAAAAATCAAAGCCATATCTTGCAGAATGCAGCAGAAAGCTCTGTGCTAGGAGCAGAAGCTCCTGTGCACTGCTCTTCAAAGTGGTTTCCCCCTCATTTTTAATAATGCAACAAGTCTGTGAGGTAGGCTCCGATAAAGAGAAGAGAATTGCAGAAAGAGAGCATGCCTGCCCCAAGATCATGCTGTGGGCTGCATGTCTAAGAAGTGACTTGAATTTGCATCTCCATAATCTTAGACTCATCTCCATAATCTTAGACTCAGGTCCCAGGTAGCGGTGTGGGTTAAACCACTGAGCCTAGGGCTTGCTGATCAGAAGGTCGGCAGTTCGAATCCCTGTGATGGGGTGAGCTCCCATTGCTTGGTCCCAGCTCCTGCCAACCTAGCAGTTCGAAAGCACGTCAAAATGCAAGTAGATAAATAGGAACCGCTACAGCGGGAAGGTAAACGGCGTTTCCATGTGCTGCTCTGATTTGCCAGAAGCGGCTTTGTCATGCTGGCTACATGACCTGGAAGCTATACGCCGGCTCCCTCGGCCAATAAGGCGAGATGAGCGCGCAACCCTAGAGTCGGTCATGACTGGACCTAATGGTCAGGGGTCCCTTTACCTTATCTTAGACTGGCATTCTGGCTACCACTCTGAGTGATGGAACATGGCTGGGAAAACTGTCAACCCTCTATCCCACCCTTCCACAGCATTTAAGAACCAGTGCATGCATATCCTCTGTAAGCTGAAACTATGCTGCCTAAGTTTCACATTATTAGGTGTTTCCTCTCCTTATATTGAAACCTTTTGTGACAATTGCAAAACGAAACAAAAAATCCCATGCCGAAGATTGGGTCTGAAAATACTGCCCTCTTTTTCCATGTGATAATTTTTGCAGTTTTTACTTTGGGGCGACTTTAGCCAAATACTTTCTCGTATGGAGCACTTTATCATGTCAAAGAGGTTCAGTTATGGTCCATAATGTGGACAACACCAGCCAGGAAAAAGTCGTGGCGTATTATATGGACCTGGAAAGTTGGACACACATTGACCTGCACTGAAGAGTTCATTTTAGATGTGGCCTTAACTCTCCTGTATTTGCATTTCTCAGGAGGAAATAAGTCCCTTGGAGAATGCCATTGAAACGATGGAGCTGACAAATGAGAAAATCAGCAACTGTGTTCAGCAGCATGCCTGGGACCGCACCCTGCCTGTTCACCCCCTCTCTATGCTCTTGAATGGCATTGTCGATCCGGCCGTCATGGGTGGATACACCAATTATGAGAAGGTCAGCTGTCACTGCAGAATAGAGATTAGTGTGAAGTGCAATTTGCATTTTAATACCAACATACCTAGTTTGCAGTTTCCGAAACAATGCACAAACTGAAACACAGCTATCCTTCAAAATTTGCACTTTCCCAAAATTCGCAATGCAGTTCTTCACCCAGTTAATGTCTACAAAAGCACATTAATCCAGAGGGATTTGCATACAAACATGCAATAAGAAATTTGCATTAAAATATTGGTGCGTTTTCATAAGGACTTTCATTTGACTAGTAAAGAGGTGTGAAAATGTGGGGAACTGAATTTAAGATTTTTTAAAAAATGAGAAGGTGAAAGAAACCAAAATTGCCCACTCCTTGCAGCAGGAATGGGTGAATCTGTCCGTGTTGCTGTCTGATTGAAATAAGAAAAAGCAGAGAGAAGAAATAGTATTTTCGTTCTATGCACACTTATTGTGGGTAACAAGTGGGACTTGCAACAAAATGTTGCAGTATAGAATGTTGCTGTTCAGAATTCTAGCTGCTGCATTCAATTCTCCCCACATTTTGCAATGCCACACCCCTCCCCCCCCAAAAAAACCCACCTAACTAACAACATTATGCGGCTACAGAGCATCTTTAGTCCTCTTTGGGTTGTTTGTCTTCTACTTTAGAGTGCTTTCCTAAAGCTTTTAGTGTGTGTTTCTGCACACCTTGGGGTTACTTCACCTTTTGCCCTTTGACTATATAAGCAAAGGTATTCACAACCTGAACATCTGAAAATTGAGGGAATGATTAGATTTATACAGAAAAGATATAAAGCTATTTAACTTGAAAGGGACCATGGTGTAAAGCAGGGGTCCCCAAACTAAGGCCCGAGGGCTGGATACGGCCCGTGTGAGTCAATTGTGCGGCCCCCAACAACCCCCGCCGCCCGCTCTTACCAGCGCGCCATGGTGTGGTTTCCCATCTCCTGGTCGGTGCAGCGTGGGCCGGAGGGCGAGGGAACGCGCTCCCATACGCACACGCACAAGCTGTTTCTGGTGCCGCACCGACCCGGAAGTGCACCGGAAATGACATCTGTGCATTTCTGGCGCCGCGGTGCACCAGAAAAAGTGATTGCACACTTATATGGGAGCGCGTTTCCCCCGCCTTCCGGCCCGCCACACAATCAGTGCCAGAGGAACCGACCCGAAGCCGGGTAAGTTTGGGGACCCCTGGTGTAAAGTACCAAAAAACTTAGAGTCAAAATCAAAGGATGAGATTTACACTTTGGAGAGCAAAGGAGCTCATGTACTTTAGTATAAAAATAAATTAGTGGGCTATTAGTATAGAGTATTGTAGGTTTTTCTGAATATTTTGGCAAGAACTAAAAAGAATGGAAGCTAGAAAGGTGTAGAGATTAGTCATGGGTAGGATGGTGAAGAAATTTAATTCAGTTAGAACTCAAATGCAAACTTACCTAATTTGCACTTTCCTGAACAATATGTGAACTGAAACACACCCTTTGACTTGAACTTCTCCAGTTTTTGCATTGCAGATCTCCAGACAAGGAGTACAAACATGCATATACTAGGGTAAAGTGTGCACAAAAGTGCGCACGCACACACACACACACATGGAAATTGCTTTGCAAAAATGTGTCTATTAAGCAAAATTGCATACAAATATTGTATTGGGAGAGATGTGCCCTAATATATTGATGTCTGTTCATGAGGATTCGTGGGGCGTGTGTGTGTGTAAAGCAGGCAGGTGTTTACAATATGGCAGTAGTGACCAAAAGTTTGTAGCAGTGATGATGCACCATAGATTGTGAAAGTCCATAGTGCACAATGAGTGTTATACAGTAGCTATGTCTAGTTACAGTTTGCTGTAGTCAGTACAGCTCACAGATGTCCTCGGATAAGAATGCTGCCAGGTAGTCAGTCCCCAGATGCTGAAAATGGGATTAAAATCCATTTCCAACCAAGGAGTATTTTGAGCTGGCTCACTCTATTTTAGGCATGAAAGTTAGATTTGCAGAAGTGGAAAATCCGTTAAAGCTTTGAAATGCTGTGGCCACATCTGGAAGTCTTCAGGGTGTTTGCTCACAGTTTCCTATTCTCAGCTCTTTCTGTAGAGGGACTGCGGCTTTTGTGGGCTGCCATAATCATCATAATCTAAACCCTTCCTTTCATGTTGGGGACAAGGAATCAACCTTTGGAGCAGACCACTCTCCTTGCTCACCATTAAACAATAGCAAAAAGCCAGTTTTTTCATCACATGCATGTCTAAAGACGGATTGTTCATTGCCGTGCCCCCAATTTGGGTTGATAGTCAGTGGAATCTTTCAGGCTTTACCCTTGACAACATTGCCCCGAAACATTATGCTTTATTGTTCTATCTAGGAGAAAATAGCACATCTTTCCCATACCTGAGAGGACTGAATGGTGTACATTTGGAGTTAAGAGTTAAGCTTCTTCTTCCTGCTGTAGGACCCTGGTATCTCTGTGAGAGACCACTTTAGATCTTCCTAGACTTTGTTCCAGATTGGCTTGCAATAACCCTGTATTAAGAGGGTTGGAAAAAGCAGGGATATACTGATGGGTGGAGCAATAGAAGGCGTTAGTAGAACTAGTTCTGATCCTTTTGCTAATGCAAATTCATGTGGATCCCTGTTGTTACCATGCTTCCTCTGTACACATTTCTCTAAGCATGTCTGCAGACTGCCTCTCCGTGTTCAAGCAATAAGCCCTTCCCTAGTGGAGGGGGGAAAGCCTCAGATCAAATGCAAAATCTTGATAGATGCAAAGAAGGGGGAGTTGGGCTCCCAGACCTGAAAATGTACTGTGAGGCGGCTTGCTTGTGTTGGATGAAAGATTGGGTGAAGCTGGACTTTGCTCTGGTGTATGGATGGCTTGCTTACCTATATTATGACTAAACTAAAGTGTACAAGTGATTCCACAACCATGTGATAAGAAAGAATCTATACAGCATTTGAGCAAGACCACCTAGAAAAGAAGACCTCCTAGTGGATATCCCCCATTGAGGCAGTTGCAGTTACAAAATTAAACATGAATAAGAACTGGGGTACATACAAGGACCTCCTTGAACTTAGAGAGGGCACTATAGGACTAAAAAAAAGAGAAGAGGTATAAAACTGGATCTTAGGTTGGTTTCAATATTTTCAATTAAATGAGGTTTTCAGAAAATATAAAGAACAATGATTTTTGGAATGAGGATCAGAATTTGGTGAAACAATATTGGGAAACAACAAAAAAATTAATATCCAAACTTTATACAATTTTACTAGAATGGGAAACCAAAGACGAAATGGTCAAGGCCTTAATGACACACTGGGCTATAGACATTGGACACAACATTGAAATTTCAGTTTGGGAGAAACTTTGGAACAAAAGTATGAACTTTTTGGCTTGCTATTTGATAAAGGAAAATATACAAAAATGCTTTAAAGGTGGTACTTGACGCCCAGTAAACTTGTTGAAATGTACGAAAGTCGGTCCAAACTGTGTTGGAAATGTTCGGAGGTTGAGGGAACTTTCATACATATGTGGTCACACTGCAAACATGCCCCAACATACTGGGAGATGGTCTATGATGAGCTCAAAAGAATTCTTAAAATCACGTTTCCAAAAACTAATGCTTTTCTATTAGTGATAACTGGGGATGAGATCCCTATGAAGGCATGCAACTTGTTTCTTTATGCAGCATCCTCTTTCCAAGCCCCTATGGGGTGGCGTGAGGAGGCAGCAGGGGGAGGGGTGCTGCCCAGAGGACTCCCAATGAGAGGGGAGAGGAGAGGAGGCCGAGGGAACACTGCACAGGGGAGGGTGTTCTAAGAGGTATGAACCGGGCTTCTGAGGCTTGGAGCATGTTTCCCCACAGGGGAGCTGCAGAAAGAATGTACTTGGTCAAGGGAGCCATGGACTCAAAAAGGTTGAAAACCTGTTGCCTTAAACCAAGGGAAAAAGATTAAGATTCACGTCTCAATTGTTCTTTGTTTTTCTCCCTTCAGGCCTTTTTCACAGAGAAATATATTCAAGAACACCCTGAAGATCAAGATAAGATTGAACTGCTCAAGCAACTGATTGCTTTACAGGTACCGGCTGGGAACTGCTTTATAGCAAGTCATAGACATTGGTCTGTCTAGCTCAGTATTGTCTATATATCGGGTGGAATCTCTTTAGTCCAAGGGCTACATAATCCCCTCAGCCTGATTTTATGCAGTCCTAAGCCAAATTTGGTTCTCCTACACACTTGCTTGGGCCTTCAGGGAATCTTCCTCTTCTGTTTTGCGCATCTCTCTCTCTCTCTCCCCCCCCCTCTCTCTCTCTCCCTCTCTCTCTCTCTCTCTCTCTCTGTGTGTGTGTGTGTGAGAGAGAGATATGGAGGGGCACAAAGAGAGGGAAAGCTCTGCAGTCCTCCCCATAGATCAGTGGCCCTTTATAGGAAAACGCTTCTTCACCCCATGTCAGGACTGACTGGTATGGGTTCTCCAAAGTTTCAGACAGAGTTCTTTCCCAGCCCCACCTGAAGATGTCAGGGATTGAACCCGGGACCTTGGGAACATAGGAAGCTGGCTTACACTGAGTCAGACCAACTGGCTCAGGATTGTCTACACTGCCTGGCACTGGCTGTCCCAAGATTTCAGGCTGGGTACACCTGTCCCACCTCCAGACATCTGGAATTGAATTTGAGACCTTCTGCAAGAAAAGCAGATGTTCTACCACTGATCTACAGCCCAGAGTAGACAATACTGGGCTAGAAGTGCTAATGGGCTGACTCTGTATATGCCTAAGGGTATGGGTTGAGAAACGAGAGTGGCCTTCCTGACATCAAAATGTGGGCATCCAATGTGTTTGATTTCCTCTTTCAGATGCCTTTGCTGGCTGAAGGGATTCGGATTCATGGGAAGAAGCTGACAGAACAGCTGAAGCCTCTTCATGACAGACTGACCTCCTGCTTCAAGGAGCTGAGGGAGAAAGTGGAGAAGCTCTATGGTGTGATAACTCTGGTAACTCTTGCATCCTGTTTTATTAAGGCAACCTTTAAAGCAGTCACAATCCCAGTGCCTAGCTACCACTTTATTTTTAATTTAGCTATAGAAAAGTGTGGCTGAAAGGCCTTCAGGCAGATAGCTCAGTTACCACTGGAGGGATGTGCAAATAAGTTATAATTCCAAAACGGGATTGTTTTCTTTCTTTTATTATCTTTATTAACTTTTTTTAAAAGAAAATTTGCACCCCATTCTGTAGCCAAAAAAAGGCTTGCAGGGGTGATAACACAACAACCAGTCAAAATAAGACAACCCCATGCCTGCAGGCTTTCCATCTAAAGGACATGAAACACAAGGGAAAGGAGCCAGATAGGGAAAAGGAAAAAACCAAACTCAGACATCAATTTTGAAAAGTCAAAATTCTTTTCTTATAATAACCAGCTGGAATGGAAATAGCTCAGGGACAGGAAGTGCTTCATTGAGCTGGCCTTTCAGTCCTGCTGGTGGAAGGGGCCCTGCTTCTCACCTCTCCCCCTGAGGCAGCCTAAGGGAATAGCTGTGACCAAATGACAGTCAAGGAATAGGAGGCCTGATGGAGCTGGGCTTTCAAGCAGAGCTATTTACCATGTTTATATTCCACCTTTCCTCCTACAGGAGCACAAGGGAGCTAAGGCTCAAGATGCTTCCAAAAGGCCTTGCAGGAAGTCGATGATTTTCCCACAAGAGCATTCCAGAGTTAGCAAGCAAGGCAGAATGTTTAAAAGCTCTTTTCATACCAGTTAGCCCCAAGTGGAGCCAGCACAAAAAGAGCGATTAAGTTCTCTCCTGTGCTTAGGACTTGACTTGCTTTTCCAACAGAGGCGGATTTAGGGCAGCGCGACCAGTTTCCCCACAGAGGGCACTGAGCCAGGAGGGCACCTCCCTCCCTCCTTTCCAAAGCCCAGTTAGCACTTTTCCTCTTTATATTCCAAACACAGCCTTCTTCGCTGACAGAGAGAAAGCAGAGCAGGTCTGGGTCAGTGGTTTTACCCTACATCATGTCCTCCACTTTGAGGAGGCTCTCGGTTACCTCTGTGACTTCCTCTGTGGGATCAACATCCTCTACCTCATCAGACAGTACTTCCTCCAGACCAGGATCAGACGGGTGAGTGAATTAGTAGGAAATCAATCCCATTTATTAGGGTCAATCCAGCAATAGATAAAATACAAAATTAACAGCTTCAGAATTGTAATTTTTTTATTAATGACCAGCTTGGAACAAATGATTGTGAGATATTTTCTCACCTATTTAGTACAGTCATACCTCTGGTTACATTTACTGCAGGTTGAGTATTTTCAACTTAAGAATGCAGGGGACCCAGAAGTGTTTACTTCCAGGTTCCGCCGCATGCGCAGAAGCGTTCTGCGTGCTTTGTGCATGTGCGGAAGCACCGCTCCGGATACGTACTTTTCGAGGTGAGAACGGCACCCCGGCATAGCTGCCAAGTTTTCCCTTTTCTCGCGAGTAAGCCTATTCAGCATAAGGGAATTTCCCTTAAAAAAAAGGGAGAACTTGGCAGCTATGCACCCCGGAACAGATCAAGTACATATCCAGAGGTACCATTCTAACATATTTATTATTATACTCAAGGAATAAACTCAAAAAGGGCAAATTTGGATTTTCTAGGACTGCTATGGGTACCACCTCTCTGGTCACTTCTTTCACCCCTTCCCCAGGATCAGCCCCCCGAGAGACGGGAATATAGTGTGTGCACACACAATTCACTTTTCCAAGGGATCTTCAATAAAGTAGGATTCAACAGAATTAGAGTTTTGAAAAGCAAAGGAAAAGGAAGCAGGGAAGAGCTACTCTCTTCCAAACTTTGTCCGTCAGCTCTATATTTTAAGAGGGAGAAATAGATAAATAATAATTATTTATTATTTATACCCAGCCACTTTGGGCAGCTTCCAACAAAATGTTAAAAAAACAATAAAATATTAAAAACTTCCCCAAACAGGGCTGCCTTTCTCTTGCCTCCTCATGACAAAGAGTGCATTGAATTGGCGGGGAGTCAGGTAGTTGATGGGCACCAGGGGAAGACCTCAAGGGCCCCATTAAACCCATGGGCACCACATTAGCAACTTTTGCTGTAAGTGGTTGCAAGGACAGCCCCTGTCCTTGAAAGGAACTTTGGCAATCTAGGCTGTAGGAAGGCAGAACTGCCAGTGCTTCATGTCTCCAGGGGACAGTTGTGATGTTTCCTCAGGCTGACAAGAGGAGATGGGATAATCTGTGCTTGTTTTTCCTATATGGGCTACAGATCTATTCTTGAACCACTGGTGGAAAGGAGGAATTTGACATCCTCCAGGATGGAGGAGCTCCTGGCCAAGGATGATGGTGAGAACCGCGCTAATAAATTCAGGCGGAAGGACTGGAGCCTCAGCAAATCTCAGGTCATTGCAGAGAAGGAGCCAGAGGCTGAGCTGACTTCCAACATGGTAAATAAATGAGTGATAATTATGATGAAATTCCCCCTGGGAGCTTCTGTCATTTTCTGTTAGCTGTGCATGCTGCTTATGTCATGGTTAAAAACTGGGAGAGGCTCAGATAGTGGAAGATTTGATGATCGCATTAAGGAAGGGCTTTCCATTTGGTTACATTGTGTTGGTCACTGTAAACCCTCTGAGCACACGGCTGCAAATTACATTACCATGAACTGTGCTCAGAAAGATACCACTCTTCAGTATCAAGCAGCGCCATTACAATTTCAGAAGTCTTAACTCAGGCTCAGTTCTCACTAACATTGCACTATACCACTTTAGCCTGCAGATGGGGAGTTTGCATGCTTGAATGTTCTTCCATACAAAAAGGACAATAATAAAAATCCCTGCACACAGAACTCTGGTACATCAGGGAGATGGACAAGGTAGCATCCTTTTATCTGATGTGCAAATCCCAATCAGAATCCAGCTCTCCGGCTGTAGCTTTTGGGTGTGACAGGAAGTGCCCGAAAGGTAGGTGCAAATGAATCACACCTCTGCCTTTCCAGCTTCTGAGGTTAAGATGAAATTGCACACCTTCCATGTGCAATTACACTTTCCATTTTTTAATTTTTTAAAATAAAATTCTTGTTCATTTTATAATAAGAAACATAACAAACACAAAATACATATACAAAATAACAATCACCCACAACCCCAGAAAAATATATAACAGAAAAAGAAAAAGAAAAAAAGAGCAATAAAGGCAGGCAACCTTAAATTTTGTTTCATACAACTGGTATAACATTCCAGCTCTCACCCAGGAACTTCTCTTCCCCCAGCCTCCCACCCTGAGAGAACTTCCCTTCCCTGCTTCTGTTCTAAATTTAAAAAGCCACCCAACCCAAAACAAAACACAAAAAGACTGAAAATACAAATACAAAAATCTTATTTTCTCATCTAATTACCTTAACATAATCAATTGGACTTCCTCGAGCCCCTCTTTCTGACTTTCATTTTAACTCATCTTTGGCAATTTATTTAACTCCTGAATTTATCTCCTTATTTAAATAAATCTTTAACATATATCCCCACTATTCTAGACATATGTTACCACCATTTTCCTTAAAAACTGACTTATATTTCTTATTCTATTCTTATTCCCATTATTTTATAATTTAAAATATTTTCCAACCTTGGCCTAATCGCCCCTTACCAAAATTTCCATAAATTCCATTTATTTATAATATTCTTTCAAATGAAATTTAAATTACTCATAATCTTCTCCCACCCCCATCGTAACCGCAGATTCCATAATTTCCTGTCTTTCCATTATTAAAATCACAAACCATCCAATCCAGATTCAAACCGAGTCATCTATCCATCTACCATAACATTTTAATTTTCACCCCCCCCCTCCCGATTTCCAATGTTTTGACACCCAAAAATTCCTCTTTGCCCCCTGCCACCCCCCAAACTTCTCCCAAACATTGTCCTTTCCCTCTTCCAAATCTTCTTCCCATCTCCAATATTCTTCACCTCCTGTAATGGTGCTGTTGCGGCTACTCTTGAGTAAAGACGCCCAAGTCAGCTCTGTCTTTAAGAATTTTATTGTGCATAGTATTTGCAGTGCAGAGATAGCAGAAAACATGACCTCTCAGTCACTCACAGAATCCGGGAGTGGGCGTTTCCTGTTACGTGCCCAGCATAAGAGTTTGGGCACCCCGAAATGCCTCCTCCCGACCTTACGTTTGGTGGCGTGCCTTAATTCGGGTGCCGGAAGGGGCTGCCTGTTCCCCTCCACCTGTTGGTCAGGGTGTTGCAATGGCTCTCTAGCATAGCGGAGCCCTGGTTCCTCCAACTTACTAACTTCCTCATTCCCCCCATCTGACCCGCTACTGCTGCTATCACTGGGCGAAGTGCTGGTCAACAGGAGAGGCGGAGGCTCCCTGTACGAAGGTCCCCTGACACCTCCTTTTCTCTGAACAAAAGCAAACACCTTTAATGCTTCTTTGTAGATCATATCATCCAGTCCATTATCCAGTCATCCTTTTCTCCCTCTTCTTCTGACTTCCCTTCAACTTGTTGTTTGTGCTCTTTGAAGCATTCCCTGAATTTTTCCGCCTCTAAAGTACATGTTCTCAACTCCTGCTTGATTTCTGAAAATAGTTTGAAGGCATTCTCATAGAAGGTAGCTGTTGTTGACATATCTCAGTTTGAAGGTCGCAGTAGAGCAAAACAGGAAATGGAGGAGGTTCTTAAGTCCTAACTCCACAATTGAAAGTTAAATCCATTTTAATTTTAAAACATCCATAATTCCACTTTTCAATGCTTAAACTTTTCACAAAACTCAGGAAAAAATACCCATCTGATATATTGTCCCTCTTTAACAAATACAGTACAGTACTTTGTTTCCATTCTTGCCACCACTGAGGCTTCAAGTGTCAAATTTTTCTGCAGCTCTGAACGCGGTGCCACATCTCAGTCCCAATCAATATCTTCACAGGGATTTAAAATACAATTTTAACTCTTCTCCCTATCCCTGCTTCTAGGGGGGGAACTCTGTCTTGGAAGTTTAATTCTCTTTAAACTGATTTTTCTGGCTTCGGTAACGTCTTTGCCTTCAGCGTCAGTCAGTTGGGGGGGGGGACCGACTTCCGTTATTTTAAATCCCTCTCCCATGTCGAATTTATTTTTTCTAATTAATCCAAATGATCAGCGTACTCACGGTACAGTCCTTTTGTGTAAATTTCCTCGGACGAATTGACCGCTGATGTCCCTCAGTCTCACAGCTTCGTGCTGTCAAAGGAAGCGATTTTGTCCGATTGTGCAGCAGCTCCGATCCCCTCGCTCTTGGGGGCTCAAAACAGAGGCTCACCAGGGAGGGGAGAGCCCGCTTTCCGCGCTCTGCTGAGCAACCACGTCCCCAAAATTATGCTTTCTATTTTTAAGTTTGGAATAGAGTAGTTGCTTTGGAACCCAGGTGGCGCTGTGGGTTAAACCACAGAATCTAGGGCTTGCTGATCAGAAGGTCGGCGGTTCGAATCCCTGCAACGGAGTGAGCTCCCGTTGCTCAGTCCCAGCTCCTGCCCACCTAGCAGTTCGAAAGCACATCAAAGTGCAAGTAGATAAATAGGGACCGCTCCGGCGGGAAGTGTCTGCGGACAAACGCTGGCTCCCTCGGCCTATAGAGCGAGATGAGCGCTGCAACCCCAGAGTTGATGGTCAGGGGCCCCTTTACCTTTACCTATTTTTAAGTTCGGAATAGAGTAGTTGCTTTGGAAGACGATCATCAGGTATCTGCACAATATGACCAGTCCAATGAAGTTGATGTTGAAGAAACATTGCTTCAACACTGGTGATCTTTGCTTCTTCCAGTACACTGATATTAGTTCACCTGTCTTCCCAAGTGATGTGTAAAAAATTTCAGAGACACCGTTGCCACCAGCACCTTCAACAAATCTTTTTGTTTGCTTGTTTGGTCTGTTTCCGCCACTGCAGAATGCATCAGGAAAAGCACCAAGGCCAAAGAGTCTCCAGCTGGGGGAGAGCAGACTGTCGCTACTTCAGGGCTCATCACTGCAGCAGGCCACACCTCTCAGCCCACTGCCAACTACTCCCAAAACGCCAAGAACCCAAAGTACGTTGTGCAGATCACACCTGTGTTTTATTTTGCAGAGAGTGTTGGTAGAAGGAGTTTCCCCCCTCGAGGGGTTTACACATTCCTTCTCTTTGGACCAGAGATGGGGAACCTGTTGCCCCCGAGATGTTGGACTTGGCCAGTAGTCCAAGATTATAGGAGTTGTAGTCCAGCAACATATGGACGGCCACATGTTCCCCATCCCTATCTGCAGATCAAGTTGCTCAACACTGGGAACCACTTTGGCATGGTTTTACCATCGCAGATTCAAACATGTTTCTCTAGCCACAAGGGCTAGAAACTGCTTCCTCCCCCACCAGCAAACCTAGGTCTTCCAAAGCTAAATAGAAGAGGGACCACCCAGACCTTCCTAATCCCATGGTTCTTAAAATGAACCATAAACTCAGAAGGCCATCCCAGACTTGGTTCAGTTTACCCTCTGCTGCAAATACTGAGACGATGTTCATAATTTATTTCTGAAGTTTGGATGACTTTCTCATTCCATCACTAGACGTTAAGAGTTCAGGAAACTGTGAGGGATGAAGTCCAATGAGAAAGGAACCCCCACTGGACATTTCTGGTGTCATTCTGGATTTCCTTTCCCATTGTCCCAGGTGTGCGTTTTTCACATGCGCTTAAATTCATTTGACGAGCACAGACAAAACTTCTGAGACATTTAGGGCTGGGGAATTGCAAGTGGGATTCCAAATTGACACATCTGTCCAGAATCACCTGCTAAAGTGTGTGTGCGTGTGTGTGTGTGTAAAAGCACAAGGCAGTTTCTCGTCTTTCGCCCACTAACTTTTTAAAAACCCATCCTTTTTTCTTTTCTCTGTCTCTAGGCTTTCCTTCTTTGCAGGCAGATGGATTAGCAACTCTTAACTTGCAGAGCACTCCACCCCCACCTCCACCCAAATGCAATAGCAGCTCAAGGAACTCTGCAGAGGTAAGGAAATGGAAAGTGACATACTTTGGATTGAGTTATTTGATATAGTGGCAGCAGTGCAAATTTCCCCAGGGGCTTTTTAGGGTGGTACTGCATGAAAAGGTGTCTTTGGCTAGGCCATTGGCTCATTTCCTGGAACCACCAGAGTGGTTGGAAATATTCTACTCAGAAAGGGGGTGGTAGTATACAGCTCTCTCTTTTTCTTTTTTGCCTAGGGGATATCTGCTCTCACTGGGCAGTGAATGTTGCAAAGATGTGGGGCTGCTGCTGAAAATTGCAGTCCTGTGTTGTCTTTCTCACTATGGCCTGCCTGATGCCTCTGGGAAGCCCACAAGCAAGGGGACCTGTGCAGTTCCCCTCTTCTGCTCTTCTTCATCCAGTGTTAGACATCGAGTGATGCTGAATGTTGGAAGATTCAGGACAGGCCAAAGGAAGTACTTCTTTGCACAGTGTAATCAAGCTATAGAATATATAAGAGGTAGTGATAGGCCAAAGGACGGTACTTCTTTGCACAGTGGTCAAGCTATAGAATATATAAGAGGTAGTGATAGCCACCCCCTTAGGCAGCTGTAAAAGTGGATTGGGCGAATTCGTGAAGGACATGTTCTCCCTCTGGCATCAGAAGCAGTATGTCTCAGGATACCAGTTGCTGGGAGTCATAAGTGAGGAGAGAGCTGTTGCACTCAGGACCTCTTTGCAGGCTGTCCATAGGCATCTGGCTGGCCACTGTGAGAAGAGGATGCTGGACAGACGGGCCTTTGGTCCAACCCAGCAGGGCTCTTACATTCCACAGCAACTAGTATCCAGAGTCAAACTGCCTCTGATCCTGGAGGTAATATATAGCTATCATGACTAGTAACCATTGATAGCCTTATCCCCCATGCTTGGACAATGGACAGTGTGGTGGGAGATGCAACCTAACAATATCTGAAGCAGCCCAAGTTCCTGAGATAGTAGGCAATGAGAAAAACCTCTGCCTGAGACCCTGGAAAGTTGCTGTCAGTCGGTGCAGACAATAGTCATTTACCTGAACCCACAAACGGTCAAATGGGGGAGGGTAATGAACATAAACCGCAGCTCCCAATGCTTCCTGGTGCACTAGCTGCTCCTGAAACCCTTGCGCACAATAAACACCAAAGTCTGGAAAGAGTTTTTAAGCACATTTAATTGAACACACTTGGAACCTCTCCCTGCGACTAGAAACCTTGATGAGCCAGGGTTCCTGTTTGAGGGGAGCTTTCTAAGTCTGTTGTATTAAACATGCTTTAAAACTCTTTTTCAAACTCAGTCTAATTGCATGAAGAACTGAAGAGGAGTTGGGGGGTGGAACATGTGTCCACAGTTTAACCCTTTGTATGTTTGGGCAAATATCTTAGCATAGCTCAGGTTGGAGGAGGAAGTTGGAACAGGAAGCCCTTGATATTATTTCCTGCCATAGCAGCCAACTCCTAGAGGCTCTGAGGTCCCTTAAAAGGTAAAGGTAAAGGAACCCCTGACCATTAGGTCCAGTCGTGACCGACTCTGGGGTTGCGCGCTCATCTCGCATTATTGGCCGAGGGAGCCGGCGTATAGCTTCCAGGTCATGTGGCCAGCATGACAAAGCCGCTTCTGGCGAACCAGAGCAGCACACGGAAACGCCGTTTTACCTTCCCGCTGTAGCGGTTCCTATTTATCTACTTGCATTTTGATGTGCTTTCGAACTGCTAGGTTGGCAGGAGCTGGGACCAA
This sequence comes from Zootoca vivipara, assembly GCF_963506605.1. Taxonomy (NCBI): domain Eukaryota; kingdom Metazoa; phylum Chordata; class Lepidosauria; order Squamata; family Lacertidae; genus Zootoca; species Zootoca vivipara. The sequence goes on along the minus strand of NC_083290.1, from coordinate 42,068,692 downwards.
GCAACGGGAGCTCACTCCGTCACAGGGATTCAAACCGCCGACCTTCTGATCAGCAAGCCCTAGGCTCAGTGGTTTAACCACAGCGCCACCTGGGTCCCCCTGAGGTCCCTTAGGTCCTCCCAATAAAATATTTGAGGGGGCTGAGCCCCCCAAAAAGTTAATGGCCATTGTCATTCAAATGTTGTAGGTGCACTCTGTCATGTGATTATGTGGGGCAGGGCTTATCTCTACCCCCCGCCCCATTTTTTATTCAAGTTGGTCCCCTTGCTTCCTTCCTAGAAGGATCCAGTGGCCAGACTGGGTGGATGGAGTCAGTCCTGAAGGCTCTTTACCTAGAAGGCTGCCGGCTGCAGTTCAGTGGTTTCACCACGTGGGGCAGCTGCATGCAGATCCAGAAGTTCCTGACATCCTGTTAACCTTTGGAAGCAATATAGAGAATGGGTTTCTTGTTGTTTACTTGCCAATCTATGTGTGTGTTTGTGTGGTTACAGGTCGCTCCACCTTTGCCCAACAGGCGGGAAGTCAGGCCTCCCCCTCCTCCTCCAAAAGCAAGGAAATCCAGTGTCATTTCTTCAGATCCAGGACTGCAATGAAAACTCCAGACCAGACCCCCACCCTTGAATGAAATCTCTGCTGTCTTGTTTCATGTATATGTTTTTCTTCTCTTTCCTGGGCTTCCCGGTGATTTCCTCCTGCTGGACAAACAGCTGCACCCTCTTCAGCCCTACAAAAACAAGCTGTTTAAACTGTGCCAGTGATTTGGTGTTTGATTCCCAAGCTTCTGATTTTCCCAATTGCACATCAAGGCACCAAGCATTAACATGTTGGCCTTCAACCTGCATCTGAGCTTTGACAGGTTCAGCTGGCCAATAATTTGTCTGTTCCAACCCTCTTCTTCTGATGCCAGTAAGGCAGCAGCTGTCCTGAAGCTGTTTTCCTTTGTGGAGTTCTGCACTTTATTGGTGATTGTTGGTCTTTAAACAGATTATAAGAAGATCCCTGCAGTATCAGGCCAAAGTATCCTGTTCTCACAGTGGCCAACCAGTTGCCTGTGGGAAACCCACAGCCAGGACCTGAGTGCAACAGCATCTTCTCCCCACCCCCTGAGCTTTTCTTCAACCCTTTTTATGAATCCTGCTGCCTCCAGCAGTGGATAGAACATAGCCACTTATAGCCTTCTCTTCCATGACTTTGTCTAATCCTCGTTAAAGCAAGACGGAAGCACTGTAGTATGGAAGGTGTCCTTTGATGTCCATCAAGGCTGCAATGGATTCTCATTACCGTAGTTTATCTGCACCCAGGCAAAGACGATGTTGGAACAGACAGGTGTATCCACAGAGCAAGCTGCAGTCTTCCACACAAGCTCCCCAACAAGTTCAAGCGACCTTGCCTGGATGCTTTACTTTGTCAGGTACATGGATATTATTCAGAAGATTCTTGTCGATGAAGAGAGGGCACCATCCCCATGACCCATTTTGTTCCACTATGTACAGTTCTGGTATAGAGCAGAAGTTCTCAGTATTTCTTTCTCTCAGGACTTTGCCAGTGCTGTCATTTTTACTGTCAGTTCCTTATTTTGTCTTAAATTATCCAGTCTTTGCACACAAACAGGGTTAAGTACACTACTTCAACTTCTTTTCTTACTTTTGCCGAAATGGTTGGTGTACATTTTTTGGTTCCTCTGTCAAATAGCTTGTTGCCTTTAAGACTGGCTTAAAGATGTAATTATCCTTGAGAGTTCAGAGGACAGATTGTGGACAATGGTGCTTCCTGGTCTCCCAAAGCAAGATTTGTAAATGAAGACCTGTTAGCAACTGAACTCTACGCTAAGCTGCAAATGTATGTATAGCCACGTGTCTAGGCCTGTAATGTATTTACATTCATCGGGTTTTTTGTTTTGACTTTGTAAAATAATGCTTCCATGTTTCCTTGTTGTGTACCAAAGGCTCATTGCCTAACCCGAGAGAGAGAGGGAGAGAGACTCATATATATTCCAGAACTAATCCACATTGTTGGATTAGTCATATTCAGACTTTCAGTTCCCCCAGACAACTAAAATTACAAGAGGGTGAGTTGAGTAGGTGCTGGCTAACACCAAGCAAGATCCTAAATCACACAGGAAGTCTCCACAAATATAGCAGGCTCTCCACTGCAGGCTCTTCCAATACATGGGGGGTGGTTGATTGATTGATTGATTGAATTTATTTGCATGCTCCATTTCCACAGTGAGCTGTGCCCAAAGTGGCTTGCAATAAACATTCAGGAACAAAGCAGTGGGGTGAAGGAGAGAAGTCTACATCCATAAATTCAAATAGGGCAAAAACCATAAATTTAGCAAACACAGACTAAATTCAATATTACAAAAGAAATAATGTTGATGTAAACAAGTAAGTACAGAGCAAAAAGAAAATTAACAAGAAGCTCCTACCTGCTTATGCAGGTCTTCTTTCATTCCAAGGAGCCTCAGCAAAAACAGTTTGGAGGGAAGAGGTCCTCTCACCTGGCTAGATGGCTTACAGCTTGTTGCTCCTTGTCTTCTCCAGGGGAGAGAACCAAAGGGAAGTGCTGAAGACAGCAGTGAGGGTAAGTCCTCTTCCCACTGCTGGCACAGGTCTCCTTGCACTATTTGGAGTGAGTGTAGGGCAGATTGGAGGGGGAAGGGTCAGCCATCACACCCCTTCTCTTCTCCCTTGTGCAATTCTAATTGTGTGAAGGAATTGAAAGTCCAAATAAAGTTTTAATGTTCGTCCACTTTAGCTTTACCCTGTAGTTACAGGGTAAACAAAGGTGTAAGCGATCGTTTTCCATTTTATGTGCATTTGGGCAGCCTTAATCCAATCTCCTTATCATTTGGTTGCATTGATCTCTCTGTAGTTCCCACTTCCAGGAATGTAACATTAGGCTTTCTCAGATAGTCAAGCCCAAGATTGCACTTTGCCCTTCAAAGCAGAGATTGTATAAAATAATTAAGGGAAGAGTAAGAATTCAAAATGTCTGTGATAGAAGACCACAGATGCGTGCCCTTGATTGATCAGGGGGCACATCCATGTAATTAACAAATTGGAACTGTCAGATGTCACTCCAGACACTAAAAGCATGATGATTGGGTTTTGGATCCAAACAGGGTAATTGGGAAAGAGTGGTGTGTGCTTGTGTGCTTACAGCACCAGTTTTCATTCTTAAGTTTTGTATTTGTTTGTTCAAGAAACCACCAGCAGTAACTTAAGATGCTCTGCTTCTAAAGACTAACTTGGCGTCCTGTGTTCAGCATCTCTCCCCACAAACACAAAAAGCCACTTTGCATCTGCTTCAGCCTCAGTGACTCAAGTCACATGTATCCACCCTGGGCAAAGTGGCTACACAGCTGAGGTGGGGACTTTAGGGTTATACGTAATGATTTCTCCATTTTAAAAGATGTAGCCTTCATTCTGCCCTTGGCTTTCCCACCTTTCCTCCAAGGAGCTTCCCTCTTTTAAGAGCCACAGCAACTAGGCAAAGGAACCATTGCTCAGTGGCAGAGCACACACCTTGCAAGCATGAGGTCCCAGGTTTTCTCCACAGTATCTCTTCAGCTTTTTGAAAATACATTTGGAAGGTGACTGGAAGAATTGCTGCTGCTGGAGACTGGGAGAGCTGTTAATCAGGATAGATGATACCAAAGGCCAGATGGACCAATTTATCCAACCGAGCTTGAGGTTTGACCAGGTATAATGCCTCATGTAAGTCTGATTCTCTATCCAGTCACCAGATTAAGATTCATGCCTGATATGCAAATTGGGCACCTGCATCCATTTGCATAACTGGATCTTTTCTTTTTACTGTGCCTAAAGTATAAGCAGACTGCTTCTCACATCAGGTGCAAATGCAGCTGGTGTATTCTGCAAAGCTGTTACCCTTCCAAGGCCATAAGGTGGCAATCTTTTTGCATCTTCTTCTTCTCACTGACTGAGCTTGCCACATCTAATCTTTTCCCAGCGAATTTCTTCAACTTCTGCCTGACTTTAGCTAAAGGCTGCCTTCCTTTTACTGCCAGGTGCCTCCAGGAAACAGATTGCATATGCTGGCTGGGGGATGGGAGGATTCATAGCAGATTCTCATCACAAAGCAAGCCTTGGATGTTTTCAAAGGCATACTGCATAAGGCTCCAGCTGTGCTGGTTACATGGAAGTGTCTTTAAGAGCCCCCCTTCCCAGCCCCTTGGGGAAAGCTTGGTGCATCTTCCTGGGGACATCCTGGCCATGTTTCACTCCCCTTTTTGGGTGCATGACAGATGACGCCAGCTCTGTGTTAATGTGCCTAGATATATATTGTTCTTAAATTGGAAACCTGGATCCTATTGACTGCTGTCTTCCAGTCATCCCTGGACAAGGTAGAAAAAGCTCAGAGTCCTGAGCCACCTTCACCAACTGAAATTTACTGCTAACTTTGAAAAGCAATTTTTTGTCTGCAAGTTTCCATTCCATTAAATGTGCCATATTGCCTTGCATGGTTTAAGGTTTGTCCTCTGTGACAACTTTTAGTCTGCATCTTTTTCAGTCCCAGGATTCTATTCTTAATCCCAAACTGTAACTTTTCACACACAACACTGCATTATACTGAATCAGTCAATTGGTCTTTGTAGCGCAGTATTTGCCTACAACAACAGTGGCTCTCCAGGGATCAAAACAGGGTCGTCGTCCCCCTCACCACCTTAACTGGATATTCTGGGAATTGAACTTGGGGTCTTCAGCACACAAACCATGTCCTTATCAAACTGTAGCCCAGACTGAACGATGCAGACCTCTTCTCTGCAGTTTCGTGAACTTACTTTGAATCTTTTATCGGTTGTGCCCGTTTTCCTTCTCTCCTCTTTTAGGAACCACGTAGCTCCTTTGTTTTGAAGACCATTAAAAACAAAGAACCCATTAAACCATTACTCCATTGAACCAATTCACTCTATCTCTGTCCCTCTAAAAAGAAACACAAACTATAAAAAACAGTGGTGATGCTACTGCATCACCTGCATCAGTTTCACTGCAGCACTGCCTTCTGACTAGCTCATGTGCTCTATGTGCAATATAGAGCATGATGAAAAGAATAAAGGAGGGCTTGTGCTCTGAAGATGATGGATCGAGTTTGGGTCTGAATTGAAGACCACCTGGGAACCTAATGTACTTCAGGCCCATCATGGAATAAATGCAGGGTATCAATAAATAGGCAGTGCTCTCCAGGGATGCACTTTGAGTTTGGGGCACGCCAGAGTTGGCTCTGTTTTATTATCTTCTGTGATTTACGTTTTGCTGTGTTAACGCAGTGGAGGGAATCTTTGGGAAAGCAGCAGGTGGCACATCTTGCATTCCACACTGCAGAATGTTCATGTTATTGCTAAAGGTGGTTTTTCTCTCTCTGCACAATTATATGTACACCAGCAAATTGTTATGCCGTTTAAGCAGTTTAGGCCAATTTGAGTTGAGAGGACTTCCTTTGAGAGATGTTTTGTAGTGCAAAGGGTACACCCAAAGATTTGTTAATGGCTGCTAAATGCAGCAAATTGTTATGCCATTTAAGCAGTTTAGGGATACGGGTGGCGCTGTGGGTTAAAGCACAGAGCCTAGGGCTTGCTGATCAGAAGGTCGGTGGTTTGAATCCCCGCGGCGGGGTGAGCTTCCGTTGCTCGGTCCCAGCTCCTGCCAACCTAGCAGTTTGAAAGCACATCAAAGTGCAAGTAGAGAAATAGGTACCGCTACAGCGGGAAGGTAAACAGCGTTTCCGTGTGCTGCTCTGGTTCACCAGAAGCAGCTTAGTCATGCTGGCCACATGACCCGGAAGCTGTACGCCGGCTCCCTCGGCCAATAACGCGAGATGAGCCCCGCAACTCCAGAGTCGGTCATGACTGGACCTAATGGTCAGTGGTCCCTTTACCTTTACCTTAAGCAGTTTAGGCCAATTTGAGTTGAGAGGACTTCCTTTGAGAGATGTTTTATAGTGCAAAGGGTACACCCAAAGATTTGTTAAAGGCTGCTAAATAAGAGTCACATGGACTGCAAGAAACCTATCCATTCTTAAGGAAATCAGCCCTGAGTGCTCACTGGAAGGACAGATCGTGAAGCTGAGGGTCCAATACTTTGGCCACCTCATGAGAAGAGAATACTCCCTGGAAAAGACCCTGATGTTGGGAAAGATGAAGGGCACAAGGAGAAGGGGACAACAGAGGACGAGATGGTTGGACAGTGTTCTCGAAGCTACGAACATGAGTTTGACCAAGCTGCGGGAGGCAGTGCGAAGACAGGAGTGCCTGGCATGCTCTGGTCCATGGGGTCACAAAGAGTCGGACATGACTAAACAACAACAAATGCTGTTCCCATTTTTGTTTGCCCACCCACCCCACCTCATCACACCTGTTGAAGTATTGTTAAGTTAAAACTTTATTTTCAGTACAGGAATTATTGCACCAGACTGACCTGCCTTATTTATTTTTATAACTGTAAATGAAAATATTAAAAGAGAAAAACCATGATTATCTATATGTTGAAGTGTTGCCTCTCTTTTCTTTGTACTTTTTGTCCGATGGTGGGAAGCATAGACATGTGGAGCCAGTCCTCTGTCGGGGGGCAGGGCATGCTCCAGAATTCATTTGAAGGAGGAAGTGGTCACAGGTGAAATCAGTGCATTGCTTTTCACTTGGTCCTGTCCCCCCTTTGCAGAACATGCCAAAGGCAAGAGAGGAAAGTCAGCCAGGCAAATCAGCCCTCACATCCATGCAAAATGGTCTCCAGACCGCCAGAAGGTAAAAAGAAAGGCGGAACAATGTTTTCTTAGATGGAACAAAGCTGGAACTCCACTGAATTCTATCCCATAATATGTTTCATTAACAGGTAGCTTCCCCCCCCCCCAAAAAAAGTATCCCCAAGCCCAGGACAGATTATTAGTTTTCCACATCAGTTTTGAAAATAATATTTTTTCCCACAGAAGAAATTGCATCCTTATATGTCTGAAAGACTGTCACTTTTTAAGGGCGGGATTCAATCACATACCGGCAAATTTGGGCTCCATAATTATTGTTGATTGGGAGGTTATATGCAACAAATCTGCCTCTGCAAAAGATTGAACATTTTCCTATAAGGAGACAGAGAGAGGGAGAAAGAGAACACCTGCTTTGGCTTCATCCAACCTCACTGTCAACAAGTCAGAATGAATGCTCATTAAATAACCAAAGTTGTCTAATTTCCCTACAAACAAATAAGTATGAATGCCCAATATATGGAAGCACCCTCTGCTTCTTAGCAGACTCCTCCCTGCCCCTTCTACTGTTCACACACACAAATGGCCTAGCAGCACTCCCTTTTACTTTTGCATGGGTTGCTGTTTCTTCTTTTTTATGCCTGATTATTATTACCAGAATCCCTTGCAAGTCAGAGGAGGGTGACTAGGATGGTGAGAGGTTTTGGCAACCAAGTTCTATCAGATATGCTTGGCTTGTTGTATTTAATCTGAGAAGATAAGATTAATGAGTGAGCAGACAGGCATTTCACATAGAAGATGGAGGAGACTTGCTTTCTGTTGCTCCAGAGGGCAGATCCAGCACTAACATATGGAAATTGCAGGGTGGTAGATTTTAACTGAACATTATGAGAAACTTCCTAATGCTAAGAGGTGTTTGACAGTGGAAAATACTGCCTTTGTCTCTCCTTCACGGGAGGTATTAAGAGCAGAGGCATTTGCTGCTGTTGCAAGATTATAGCATTAAGCAGGAGGTTGGTTCGGATCAGGGTTGACCAATAGTTGGGGATGGTGGACGCAGCATCTCAAGGGTCATAGGTTTTCACCTTGCTGGTTTTAGATGGCCATCAAGGTCCCTTCCAACTTTAAAAATATGATTCTATGAAACTAAAACCAATTAATGTTTTGTAAGCTATCTAGATGGGGGAAAGTAGCTCAGAATCTGTAGAAGATCAGGAACAGTTTCTGACTCCCACTAAATGGTTGTCCTGTGTGCCCCCCCCAAAAAAACTAAACAAAAAAACACCAGGGGGTGAACCAGGTGTGAATTTTTGTTTCTGAAAAGACTGGTGAGCTCAGTTCTGGTATTGCTGTCAAATTTGTGGATTGAATATGTGCTTAGAGGAGCCCTAGTTCTTAGTTCTAAGAGTACAGAACCCATACACCCAATCCCCATACATTTTGCATCTGGCTCTGGTTGGTAGACCAAGAGGTTCCAGTAAGAAGACCAGCCAGATCTGAAGTTTTCCCATCCTAATATTGATGTTAATATTAAAGACAGTGCATGTTTTTGCACTACAGAATGAGATGGCTTTAATCAGAGTTTTACCCCAGGAAAACCACAGAACTCTAGTTCTAAAAGCGAGGGCGGGGGCTTGGAGATATTTTAACAAGAACATCCCACAACGTCAAACTACCAATTCCCAGGACTTTGTGGGGAAACCCATGACAGTTAAAACTATTATCACACCATCAAGTGCCTCAGTGGGGATCAGAAACACCTACTGTATGTGTAGTTCTGATGTAGGGGGGGGGGGACTGTAGCACAGTGACAGAGGATCTGCTTTGCATGCAGAAGGTCCCTGGGTGAATCTCTGGCATCTCCAGGGAGGGATGGGAGAGACTCCACTTTGAAATCCTGATTCTCCATCAGTAGCCAATACTGAGTTCAATGGATCGGCAGCCTGACTTGGGATAAAGCAGATTTCTGTGGCGTAGGTGCATGCCATTGGTGCAAAGGATCAAGATAGAAAAATGATTGAACCAGAAATAACCCAGACCCAGCATAGGATTCCTGAACACTCACCCATTGCTGAGTGTGGCTCTTAGATCAAAGCAGCAATAAGACACAAAAGGAAAGTGAATGAAGGTTATGTGTGTTTGCAAAACTCTATTCAGGATTGTTTTCCCCCAGAAAATCTAAAAGATTTTTTGGAAGCTACAACAGTTAAATTAATCCAACCAGCAAAAACACACTTTTCTTTTTGCATCCTATCAGCGTGAAACAATGACATATGAGACTATTGCCAAGCAGTTCGATTTTATTTTATTTTTAATTGGTGCATCAGCAATGCAGTGGCTCCATAAATGTTGGTAGATTTGCTCCCAAGATCCCATTCCCAAGATCCCGGTTTGATACTTCTGCATGTTTTGCAACAGAGTGAAGCCCACATCATATTTGGTGGTTTAATCTTTTCTTGGTGAAGGGTCTTCTGTAGATTTAAATCTTCTTTGGCCTATTCTCTCCTTCAGTCAGACGTGCCTGTGTGACACAATAAGTTTACAACTGCTTTTCTTTTAAGCAATTTATAAAAACATTCAGATCCTCTTGAATAGTAAAGCTATCGCCATCATTCATTGCCAGGCCAGAAATGGCTGGTGCTTTCTGGTTTCAACGCAGCTTTGTTATATATACTGTAACTTACAATGAGCAGTTATAATGATCTAGCTGCAGCCATAAATATGTCAATATAATCAAAGCTATAGATCTGTCAGTATGATTAACACCTTGCATCTGTCAAAATAATTAAGAATTGGCACCCATCAGAACAGCCAAACTGAGAAGAGGAGTCAACTAGTGGACATGTCCCTCTTGGCCCATCCAATATGGAACTGACAATTAACTTTGATTCATCACTGGGAATAGAGGGAGGATGGACACTGTGCCAACTGCAGAGATAAGACAGAACTTAATGAGCACACCTGCTATTAGATCATGCTCACAAGCCTCTATATAAGGGCTGGGTAACAGCAGCTTTCTGAGTCTTTGCACTAAGTCCTACCGGTCAATGTCAGTGTCGGTCCCGTCAACTGAGTGAAAGGATCTGCTGCTCCCAAGGACTCCACAGCAAATGAGATGAACCATGAACTTTACCTTCGCAGTTATGTCCCTAATATCCTTTTGATCTTGTATCTTAAGTGCCACTTTTTAGTGAGTATGGAACACAGACGTTGGAGTGCTTATATTGCTTATTGTACTTATCTTGTTTCTGCTTAAAGTAATAAAAGCTTCTGCCTGTTCATTTAAGATGAGGTTACCAGATTTTTTTCAATGAATGCAGAAACGCTTTTCAACTTCAGTAGGAATGATAGGATTTTGTAAATTTGTAAATTCGGTGACTGTCCCTGGGAAACGGGGACGTCTGGTAACCTTACTTTAAGAGCCTGTCAGCCTCCATTTACTGGATACCCCAAAGAACCTATTGTCTGCTCTTTGCACTAATTACTAGGCTAGGTAGCCCGGCAACACACATCATTTTTAAAGACTCTACAGATATTAAAAGATAAGGCAGTCCCCGCCTCACATTATAACGGATATACTGAATTCATTTCATTTCTATACCAAGGAACTTAAGGCGGTGTACATGTGGTGTATACACGCACATTTAATCCCCACAATAACCCTGTGAGGTAGGTGTGGCCGAGAGGCAGTTTCTGGCCCAAAGTCACCCAGGGAGCTTCATGGCTGAGTGGGGATTTGAACCCTGGTCTCCCAGATCATAGCCCAGCACTCTGTTGATACCTTATTTGTTTTCTAGATTTTTTAAGACTTGCAAGCACCCAGTGTGCCCTTAGGCTCCCTTACCACAAACACAGTAGGAGTAATGGGTTGTTGGAAACAGGTAGGGAATGACCGCACTCAGACTTTACCGCTGAGGGCTAATAGGCACTTTGGGTACACAGCTTTGCTTGAGAAACACTCTCACGCCATCCAGTTTGCTACAGACAGTGCCAAAGCTTTTGCTGCAGCTTGGTTCGTCTTTCTCTTTCATCAATGACGCCTAGAGAAACAGCTTCTTTCATCATCTTGTATGAGCCTCTGGAAGGATTCTATTCAGCAACAAACTCAAAATGCATTGTTGCATTGTCCTCCTCCAGATATCCCTCCATCCCTTCTCCCCTGTCCAACCTTTCAGTTATTTGTCAACTTGTCTGTGCTTTTTCTTTCTTTTACATCCTCTGTTTTCGTTTGTTTATTTAATTGTTTTGAGGTTTACCTATCTTGTAATATGATTATTGTATTGCATTATTTGTATTACAGTAAAAATCCTTTCTTTTCTTTTCTTTTTTTAAGTTCATTGTGCAGACTAGGAGGATCTGCAATGTATAAATTTAAAGAATTGGTGGACTAAGTTTTTTTATAGCCCACTTTTCCACAATGAAAATTCAGTAAATTCAAAAACAACAAAAAACAACACATACAAATTCAGTATTAGAAAAATATATATCAAGGTTTAAGTACATAGATACAAAGCAAAACAAGAATTCAAGGACAATAAAGTTTCTGATACTGGTTTCTTTCACTCCAAAGAGCCTGGATTAACGGGGAGGTGCCTCTCACCAGGCTAGACGACATAGAGACAGACTTTTAAGCTCCATGCTGCATCTTTTTTTTGTTTGTTTTTTATTGCTTTTTGGCATTGGGTTGCAGCCGAATATGCTCAACTCAAAGTAGACCCATTAGAATTAATGGGTTGCAACCAAATATGTTCTACTTAGAACAGACCCATTGAAATGAAAGAACCTAAGTCACCATGGCCATTTACTTCAAAGGGTCTACTCTGAGAAGGACTAGTATTGGATGTAACCCAGTGGAACTAAGCTGTGTCCATTAATTTCTTTGAGTCTATGTCTAACCCTGGAGAGGACCCATTACAGTGGTGCCTCGCTAGACGAATGCCCTGTAAGATGAATTTTTCGCTTAATGAAGAGATTTTTCGAGCGGAGGTTGCCTTGCAAGACGAATTCATTTTGCGAAAAATTCGTCTAGCGAATCGCGGTTTCCCATAGGAATGCATTGAAATTCAATTAATGCGTTCCTATGGGGGGATTTCAATGCATTCCTATGGGATTCGCTAGACGAATTTTTTGTTATACGAATTGACCCGTGGAACGAATTAAATTCGTGTAGCGAGGCACCACTTCTATTAGTGTTGGTGTTAGGATTCACCAGCAAGAGAAAACGTTTGTCATTACTAGCAGTCCACACCCATGGGAAAGAGAGAAAAGGAGGGGAAAATATACTTACAAGGGCAGCTTTTAGGCTTTTGAATACTGGGCGCTGACGCGGCACATTGCAATCAAAATGCTGCAGCTTCCCAAGTTTACTCAGCTCATTTGTGATCTGTGTCGCAGAAAAGGAAAAGAAATAGAACGGAACATCGGGGAGCAATCTGGAGCAGGATCTCATGGGAGCTTTCTTGTGGGGGGGTCCTGGACTCTATGTGAGCCAGTATTGCCCACTCCAAGGATGGGGGACCTGTGACCATCCAGATGGACTCCAACTCCCATCATCCCCAGCTAGCAGGAGCCCCAGGCAGGGAGTCTCAGAGTTCTAGGGCTCTTTGCTGGGGACCATTCTTTATTTGCCACCACCTTCAGAGGACCCATGGCACCCACAGCCCCGGGTACCCACAGTCACAGGGCCAAGTTGGCACTCCTGGGCCCAAGGTCACCCACTTAGCTTCATGATTAAGAGGGAATTTGAATCCTGGTCTGCTAGGTTCTAGTCCAATACTCTAACCACTACTAATAAGTCATGACTGACAAGTCCCATTTATGTCAGTAAGTGTACTCTAGCAATGACAAAGTATGGATCTAATACATATCAACAGCACAATCCTATGGATGTCCACTGAGTAGTAAGCTTTATTGGCTTCAGTTGGGTAAGAACAATCACGGCAGTTTTCTTGGGGTGCATAATTTTACAGCACAATCCTATACTAATCTACCCAGAAATTATATGTAGACATCCTATATACACTTAATCCCATTGAGTTCTATAGGATTTACTCCCAGAAAAGTATGTATCTGACTGTAGCTTTATTCAGCTTACAGAATTTGGCTTGTTGCTGCAGAATTTCTGTGACCTGGGTGCAGAATACTGATTTACATGTTTATTTTGCATGCATTGTACATGTGCACACATGCACACACACACACACACCAGTTACAGAGGACCTGACCTTATCTTCAATGCACATTTCTGAAGCATGCTTACCTCTTGGAAGGATTCTATCATATTTTCAGCATTCCTTTTTCCTCCAGGTTGAAGGCCGTAGGACCAGTGCTGGGCAGAGCAGATCGTCAAGGATATGACCAACAGGAAGGAACTGGCAAACAGCATCCCAATCTTCTCCGTTCTGCAAAAATCCAAAATAAAAATTAAATTAAAAATGGAGTGATCTACCTAGGATAGTCCTGTGAAAATGCACTGCATTTATTGTTTAAGTACATTACCTGATTGATAGCAGAAGAAAGGAAAGGAAGAGCATTTGCCTCTGGCGCCTCCTTTGAGTCGTACTTTCTCACCTTTTATAGATGCCCATTTCCCCCACTGAAGCATCTCCTCCAGGTGACCACGCAAACCCTCTCTCTCATGCTGACTGTAATTGCAGTCTTAAATCATAATGAGTGAGAGGAAGGAAGGAAGGAAGGAATTGGAGCGCCTTCTTCTCTAATGGATAAACACAGCTGATCTTCCTCCCTTTGAAAGCCTCGGAGGTAGCAGCAGGTCTTTTTTAGAAAGAGGAAATTAAAAACAAGCAGATTAAGATCCAGGTGACTCTGCTATTTTCAGGGAGGAATTGAAATCTTTTGTCTAATTTTAATGGCTTTGAAATATTCTTATTTGGAAGAAGCTTTTAGGTTTAATTTGGTTTCTGATTTCCTAACTGCAAGTGCTTGTGACAGTGATGACTGGGGAACTCTAAAAAGCATTCAGGTCTTGGATATCAATCTCTTCTTCTGCTAAAAACAACAAAAAGAAGTTCAATCTGGGTCTTTTGAGCAGCAGATCACTATAGAATTAAGAATAATCTCCCTATTTTGAAGGAGGGTATTACTATAATTTTATAGACAAGTTTCTCTCAATTTCTCATCGTTCCAATCTTAAATACAGTTCTGCACATTTCCACATGAGTTAGCACTTTTTAAAAAGTATTCATAAAATGTCTTCAGGATCTTAGTGTACACCACTGTATGTTTTTGTGTGCAGTTTTGCGTAATGTACAGTTTTGCAAATAAAGCAATGCAAAGCAGCATGTAATTTTCACCACTATATACATATTCATTCACAATTTCTCCATATGTACAATTTTAACACAATTTTTGGTTGGAGAATTGAATTGAGAAATTCAGAGAAATCAAAATTTGAAGGATAGCTGTATTTTGGTCTGCATATTTTGTCAGGAAGTATGGATTGGATGAGTTCACATTAAATGTGATCCAAACTGAATCTCTTCAGGACTAGAAGCTGCTGTGTGGCAGTTATTATGGGCAGGGGAGGAGAAAATGGGATTATTCTGTTGTCTTTATGCCCTGTTTATTATTATTATTATTATTATTATTATTATTATTATTATTATTATTATTATTTCTACCCCGCCCATCTGGCTGGGTTTCCCCAGCCACTCTGGGTGGCTTCCAATAAAATATTAAAATACAGTACAGTAGTCCATCAAACTTTAAAAGCTTTCCTAAACAGGGCTGCCTTCAGATGCCTTCTAAAAGTCTGGTAGTTGTTTTTTCCTTTGACATCTGGTGGGAGAGTGTTCCACAGGGCGAGTGCCACTACTGAGAAGGCCCTCTGCCTGGTTCCCTGTAACTTGGCTTCTTGCAGTGAGGGAACTGCCTCGGCGCTGGACGATGGGGGTGGTTAGGTATACTGGACCAAGACCGTTTAGGGCTTTAAAGGTCAGCACCAACACTTTGAATTGGGCTCCAAAACGTACTATTGGCTTGGGTGAATACTTTGTTTCAAAGCTGTGCTGGTGGTGCAGAAGTTGTACAAGTCTAGGAACACAGGAAACTGCCTTACCCCAGGTAAGACCATTGAGCTCAGCATTATCTCCACACTCTCCAGGATTTCAGACAGGAAATCTTCCCTAGTCCTACTTGGATGTGGCAGTGGTTGAATCTGGGATCTTCTGCAGGCAAGACTGATGCTCCACCCCCCAGGATACAGCTCTTCTCAACAGAGAAGGGAGAAGGCACAGCCCACAAACTGTCTTGCCAGAGTGCTGTATGCTCTGGTTATCTCCTGCTTAGACTACTCCAATGTGCTCTACGTGGGGCTACCTTTGAAAGTGACTCAGAAACTACAACTAATCCAGAATGTGGCAGCTAGACTGGTGACTGGGAGCAGCTGCTGGGACCATATAACACCGGTCCTGAAAGACCTACATTGGCTCCCAGTATGTTTCCGAGCACAATTCAAAGTGTTGGTGCTGACCTTTAAAGCCCTAAATGGCCTCGGTCCAGTATACCTGAAGGAGCGTCTCCACCCCCATCGTTCAGCCCAGACACTGAGGTCCAGCTCCGATGGCCTTCTGGCGGTTCCCTCCCTGCGAGAAGTAAATTCACAAGGAACCAGGCAGAGGACCTTCTCGGTAGTGGTGCCCACCCTGTGGAAGGCCCTCCCATCAGATGTTAAGGAAGGGAAGGGAAGTTTTTAATGTTTTATGTTTTATTCTGTTTTTATTTGTGTTGGAAGACACCCAGAGTGGCTGGAGCAACCCAGCCAGTTGGGCAGGATATTACAACAACAACAACAACAGTACCGTGTTTCTCATATTATAAGACATGTCTTATATTAATTTTTTCCTCAAAAAAATACGACATGGCTTATTTTCAAGGGATGTCTTATTTTTTAATAAAGTGCACGCAGGCGCTGTTTGCCGGGCTTGTCAAGCCCAGCAAACAGCGCCCGCCGATCTTCGGTGACAGGCGGGGGTGGGCGGAGAGCGGAGAACGATCTCCGCTTCCCCCCCACCCCCGCCTGTCACACAGCACAGGTCCGAAGATCGGCGGGTGCTGTTTGCCGGGCTTGTCAAGCCCAGCAAGGAGCGCCCGCCGATCTTCGGTGACAGGCGGGGGTGGGGGGAGAGCAGAGAACGATCTCCGCTTCCCCCCACCCCCGCCTGTCACACAGCACAGGTCCGAAGATCGGAGGGCGCTGTTTGCCGGGCTTGTCAAGCCCAGCAAGGAGCGCCCGCCGATATTCGGTGACAGGCGGGGGTGGGGGGAGAGCGGAGAACGATCTCCGCTTCTCCCCCACCCCCGCCTGTCACACAGCACAGGGCCGAAGATCGGCGGGCGCTGTTTGCCGGGCTTGTCAAGCCCAGCAAGGAGCGCCCGCTGATCTTCGGTGACAGGCGGGGGTGGGGGGAGAGCGGAGAACGATCTCCGCTTCCCCCCCCCGCCTGTCACACAGCACAGGGCCGAATATCGGCAGGCGCTGTTTGCTGGGCTTGTCAAGCCCAGCAAACAGCGCCCGCCAATCTTCGGTGACAAGCGGGGGTGGGGGGAGAGCGGAGCACGATCTCCGCTTCCCCCCCACCCCCGCCTGTCACACAGCACAGGGCTGAAGATCGGCGGGCGCTGTTTGCCGGGCTTGTCAAGCCCAGCAAACAGCGCCCGCCGATCTTCGGTGACAGGCGGGGGTGGGGGGAGAGCGGAGAACGATCTCCGCTTCCCCCCCACCCCCGCCCGTCACACAGCACAGGGCCGAAGATCGGCGGGTGCTGTTTGCCGGGCTTGTCAAGCCCAGCAAACAGCGCCCGCCGATCTTCGGTGACAGGCGGGGGTGGGGGGAGAGCGGAGAACGATCTCCGCTTCCCCCCCACCCCCGCCTGTCACACAGCACAGGTCCGAAGATCGGCGGGCACTGTTTGCCGGGCTTGTCAAGCCCAGCAAGGAGCGCCCGCCGATCTTCGGTGACAGGCGGGGGTGGGGGGAGAGCGGAGAACGATCTCCGCTTCCCCCCCACCCCCGCCTGTCACACAGCACAGGTCCGAAGATCGGCGGGCGCTGTTTCCTGGGCTTGTCAAGCCCAGCAAAACTCATTAACCCGCATAGGGATTTAGTGAGAGTTGCGAACAGGCCTATCAGAAATGACGGTGAGGTTGTGGGGTGGGTTTAAGCTAATTGGGAGAACCTGATTGGAGGGGCTGGCTGTCTCTGGGGAGAATGGCATGTATCCAATTTTGATTGACAAGGGGATCTTTTAGTAGTCAGCGTCCCAGGGGTCTCAGCTCCATTCCTGCTAGTGAATTTGATCTGGCAAGGAGCTGATCATTGATCTGGCAAGGAGCTGATCGTTGGCTGGCTTTCTGGAGCTTAAAAACGGTTGTACCTGCTTTCTTATTGCTCTTGTTTATTGCCTTTTTGGCTTCCCTGTAGTTTATTATTTCCATTAATTCATTATTCCTTCTTTTCACCTCCCCTTTATTTGATCATTTGCTTCCCCCCTTTTTTCCCTTCCCCCCTTTCCCCCCTTTCGTTCCTGTCCCCCCCCCCCATACCTAGATTTGATAGTTTAAGACCTACTGGGGTGGTGTGGGTGGCCTGCTTGGGTTTGGAAGGCCCCTTAGTTAGGCCCAGCGGGCCTTTGGCTTGGGCTTTCGCCCATTTTATTTACCGGCCTGTTGAGGTTCCAGGCTCCCCCCCCCTCCTTTCTGCTTTGCTAAGCCGATTGCTTTAGCTCCCCCTTTAGCTCCTGCCTGCATCGCAGGTTGCTTTTACTTAAATTCAGCCTTATTTTGCTGATTTCTTCGAGGCCCTACCTGGTAACATTCACAGGGAGCCTTGAGTAGGCCCGGGTGTTTCCTGAGTCATTCTCAGGAGCGACGGCCAATTTGTTTGCTTCTTCTTGGGCGGACACCATTTTGTTTCTCTGATTGGTGGCCTGGTTACTTTCTTTCTTTAATTCTAGGCTGACTGTTTGCATTTATTGCCATTAATTTTTCTGGTTAGTCTAATCACTTGCAGGAATACTTACGCCATGGCTGATGGACGTGAAGGCACGCAGCCATCCTCTGAGCCGCGCCCGAAGAGGACCATCAGGGGCCCTTCACAGGCTCTTCGCTCCCCCCCCCACGGAGTCAGCGGCTGGTCGTGTGCAGGCTTTTTTAGCCAGCCTTGCAGGGGATCCGGAGGCCTTGGCTAGTTTTGGGTCTGGCCTGGATGCGCTGATGCAGCGTTCGGCGGTGGCTTCTGCTTCTACGTCTGAAGCTGCTGCTTCTACTTCTGCTGCAGGCCCTGCTCCAGCTCCCATCACGGTGGTGGCGCAGGTTCATGCCCCGGCCCAGAGGGATGCCACGCCTCCCCAGACTGCAGCAATGTCGCCTGCGGTTGTTCAGGAATCCCCTTCCGAGCTGTCTTCCTTAGATGAGGATGACATTGTTGCCCCTTCTGGGAGGGTATCTGCCTTAACTCAGATGGCTCCTTCGGTGATTCACCCTTCTGCCGCAACTGTGGGGCGGCAGAAGGTTAGGCCGGCGCGCAAGCCTGCTAAGAAGCAGGCCAAGTCTCAGAGCGCCACTGGGGTGGGGGTGGCTGCCCAGACAATGGCGACACCTGCTCCCGCTTCTGTATCTGTTGTCTCTCCCCAGACTGCGGTTGCTGTGCTAGGTCAGGTCCAGTCTTCATCTTCCTCGGAGGAGAACGCTTTACCCCTGCTGGCTAAGACCTCGCTCGGCGGAAAGCGTCGCCGATCCAAAAAGTCCAAGAGACGGGCCAAGCGTCGCAAGGATGACTCTTCGGCGACCTCGACAACAGGTTCGTCGTCTTCTGATACGGATTCAGATTCCCCTCTTGGCCTTTATTGGGGGTTTGGCGAACAGGCTGGGGGCTTCCCGGTTTGGATTTGGAAGAGAAGAGCCAATTCTCACCGCGCACGATATGGCGCGGTGCAGGATTGTCTGAATGGCCAGTTACTCCCTGAAGTTACGGTATCCACAAATCGGGCTAAGGACATCATCCCAGGGAGTCACCTGTCCTCGAGGCTGCAGTCTCGCATTCTCGACGGACGTTTCGTAGATATATTTGAGTTGGCCCCCCCAGAGGAGGAGGTGCCAACAAAAGAAAAGCAGGCGCCTGTCCCCAAAAAGAAAAGTCAACCCCGCAAGGTGGAGATGACTTTCGAGCGTTGGCTTGATTGTTTTCAGGTTTTTGCGGGTGTCGTCTCGGCGGCTTACCCTCGACGAGCGGTGCACCTCTTTGTGTACCAGTCCATAGTTCGCTCTGCGTACTCTATGGCCGGGGAAGCCGCAGCCATCGCGTATGACGAGCGGTTCTGCCGCAGGGCCGCAAGAATCTCTTCGGCCCGGTGGGACAGAAAAGACCTTGATGTTTGGACGACATACGTAGCCCCGCTCATCAAGAAAAAGTCAGCCGAGGTTCCAAAGCCAAAAGCTGCCATGCAAAAGCAGGTTCCCAGGCTCCTGTGCTGGGATTTCAACAAAGGGTTGTGTCAGAGGCAGGCTTGCCGGTTTGCTCACCAGTGTGAGCGATGTGGGGGCAATCACCCCGCGACGTCCTGTTTTGGGGGCCGTCGCCCCTTTCGCGGTGGCAGTGGAGGTTCCTTGTCTGCCACAAGGGGGGCTCACCTGGCCCTCCCCGCCCCCCCCCCCGCCCCTCCCGC
Source organism: Zootoca vivipara (assembly GCF_963506605.1). Taxonomy (NCBI): domain Eukaryota; kingdom Metazoa; phylum Chordata; class Lepidosauria; order Squamata; family Lacertidae; genus Zootoca; species Zootoca vivipara. Next base: position 42,049,290 of record NC_083290.1, on the reverse strand, counting down.
TGCCGCAGCCCCCAGATTATTCTTCTTCTATGGCCTTTTCACCTATCAAAGTTCCTGTTTTGTTAAAATGGTTGAGCCTGTATCCCAATGCAGGGGCGGCGTCTTACTTGCGGGACGGTTTCTCTTTTGGATTTCGGATTCCGGTGACTTCGCGGCCCGTTGCCCGGAATCCAGCGAATCAGAAGTCGGTGAGGGAGATGCCGGCCGTGGCAAGGAAGAAAATTGACAAGGAAATTTCCTTAAATCGTATAGCTGGCCCCTTTGAGGCCCCTCCTTTCCCCGACCTGCATCTTTCTCCCTTAGGAATCGTTCCCAAGAAAGCTCCGGGAGAATTTCGTTTAATTCATAATTTGTCCCACCCTAAAGGGACCTCTGTCAACGATATGATTCCCCCGGAGCTTTGTTCTGTAAAGTACGCCTCCCTGGATCATGCTGTCGAAATAGTTCGGAAGTTTGGCCCTGGGGCCCTTCTTGCGAAATGCGATATTGAGTCAGCTTTTCGGTTGCTACCTATTCATCCTGCGGATTTTTGGCTTTTGGGCTTTCAATTTGAAGGCGCATTTTATTTTGATAAGGCTATGCCAATGGGCTGCTCTGTAGCTTGCGCTGCCTTCGAAAGTTTTAGCACCTTTTTGGAGTGGGCCCTTCGTTTTGAGACTGGTTCTGAGGGGGTCTGTCATTATCTCGATGATTTTCTGGTCGTGGGGGCGTCTGATACGGGCGAATGCGCTGCTTTGTTGCGGGCATTCGCCGCCCTTACACGGGAATTGGGCATCCCCTTGGCTCCCGGTAAGACGGAGGGCCCTGCAACTAGGTTGACTTACCTAGGTATCCAATTGGATACCGTGGCTCAGACTTCTTCGCTGCCATTAGACAAAATCTCGAAATTAATAGGCATCATCGAAGAGGTCTTGTTAAAGGAGAAGGTGACCCTTCGTCAATTGCAGTCCTTAATTGGCCATCTTAACTTTGCGTGCAGGGTGGTGGCGCCTGGTCGCCCCTTTTGTGCACGCCTGAACAAACGCACGGTGGGCCTCCGTTCTCCCTATCATCATGTGCGTTTGCACCAAGGTGAAAAAGCCGATCTGCGGCTGTGGCTTGAGTTTTTGAACAATTTCAATGGGGTGTCCTTGTGGCAGGATGTGTTGATCCTGCACAACGACTTTCAAGTTAACTCCGATGCTGCGGGCTCCCTAGGTTTCGGTTTATTTTGGAATGGCAGGTGGTGCGCTCAGCGCTGGCCGCCTGATTGGCAGGGGACGGCCATCACGCGGGATTTAACCTTCCTTGAGTTCTTTCCTATAGTTGTAGCCGTTCACCTGTGGGTCGATGACTTCAGAGACCATCGCGTTTGCTTTTGGTCTGACAATCACGCGGTTGTCGACGTCCTCGCCAAACAGTCTTCAAGGTCCCCTCGGGTATCTGCCCTCCTGAGGGCCTTCATTTTGCAATGTTTAAAATTTAATATAGCCTTCTCAGCGCGATTTATTCCGGGACTGTCTAATGATATCGCTGATGCTTTGTCCCGTTTCCAGATGGAGCGATTCTGGTCCCTGGTTCCGGACGCACAGACGCAGCCGGAGTATTTCCCGGATCGGCTATGGAACCTTGGGAGCTCCTAGTGTTGCAGGGAGTAGCCGCGTCTGTGTCTCCCTCTACTTTACGTGCATATCAGAAAGCCTGGACTGATTTTTTGGCCTTTAGAAGTCAGTCCTCTGCAGTGGTTGGGTCGGCCCGTCCCACTACAGCGCAGGTGTTGCAGTATCTGGCACACCTCTTTCAATTGGGCAGGGCGGCCAAGACAATGAAACTCCAGGCCGCTGCCATTTCCTTTTTCAGCAAATCATTTTATAATAAAGACCCATGTGCAAAATTTATTGTCCGTAAGGCCATGGAAGGTTGGGGCCGCCTTCGCCCCCCTCGTGGCCTCAAGAGGCTTCCCATCTCTTTTGACCTTTTGACCAACATGCGCCGGCAATTGCGGGCTGTGTGCTGGTCAAAGTACGAAGCAAGGCTTTTCTCTGCAGCTTTTGCAGTGGCCTTTTTCGGGGCCCTGCGGGTTGGCGAGGTTGTCTGTGAGGAAGCGCGTACAGGGCTGTCTAAGGGTTTACTTTTGCAGGATGTGCGTATCTCGTCATCCGAATTGCAGCTTACAATTAGGAGCTCAAAAACTGATCAGTCTGGCAGGGGTGCCGTCATGCACCTTCCTGCCACCGGTAAGAAGGGCCCTTGTCCTGTCAAGGACGTGGCTAGGTACTTAGCTGACAGGCCCGCAGGGGATGGTCCGTTCTTGAAGCATTTGGACGGGCTGCCTATGACTAGGCAGCAGTTTGCTAGAGTTATGAGGAAGGCAATTGCAGCTTGCGGTTGTACAGCTGCAGATTACGCTCCTCATTCCTTCAGGATTGGGGCGGCCACTACTGCTGCTCACTGGGGTTTAACTGCAGACAGGATAAAAAATTTGGGTCGCTCGAAGTCTGAGGCTTACAAACTCTATGTGCGACAGCGTCGCTGATTTATTTGTTTTGTTCTTACTGTTTTCATCCAGGACCTGCACCTGTCCGCGTGTGGTTGGTTGGACATTCTATTGTTTACTGGGCCGGCGTCAGGGCCACTGAAACTGACTTCGGGCGTCATCTTGGTCTTCCCCAGCACGTGCAGGTTTCATGGATGGGCCATCGGGGAATGCGCTGGGGGGGATTGTTGCCTTTGTTGCGGGACAGGGTCTCCAGGGAGGGTCCCCCTCACACTATGGTTATCCATTTGGGGGGAAATGATTTTCACGAGAGAGATTGCCTGTCCCTTCGCACAGCCATGCAGACTGATTTGGTGGAATTGCAGACTTGGTTGCCTGGGGTGCACCTTTTCTGGTCTCAATTGCTACAGCGCAGAGTTTGGCGTGGCAGCACTGGCCCGGCCAGTCACGCTGCATTTGAACGCATGAGGAAGCGTATCAATAGTGCGGTTTCTAAAAAGATTGTAGACTTAGGAGGGTCGCTTATTTTGCACCCTGCGATTAAATCTACCGCCACCTCCCTATACCGCGATGATGGTGTCCACTTGTCCCCGGCTGGGTGTGATTTTTGGTTGGGGGCTGTAGCTTGGGGTTTAAAAAGTTGGTTAGGTTTATGAGTGTTGGCGGGAGCCTGCGGCTTTGTGGCAGGTTAGGCTTTGGTTGATGAGTTTGGGAGGGGCATCGCATGGAGGTGCATGCCCCTCAGTGGTTGCTCTTATAGAAGTATTCCGTTAAAGGAATCCTGGGGCTCCGGGGCTCTAGTCTTTACACCCCCGCACGGTGCGGGGCTGGGGCCTATACAGAGCACGAGCCTTGGGGAACATTTCTGGAGGGGGAGATTGCCTGTTGCACAGTTATCTCCTCCTCCATGCAGTGTTTACTTGACTTTCCTATTGCAGGAAGTCAGAGCTGGTCCTGTCCCACCGTGGGGCAGAAGATTAACCAAAGCCTAAGGCCAACACTCAAAAAATTAATTGTAATTTTAAATAAAGTTGTGGCCAAAATTATGCCAAAAACAAAACCTAAAATAATGTGTCCGTCTGAGTTATTGGTTGGGAATTTCTGGGGGTCTTGGCTCGCAAGGAGCGCCCGCCGATCTTCGGCTCTGTCCCCCTATGCGCTACGGCTCGGGGAAGCAGGCAGGGAGCTCCTGCTGGGTCCCGCGCCTTCGCCTCTCGCTCGGTCGGGGCTTTGCGATAGTGCTTATTTTCGGGGTATGTCTTATTTTTCACCAACCCTTTGAAATCCTGTCATGGCTTATTTTTTGGGGATGCCTTAAAATATGAGAAACACGGTATCTGGTGAGTCTATTGACCCTCAGCTATTAGAAGGTTGCTCAAATATTAGACAGCTGTATAAAAATGGTGTGCAGCTTTCTATTACCTTATTCACATTCTCTTCCCCACTTTTCCTGCATATTAGTGAACTAAAGCATTTGCTAAAGCTAAAAATAATCAAGGAGAATTGAAAAGGTTAGATGCTTTTGTCTCCTGGATTGTAACAGCCTTGGAAGGAAGGAACAATGTGGAGCTGTTGCAGAGATGGTCTGGAATCAAGCTGATCTTCACTTTTATTAGCAATTGTTAATAGGGAAGGTGGCTGGATGTTCCAAGGCAGGTGAAATGATCAAAAATTAAGTCGTCATTGCCACATTGAGAAACTGGCTGAGTAAGTGGGTGAACTTTTGCAGTCATGACAGGACATGATATGGCTCCAGTTTCCCCTTCCTGTAGTGCAGGCATCCCCAAACTTCGGCCCTCCAGATGTTTTGAGACAACAATTCCCATCATCCCTGACCACTGGTCCTGCTAGTTAGGGATCATGGGAGTTGTAGGCCAAAAACATCTGGAGGGCCGAGGTTGAGGAAGCCTATGCCCTTCAGTACTAGTGCACCTGCTTTGCATGCAGGTCCCTGGATCAAAGATTCCTGCCTGAAACCTTAGAGAGAGTTGCTGCCAGTCATTGTAGACAATTCTGAGCTAGATGGAACGGATGGTCTGACATGCTATAAAGCAGCTTCCAATGTTCTTCACAGGTCCTTGTACACTACAGTGGTACCTCGACTTATGAAGACGATCTGTTCCGCGGCCGTCTTCGTAAGTCAAAGTCTTCGGTTGTTGAAGCACCCGTTCTGCGTATGCGCAAAGCGCGATTTCCCGCTTCTGTGCAGGTGAAGAACGCGCGCACGGCGAAAAGACTTCCAGGGTTGTCGACTTCGGAAGTTGAAACCTTCGGAAGTCAAGTCGTTCAGTTGTTGAGGTACCACTGTATATCATTTCAGAGATTCCTTAAAATCCACCCCCACTCTCTGTTCTGTATTCTCTATCCCAAGCAAAACCACTTTGGCACAATAGTACTTGTCATGGACTGTTTGGGTATGAAGAAATGGAGGGAGGAACCAGGTGGCGAACCACCAAGAGAAGAAAGGTCAGAGCCTGGGGAGTGGTGGTGGGACAACAAAGAGGGAGAAGACTGGGAAGAAAAGGTGTCAGAAGCTGAAGAGGTAACAGGGCCAGTGGCATTGCATGAGCAAACAGTGCTGGAGGAGTGCATGCATATGCGCCAGGAGGTGGGCACATGCACCAGAAGCAAATTCATATGGCCTTCTACCTTGCCACACTAGATGTCTCTTGCTTAGATAACAAATCAAGATTCCCAACGTTAATGACATTGCATTGTTCGTTTTTCCAATTCAGAGGCAGGACTCTTGCAAGCTTTGAATATTCTTTATTGGTGCAGCCGTACAGCAGTGTGTGGCCCACTCTCTCTGACAAGGCCAGATGCGCTTCACCAGCAGCACTGGAGGTCTTTTCTATGCAGGTGAACCACGCTGTGATTTCTCAAGAAATATGACTTCAGCAAACTGAGTATAATTTATACAGAGAGGTTAGGAAAATAGAATTCTCCAACACAGGGGTTCCCAACAAAATTTTCTCGAGGACCCCTCATCGAGCCGCTATTGTGACAAGGACCCCCATTAATTCCTAATCCTAAAAGACAGGGTACCTGCGCAGTAGCGCACAAATGAAGCCGAAGCGCGCAAAGCATCTTGGGGAGGTGAGCGTTAGTAGAATGCACACGCTGTCTCTTTGCAAAACAGTAGTGTTTGTAAAGCGCCACCTAACGGCATACAGCAGAACTACTGCCTCTATCTAATTCTAGTTTTGCGCTAGACTCTGCTCATGCAGGAAGCAGCCAAAACAAAAAATCTGTTATCATACGAAATATATTTAATATTTTTTTTATTCTAATAGCATCTTGCGGACCCCTCTGGCATAGCTCGCGGACCCCTGGGGGTCCCCGGACCACCTGTTGGGAACCACTACTCCAACACAACGTCTTACTTCTTACTTACTACCAGAATGCGGCAGCTAGACTGGTGACTGGAAGTGGCCGCTGAGATCACATAACACCGGTCTTGAAAGACCTACATTGGCTCCCAGTACATTTCCGAGCACAATTCAAAGTGTTGGTGCTGACCTTTAAAGCCCTAAAAGGCCCAGTATACCTGAAGGAGCATCTCCATCCCCCATCGTTCTACCCGTTCCTGTTTAGGGAAGCTTTTAATGTTTAATATACTATTATATTTTAATATTCTGTTGGAAGCCACCCAAAGTGGCTGGGGAAACCCAGCCAGATGGGTGGGGGTATAAATAATAATAACTACTACTACTACTGTCTGATACAAAGATGTTAAGACACAAGGTGGGAGGGAAGAAGCTAAACTGATTTCTTCAGACCTGAAAGACCATGTGGAAGTCCTTGGCTTGGCACCCTGAAAGAAGCATCACTTTCCATTGAAGTAGTTCTGCTCCAGCACTTGGTTGAAATCACCCATGGTGTTCTTCAATATTCTCAATCATTTTTGTGTCTCCAGATGTTGATGGGCACTAACTCCCATCAGCCCGTCAACAAGGCCAGGGATGATGGGAACTGATGCATAGCAACATCTGGGCAAGGCCCGCGTTCCCCACTCCTGTTCTTAGATTTAGAATCCAGATCAGTACAGAAGAATATTGCTTCATGTTCCTGCAGTAGAATTTCATGGTACCTCAACCCCACATCAATGTACTTGCACTCTACCTATCATACCTCAGCCAGGTGACTGAAGGTCCCAATTTCCCTGGTTACCGGTAAGAGTGGAAATGAGGAAAAGCAAATAATCTACTGAAGTTGAAACTGCGACTGTGTGAAACAGAAAAGAGTGGTTGCACTTTATTTGTGAACAGCAGGAAATGAATTTCAAAAATGAAGGCCAAAAGTTTCATTACACTTACAGCATGAACTTCAAGTTATCACATTAAAGAGAAACTTCAAACCCTCATCTATGAAACCAGTTCAACCATTAAAAACAGAGCTCACCTGGAGTCTGTTTGCTTGGGTGGGTACATTAACTTGAAATTCATTGCAGGTGTTGCAGACATGCTATTTCGTACTGGGACAGTCACCATGTCAGAAAACAGCATATGACATTTTCACTTGTGAAGAAGCATGCATATAGGAATATAAGTGAGCATTTGGAGTATATGGTGGACAGCAGCATTCCCACAGGGAATGAATGAGCCTGTGTAAAGTTGGCTTCCTACCGTGCCGTCTTCATTATACAAACACTAGTCTGTACAGTTGTTTAGTCTCACTGAGGAGGGGAGATGCATGTTGTTGATCACTACCTCCTTTGGGCAGCACCCACCCCTTTGATTTCTGTCTTTTGAGTTGCATAGAAGTCAGCATCTGAGGTATCCATTTTTGCTGGCACCCAGCTTTTATTTGGTATTGAAAGTTTCTACATGTGCCTGTACTAATTGTAGGTACAGAAAACACAAAGACATACAGAGAAAAAGCTTTTGCATTGTCATTAGAGTGGAACAAAGTCTCATTGGGATAAAGTTGTGTTGGTGGGAAGAACTAATCTGATCTCATTTTTTGACAAGAGTCACAAGCCTGGTAGATGAAGGGAACGCTGTGGATGTAGCATATCTTGATTTCAGCAAGGCCTTTGACAAGGTGCCCCATGATATTCTTGTAAAGAAGCTAGTAAAATGCGGGCTAGACAATGCTACCATTCAATGGATTTGTAACTGGCTGACTGACCGAACCGAAAGGGTGCTCATCAATGGCTCCTCTTCATCCTGGAGAGCAGTGACTAGTGGGGTGCCACAGGGTTCTGTCTTGGGCCCAGTCTTGGATCCCACCATCCCACTTGGATGATGGGCTTGAGGGCATCCTGGTCAAGTTTGCAGCAGATGACACCAAATTGGGGGTGGCTAATACCCCAGAGGACAGGATCACACTTCAAAATGACCTTAACAGATTAGAGAACTGGGCCAAAGCAAACAAGATGAATTTTAACAGGGAGAAATGTAAAGTACTACACTTGGGCAAAAAAAATGAAAGGCACAAATACAGGATGGGAGACACCTGGCTTGAGAGCAATACATGTGAAAAGGATCTAGGAGTCTTGGTAGACCACAAACTTGACATGAGTAAACAGTGTGATGTAGCAGCTCAAAAAGCCAATGCAATTCTGGGCTGCATCAATAGGAGTATAGCAACTAGATCAAGGGAAGTAATAGTACCACTGTATTCTGCTCTGGTCAGACCTCATCTGGAGTACTGTGTCCAGTTCTGGGCACCCCAGTTCCAGAAGGATACTGACAAGCTGGAACGTGTCCAGAGGAGGGCAACGAAAATGGTCAAAGGCCTGGAAACGATGCCTTATGAGGAACAGCTTAGGGAGCTGGGTATGTTTAGCCTGGAGAAGAGATGGTTAAGGGGTGATATGATAGCCATGTTCAAATATATAAAAGGATGTCATATAGAGGAGGGAGAAAGGTTGTTTTCTGCTGCTCCAGAGAAGCGGACACAGAGCAATGGATTCAAGCTACAAGAAAGAAGATTCCACCTAAACATCAGGAAGATCTTCCTGACAGTAGGAGCTGTTTGACAGTGGAATTTGCTGCCAAGGAGTGTGGTGGATTCCCTTCTTTGGAGGTCTTTAAGCAGAGGCTTGACTGGATGGCCCTTGTGATCTCTTCCAACTCTACGATTCTATGATTAACTGCTCAGTACTCATGCTGCCTACAGTCCATGATGTCCTTCTTGGTACAAGACACACTGCTGACCTGCTGTCCTCCAGGTATTTTGGACCACAACTTCCAGCAGCCCATGTAGCTCAATGAGGAAGGAGAAAGGGCTCTGCAAAATTTGCCATGCTGGTTTAACCAGAGCTATTTTGGTCACCATCAAAGGAAGATGCCTTAGCTCCCCACTTTCATAAATGAGCTGGATAGTTGCATAGGTTACAGCCAGAACATGTAACTGCAGCACATCGGAAGCCAACCTGTTGGCCTCCAGCTGTTGCAGATTTCAAGTCCCATTAGCCAGCATGGACATTGGTCAGGGATGATGAGAGTTTTAGTCCAATAGATCTGGAGAGCAGTGCAATGACTACCCCTCCTCTAGGAGCAATAGTGAAGAAAAGGCGACCCTGCGGGCCTCACTTCAGTTGCTGCTGGGGGCAGCACATAATTGTAAATCTAATTACGCGCCTACATTTTATCAAATCAGGGATGAGGAACCTTTCACTTCCAGATTTTGCTGGACCCCAAGTCCCATCACTCCTGGCCATGCAGGCTGGGGCTGATGGAAGTTGCGAGTCTCACCATTCCTGCATTACAAAATAAAAAATAACCTTGTTGCGCCAGTGGAGCATTCCTATTGTTGTTTCTATCTCTTGATGTAGACGCACTGAAAAGTTCCTGGGAAATGGACAACAGGGAAAGAGCAACTGGGAGCAACTCTGATCCCAAGGTTCTACTTGTTGTACGGAGTGTAATTAGACTTCCTTGTAGTTTTTTCCCATTGTTTGCCCAGAGAAAGCTTTTTCGCTGTCCAAATTCTTGGACCTCTTTTCTGCAGCATCTTTGGCAAGAGGTATTTTAGGCTGTACTATTTCTGATCACCCCCTGCTAAGAGACTTCTGAGCAACAGCAGAAGTTTGGATTAGGCAGTTTAGCTTCCTCATCCAACTTTCTATTTGGCATGGAAAAAACTAACAGGAAAGGAGGTAAAATGGACCAGACAGAAATGAGATACATTCGTCACAGTGGCAGAAGTCTGCAACCGTACTGGCCTGTTACAGGTTTCAAGACACACCCAGCCAGCTGCAACTTACAAACTATGCAATGATCTTTCTTCCATAACATTTGAAGCAGTTACATTTGTAATAGCCTAGTGACAGAGCACATGGTTTGCCTACAAAAGGTATCAGGTTCAATCTCCTGTATGAAGCTCTGGGGAGCAGCTGGGCCTGTGGTCAAAATTCAGCCCAGCATGGTCCCAATTTGAACCGCAGGTTTCTCCAAACCACACCCATCTTTCCCACACCTTGTATCATATATGACATATGCAGACATTACAGAGATAGATGGACTAATGGATCTGCCATATTATTGACAGGTTCCTAGGTTCCTAATGGATAAACCTCTGGGATCTGGGGCTGAAAGCCTCTACCCTGAGTGTATCCAATTTCAAAGTGTGCTATAATAAGCAGCAGGGGATGTTCAGACCAGAGCACACAACTTCTCTCACCTGCTGCTGGTTCCAAATGTGATTGATGAGTCTGCACCATGAAAGGGAGTTCTTGCTACACCCACCACTCCCAGTTAAGGGATGGGGGCAAGATGGCCCTCTGTCATTCGTTATTTTGAAACACTGAATAAATTAATCTGAGCTCACAGGAGTGAAGCCTATGTTACATGTAGAGACTAATTAGCAGCCATTCTTGTTCTACATAGATGACTTTGAAAGTGTAGCGAATGGTATAGTTTGCGTGGGTCTGAAAGGCTGAAGAACACCACAAAATGGATGCAATGTCTTTTAACTGTCAGTGAACTGATCATAAACTGTGTCGTATAAGCACTAACGGAATGTGGAAAACATCTTGATGTTTTGGCAAAAACAGTGTGTGCTGGAATGGAACAGCAGAAGGAGGCTTGGTATTGGGCTGCACAGCTTTACAAAACATTCAGATAAGATAAGAGTTGTGAGATGATGCCAAGGACAAGGATGAGAGATGCCGAAAACATGGCAACAACAAGGAGTTGTGTAAGCATCAGGAGTTGCCAGGCATCAGATGAACAAACAAGGTGTATAAATTGCAAAGCCCTCCTGCCTCAGTTGTGTGCACTGACAGCTGTCGTTTGCCACCCGTGGCTCTTACTGGGTCTGATCAATCCCGTGTAGAGTGATGAGTATGATTGAGTGCATGGTCCCTGTCTTGTCATGTTTGTTAATCAATAAAGCAATGTTACAGAGAAAATCCAACATTGGTTGTCTGGGGTTTACTTGCACCTTCCCTGGAGTGTACTGGGTCTTCCCTGGAGTCTTCCCTGTGTACTAGACATTTAATAAATATAAATTGCATATATTGTGCTTTAATAAATTAACAAATCTCTTAAAATGCATTCTGGAGTGAGTGAGGTGGTGCACAAGTGCCAACGTATTCAGAGCAAACAGCAACATCTCTGCTTCCAAAGCCCACCAACTTTCCTGGTTTGGTTCAACAGCTACTTCTACGCCTATGAAAGGGACATTCCCACGTGCGTGTGATCTGAGGCAGTTCACACTCAAAGCCATGGAAGAATTGTTGCTCCCACGTTATTAAGGATAAAAGGTGGAACGAAGGTGATCTGCAGCAAGAAGCTCCCATTCTTCTGGACAGCCTATCTGACACTCTGAGACATGTGTAGCGGCGTCAACATCTCTTCGAAGATGGCCCCTTTCACGTTTGACCCTCTCAGGTTGGCTTCTTGCAGATCACAGCCCGACAGGTCACAATTCTGAAATGGCAAAGAGATGTTGGTAACTAAAGTCTCCTCTTTTTATATGTTTAAAACACGCACACACAAAGCTAACAGCTTCCATCTTGTTAAGTTAGGTTGAATTTATACACCTTTGTTGATTTACAGTACAGTATTTTACTTCCTGATGCTCAGAGGATATTTTGTACAGTCGTTTACTATGCTTGTGAATTTTCTTTGTGTTTTGTGGCTGCTTTTTACGTGCAATGTTTATTTTGGTATTAAAGAGGACACTCCATTTAGTTGTCAATTGTGTTTTTATATAATAAAATAAAATATAATAATAATAATAATAATAGCACCCCACCTATCTGACTGAGTTGCCCCAGCGACTCTGGGTGGCTTTCAACATATATAAAAACATTTTAAAAATTAAACATTTAAAAACTTCCCTATACAGGGTTGCCTTCAAATGTCTTCTAAAAGTCAGATAGTTTTTTATTTCCTTGACATCTGCTGGGAGGGCGTTCCACAGGGCGGGCGCCACTACTGAGAAGGCACTCTGCCTGGTTCCCTGTAACCTCACTTCTCACAGGGAGGGAACTGCCAGAAGGCCCTCAGAGATGGACCTGAGTGTCTAGGTTGAATGATGGGGGTGGAGATGCTCCTTCAGGTATGCAGGGCTGAGGCTACTTAAAGGCTTTTCAGGAGCGGTGTTATATGGTCCTGTCGACCGCTCCCAGTCACCAGTCTAGCTGCCGCATTCTGGATTAGTTGTAGTTTCTGAGTCGCCTTCATGGGCAAACACTTTTGATAATTTATTACAAATGCAAGGCGATACCTTACTATTGGAGCCAACAGCGAACCAAAAGGTAGCTAGCCACGCAAAGATACAAAAATGTATTCAGTAGCATTGAGAACCAAAGACCCTTATAAATGAAAAGTCATCTGAGATTTGTGAAAAGTGTTAACAGACACCCTATAAATGTGCAGCTGTTGATCAAAAGCTGAAAATGTAACTTACCTCCAAGTCAGTTCCTGCAAGAGTTGCTCCTCTCAGGTTGCAGTTCTTTAGCTTTGCATTTTTCAAAGTTGCAACTCTCAGATTTATTCCAGTCATCTGACTACCTTCCATATCAACTCCTTTCAAGTTAGCACCTGAAGTAGGAAATAACATTTTAAGTTCAGTTTAAAAATGTGAATGACTTCATTCTCACCGCCTGCTCTTGACCTTCTTATTGAGAACGACCATGCTAGTTCGGCAGCTTGATGCTCTGGTTTCTTAATGAAATGCAGTTAAAGGTCTCAGACAAGGCTCTTTCCCATTGTCATCGTCTATGCCTCCCCATTCCAAACCAACATACTTATGAAGCAATCCATCTTCAGAATTATCCAAGAGTAATATGGAGACTAAGTTCAGCGAATGAGCTCATTTTGTCTTTAGTACAGGTGTCCCCTCCCCACCCTCTTACACACGAATGACTCATGTGTGACTGCATAAACTCATGGAGCTGGGAAATATTTAAATAATACAATTCAACCTTGAAATGGCAGGAGAGCTGAGAGTCCTTGTGGCTCATGAAGAGACATTACCTGGAGCCCAAAGAGAACGTCAGTGAGGTTGGAGGAAGCCCCAAAGAGACAAGAGGCACAGTGGTGATTTCTTTACGCTGCTCAGCCTCCCCACCTAACAGCTGATTTGCAGGGTAAGGCAGCAGCAATCACAACCACTTTCCCATGTGTCCTCCAGCCTCCTGGCGGCCCCAGAGCTTCAGCTCTAGTTGTGGATACTCTTGGATACAGCATTTATGTATGAATTGAAGAGGGAGTGTCAGAGAGGGCATTTAAAGAATGCTCCCCATATTATACAATTTTACTTATGCATGCAGGGCATCTGAATGTAACCCCCACATAAGTGGAGAAACGCCTGTAATCCTCTAAGCTATTTCAGAATTTCCCTGTCACCACAGCATGTGTCATATGAAAACGAAGAGGCACCTAGTTTTTGCTTTTACCTTCTAGGTTTGCTTTAAGGCCAGAGGGGTCCTCAAAATTGCAGCCTTTCAGGGATGCTCCTTCTGCGTTAGAACAAAGCATCTTTACTCCTTGGAGGTTGGCACACTGAAGGAGAGAGAGGGAGAGCTAAAATGAATCAGAGTCAGAAGATGTGCAACGTATTAACTGGTCCAGATGTGAATATTCTATGTTTGAGACATGCCTGACCAGCCTTTGCTTATGGAAATTCCACAGCCCCCATTGGCAGCCTATTGTGCTCTTATTTTCCGAAAGTCTTTCCAACATCTACCCTCTAGTATTCCAAAAGTGCTCGTTTGGTCCTGTCCTAATGGATGGATAAAAACCCCTGCAATTCTCTTCAAAAAATGGTTCGGTGACACTTCTGTTCCAGCTCGGCTGCCTCTTGTGTATTTTGTTGCAGGTGAATCCAGGTGGAGAGAGGTATTGAAGAATGTATAGGCTGGGCATTCTAGGAAATTAGGAAGCTGCCCTTATACCAAGCGAGACCACTGGTTCATCTAGCTCATTATGGTCTACACTGACTGGCAACAGCTCTCCAGGGTTTCAGGAAAACTAATGAAGCTTTTATCCTTAGGCTAGTTTCTATACATACTCACACATCCCTATCCTCCAGGCAGGCAAGCAAGAGGCATTATCAGAGCTCAAGGACACATTCCTGCCATGCAAATAGGATGAAGTACTGGGCAAGGAGTGTGGCTGGGAAGGGAGTGAGGCCTGCAGGAGTCCCAGGGGCTTGCTAGGGAGGACTGGAGGACTGCATTTGCCCTCCTGGACTCAGGGCAAAGTTGTCATGCTATTAAAGAAACCTTATTCAATTAATCAGGCCAGCTGCATAAATGTACCCACTTAGTAGTTCTAAAGACAAAAGAATGCTGGTTTTTAGCCCCACTCAAAACAACACTCACATCTAGAACTGATCCAGAGAGATCTGCTCGCTCAAGGTTTGCACAGCACAGGTTGGCATGGGCCAGGTTGCATCGGCTCAAGTTGGCCATCTTGAAGTTGATATATCGGAGATCTAAACGAGAGAGATCTGCCCCGCTGAAATTTAAACCCTGAAAAATTGGGAGAAGGGAGGGGGGAAAGACTTGCTGCCTGTATAGCACTTCAGAGCACTCAACAAACTTTGCCTACATGATCTCAAGAATCCCTTACAATGAAGCCCGTTGGGGAGGGTGGTGGTTCCCCCACATTGTAGATGCAGCTAAGAAACATGTCTAGAGCCTTAAGCCACAGACTGTGTGTGGGAATGAGATGGGATTTAATTTTGGAACTACCTGGTTAACAATACTGGCTGTTGCATGGTCATGAACAAAAAAGAGCATCACTGAACATGAACTAATCAACTCTGTGTAATTGTTGACTGTACTGGCATTATACTGATCAAGAGAACAGACAAATTATCTGCTTTGTAGAAAGATGGGGGATTTTCTACAGAGTCTCCCCATTGGTAAAAGATCAAATTATTCCAATTCATTGTGGGATATGGCTGGATCATGATGTTTTTTGGTTGTTGTTTCATTAAGTTACTGGAACAGTAGGTCGTAGTCACAGCCTTCATTTACACATTCAGTAGAATGTGGTTGGAGAGCAGACCAGACCACATTAAGCTGTGGATGACAGAACACCATTGGTAATGCTCCCCATGTAAAAATACAAAAGAATTCCTTCAATTAAAAAACTAGCATATCATACAGAGGGATTCTTGCACAGGCCACTCCTACCTGTGCCAGTCTTTCTACTGGTATGAAATGTCCAAAAGTGAAGCAAAAGAATGTAAAATTCATGGAGGTGATCAATGGCTATTGCTCATGACGGCTTTCTTCTAGATCCAATGTCAAAAGCAATATGCCTCTGAATGTCAGTTGCTGGGAATCCAAAGTGAGTGAGTGCTATTTCACTCAGGGTTTTCCAGAGGTATCTGGTTGGCCACTGCCAGAACAGGATGCTGGACTAGATGTGTCATCCAGCAGGCTCTTATACCAACTCAGATATAGAAACATGGGGACACATTTTTTAAAATTCTGCTCCACATCAAAAGCTTCCTGTGCCACCTAGCAGTTTGAAACTTGACCGCTGGGTGGGTTCTGCCCATTGGCCTGAAATGACCCACAAAAGATAGGCCAGTTCTGGCCTTGGCCCTCAGGCTGAAACCGATTCCCCACCTTAGCCTTAGGCGTTCTACAACCACCTATAGAATAACCCTAACTAACAAAGAACAATCTTTGTTCTTGATACCTGACAGCGTAGCTCAGATTTGGTTGAAGTCGCAAGTAGGAACCTAACAAATTCCTTTCGGGAGATTGGCGAATGATCTTCAGCTGGTTGTGAATTCTGTAGGGAAAGAAGAAGAGCAGCAAGAGATGACATTCAACTACTAGTTAAGTTTTCAGTGATGTTGGGATTTTGGAAAAATCCTGAACTGGGAGAAAAATTCTGATGCATATGGATTGTGATTCAGCACATTTATTTTACATCTGTTTTGTAATCCAAGAGCAATAAAAATAAAAATAAAAATAATAAAATGCCCATATTAATCTAACATACATAGTTATTTCAACATTGTTCTAATAAGCAAATTATCTGAGTGTAGAAGGGTAGAAGCCACCCTTACAGTGCAATTCTATGTGTCTATCCAGAATTTCTGTTGTTTTCAGTGAGATGTGCTCCAGTTAAGTTCCAGCCTTAATAACGCTTGCTTCTGAGTAGACATGAATAGAAATTTCAACCCAATATCACTGACATTTTTATTGGGCAAGAAAATGAGGTGGTTGCAAAAACTGTAATTACCTTAATAGCTGCTTCTAGATGTTCAATCAGTGAGTCAACCCCAAAAAACCTGGCTTCTTCTAAGACTCCTAGCGCAAGAGAAAAGAACATAAATGTATCCTTGCTATAAATTACAATTATCATTATTCTTAATTATCTTCCACATATATGTCTCAATGCAATGAATGCAATACAGTGGTACCTCGGAAGTCGAATGGAATCCGCTCCAGAAGTCCGTTTGACTTCCAAAATATTCAGAAACCAAGGTGCGGCTTCTGATTGGCTGCAGGAAGCTCCTGCAACCAATCGGAAGCTGCGGGAGCCTCGCTGGACATTCGGCTTCCAAAGAACGGTCGCAAAGCGGAACACTCACTTCTGAGTTCGTGCCGTTCCGGAGCCAAAACGGACGAGTACCAAGGCGTTCAACAACCAAGGTACGACTGTATATTGAAAACAGCTAAAAAACAATGGTGAAAAGCTTCACAGAAATGACATACCATGTAGTTTCAGACATGCTCAGCATCCTGGTCCCTTAAGCAGGGTTGCAGGAGCCAGTCACAAGATTGTGCACAAATTCTTCTTATGGCTCTAACTGGCTTATGTCAGTACAAGCAACTCCCCGCTTGATCAGCACGTGGGCTCCTGCTAACATGCACGCTGCACAGCATCCGGTAACGGAACCCTCGCAGCAGTGAGAAGACATCTCTACCGATTTTAACCATTAGGAGAATTAACTATAGTTGCAAATAAGCAGGACTTGAAATATGGGTTTGAACACAGTTTCAAAACTGGTTAACAACACACCATGGTTAGCTTTAACTTAAAAAACACCCATACCCACCACAATTGTTGTGGGGCAGGTGTTTTTAAATTGTTATTTTAACTATTACTCTTAAAAGAAGTGTCATAAGTAGTAAAAGGTAAAGAAACGACCAAAACCCTACAGTACTTATAATCAGTACTAATTGAAATTATAAGGGGGTTAGGACTTCCGCCATTGCTGATCGGCAAGGGAATCTCGAGCTCCGAGATTCCCTGGCGCTGTGAGGGAGGGGGTAGCTTCAAGAGCGCCACAGACCCCAAAAGAGCCCCAGATAGAGCTTTCTGGGGACGTGGGGACTCTGCTGCACCCCAAAACGTCTTCTCTGCTCCCCAGTAAGCCCTAATAAGGGACCCAAGAGCGAGCAGAGTGGAGACGTGGGTGCCTTTGTGAGTCGATTTGCTACCTTCGCAGCGTGTAGCTCCGAGCCAGCAGCTAGTGGAGCGATGGATTCTTTCTAAATTTAAAGATTTGAAGACATTGGATACTGTGAGTAAAAGAAAAAGGGGCTTTAAAATTAGAAATCTGAAGGAATTGGCCACGGGAGGAGATTTAAAAACGGAAGTCAATCTCCCCCACTTTGTGAAGCAAGAAGCAGTTAGCTTGCCCAAAGCTGGAAAGATTGACAGGAAGTTTTAAATTCCCAAAGATTGTACTTAAACTCTCCGCTGAGACAGGGTAAAGGGGAAAAGGGCTGATATTAAGGAAAATCCCTGTAAAAGACTCATTTTGGACTGGGGAAAGTCCCCCTGTACGCTGGAGTCGGGAGCCTGGAGGGATCAGCGAGCCGCCATTATGATGTCATAATTTGTTTACCTCTTGAGGTCGTGAACTGTCAGCAGTGAAGAGGTCACAAAGTACATGACTGTGAATGCCAAATGCTCTCTTCATAAATGTATATAAAAGTATAAAGGTATGAAGAAGAATTTAAAATGCTAAAGTGCAACCAGCTTGGACATAATTTTTATTTCTGAAGATTGGAGATATAAACTGCGCCATTTCCTGTTTTGCAACTCTGGCTGTGCCCATGAAATTTGAGGTGTGTAAGATGCCAGTAGACGTAACAACACCTGACTTTTCTGATTTCCAAGAGGAACTTTTAAAATTGTTGTGGGAACTTAGAAGTGAAGTACAACAGAATACAATACAGGTTGGAAAAATAAACCAGAAGTGTGTGGAAATCGAAGAAAGAATAATTCTACCAGAGAGGAAGAAAGACAAACATTTATCAGTCCTGGACAATGCAAAAGACACTAAAGAAGAAGAGGAAGGGGCATGGAACATTGTTCTCTCAGTGAGGGGGGGACAAGATCCATGCTTGACTCAAAAGGTCTTTAAAGAAGAACTACAGTCGTGTGGATTAATGTTCTCCCCATGAGAGGAGGAGAACAGGATCCATACTGGGGTCAGAACCAAAGAGGAATAAAAATTGTGAAAGGAAACATGGTTGTTAGGCTGTGACAGAGTGGGAGTGGGAGTGATGAGTAATATTGGATGTTATTTTCTGATTGATTAAAATGGTCTGAAACTGGTTTGACTTATGGAACTGGCTGAGCCGTCAGGGAGATTCCGAGTTCAGGGGAGGGGGGGGGGCTGAATTAGATCTAAGTGTTTAAATGTTTTTAGGATGGAAGAGGCAATGTTTGAATTTATGGATATTTTTGGGAATTAATTTTAGGCTAAGGGGTGAAATAGAAAATAGATGGTTGGGAAATAAATTATAGGTTAGAAGTAATTGATGGTCATAGGTAAAGGATAATTGATGTTTATAGATTAGGAATCATCGAGAGAAAATGAAGAAGAAAATGTTAAATAAATGGAAAATGATTTAAGATATAATATGAACATTGCTTAAGATGGGTTAAAAAAATGGACACGGGGAAGAGGGAATCGAGGAAGTCTACAATGTTAAGTAAAATGAAAGTTTGTTGTTATTGTTATGGTTTTCTTTCCTATTTTGTTTTTGTTTTTCTTTGTTGCTTTTTTGTATTTTGTATTTTCTTTTTCTTTTTTATAAAATGAATAAATATTATTTGGGGGGGGGAATTATAAGGGGGTTAAATCTGGGCAGCAGAGGGGTGTGTGGGTGTGAGTGAGAGAGAGAGCACACAAGATCCTGCAAAGGTTCATTAACTGTGATTAGATGAAATCCTGATTAGATCAACATTATCATTATCATCATCATCATCAACATCATCATCATCATACACAATTCTATCCCCCCTTCTTCTGTTGAGCTCATAATGGCACAGAATAGCTTCATGGCTGGGTGAGGATTTGAACTCAGGTCTCTCTGCAGCCAAAGCACTGGACTATTACATGTGCACAGCTGCCAAGTCCAGTCCTGTGACTGCAGCAACTCAGACTGCGTGTTTCAGCTTCATACCCATTGATGTTACCTCTTCTCTTGAGAAGAGAACGAGGTTGCTTAAACGTTGTAAACTCTCTCCTATGAGCAGCACATACCAATAAAACTGTCGGTCGTACACATCTTATATTGGATGTAATTGGGGACGGAGGAAAGGAGAATTAGATTTCCGACCAAAAGGGCCCCATGGTTATCCAATTCCAGAAGCGTATGCTTCCAAAACAAGTACTGTTCTTTTCCATGGGGGATGCAAAGAGGTGAATAAAATTTAAGAGCACAGGATGCAATGTCCCCAAATTAATCTCACACATTTATGATTAATAAAACGGCGATTATTCCAGCCTTTAATAAGCTGACAGCAACAAATATATTTGGGGTAAAGTATTTGTTCCACTTGAGCCAAGGGGAGTTTTGACATGCTATACTGAGAATGTATTCTGTGTTAGTTACAGTTTCTCTAGTTCCAATCCATTAAGAGCTAGGATGTTTGCATTCTGATATGCTAGTCCTACACAGAGTAGACCCACTAACAATAGGTAGACACTGCTAACTTTGGTCTACTAATTTCAATGGATCTACTCTGAGTAGATCTTAGCTGGATATGTCCCACTGTCCTAAGCTAGAGTCCACCTCTCTCAGCTGCAATTTATTTTTGTTCCGTTTTGTTTTAATACTTCAACAATCAATCTTCTGAATCACATATAGGTTTGGCTCTTAAGTCTGCAGGATGCCCTTCTCCCCACCCTGCTAAGTAAAACCAAACTAACCAACAATTAGTTATTTGACAGCACCATCCCCCCAGCCTCTTTAGGCTCATCTAAGAACAAGAGTTTGGCAGCAAACAACAAAATGATAACATGACTGGTACCCCAATAATACATACCTAGTAAATTAATGCCTTCATTTACAATAAGCTGTCCATGACGCAAAAAGTTCAAAATTGGTTCAAAGTACTCAGGACTACGGTCAACTAGGAAGGCTCCCTGGTGATCTCGCTTATTCCCCCAGGCATCTGTTTCCAACAGGAAATATCACACAAAAATTCAGTGCACAAAAAGAGAAAGCCTTCAGAAATCAGATTTATTATTGTAATAACCCAGTTGTGCACTAGCTCAAGGAGGTTATTTAAAAACAGACAGCTTGGGAGAGGGAGCAATTTTCAAAAGTCCTCTTAAGAGTTTCAGCTCAAAATGTTACAAAGAAAAGAGCAAGCCAAAGACAAAATATAAGGGCTGTTCTAACAGTTCCATCCTACTTAAAAGAGAATTGGTGAGATACAGATTAGAGTTCAAATTCTGTACTAGGGGTTCCAGAGAAGTCTCTGAGCCTGTGTTAGAAACTCAGCTATATACAGTGGTACCTCGGGTTACAGACGCTTCAGGTTACAGATGCTTCAGGTTACAGACTCTGCTAACCCAGAAATAGTACCTCGGGTTAAGAACATTGCTTCAGGATGAGAACAAAAATCGCGCGGTGGTGCAGCGGTGGCAGCAGCAAGAGGCCCCATTAGCTAAAGTGGCACCTCAGGTTAAAAACAGAACAAATTAAGTTCTTAACCCGAGGTAACGCTGTAATCTAACACCTTAAACCTGGGCTACAGTTGCCACAATGGAATGCCTAGGCACCATTTCCCCTTGCCCGATGTGATATTATTATTATTATTATTTCCATTTCTATATCACTTTATATTTTAAAGAACAAATCACAACACGGTTTACAACACACTAAAACATCAAATAAAACAATCCAGAATAAAACTAATTCAAGCTTCAAAGAAAATATTTCAGATACTTCTCTAAGTGATATTCTGCTTTCCCCAGTTGCCAACCTGGCACCCAGAGATCTCCACAGGGTCACAATTGGACCTGCACCAGTTGCAAATAATAATAATAATAATAATAATAATAATAATAATTTCCCTGCCCATCTGGCTGGGTTTCCCCAGTCATTCTGGGCAGCTTACAACATATCTAAAATCATAATAAAAACATCAGTCCTTAAAAACTTTCCTAAAGAGGACTGCCTTCAGATGTCTTCTAAGTCAGATAGCTGTTTATCTCCTTGACATCTGAAGGGAGGGTGTTCCACAGGGAGGGCGCCACTACCAAGAATGGCCTCTGCCTGGCGCCTGGGCTAACTTCAAATACTGCTGTGAGCTTTCCTATAGTACAAGGGAGTGAAACAGGATCCACCTGGTGGTACGGATCCTGAGCTTCCACAGCCCCTGTGAGCCATTTTTGAACAAGTGGGACTGCCCATCAATTGATGTCACAATGACTCAAGGGGGGAAATCAACCTTTGTCTTGCCAACCTGAATTCAAGCCAGTGATTTAAAGCATAATAAAGATTGCAATCCTGATTATTCCTCTGTATTGGAAGACTGATTAATTAGGCATCTTGAAAATTCAAGTTCATTTGTAAGAGGAAGCCAGACTTGAATCTGGCTTCCTAGGTTCTTCTTCTCGCTCATACAGGGAAGAAGCAAAAATAGAGAATCACACAACATGAACAATAATCCAACAAGACAAAAAACTTATTTGTTTGCGGAAACAACCAACTTGTCATACAATGGTGCATCTGCCAATGACGCTATGCAATGCACCTTTTGATAAACTATTTGTCCGCTTTGACAGATGCTCCCATAACAAAACGTAAAAAATGGGGGATTGACTTAGAATAATTTTAGTCCATACTGACCTTTATCTTTAAACATGCGAGCCAGCATGCTATCAGGTTCTTTACTAACTAACGTAGTCCTAGGGGGGGAAAGCAGAAGTATTAACAACTAAGTTCAAGGCTTTGATTTTTAGAATGATGTTCAGGTTTTGCATGGGTTTTTGTTTTGTTTTGCAGATATTTCCCTCTGTGTTTGGTACTTTTAACCACAAACCTTATGCAAGAGGATGAGCATCTACTTTGCATGTCATGTGCCCCAGATTCCATTCCCCGCATCCCCAGGGAGGGCTGAAGCCCTGGAGAGCCATTGCCAGCCCTTGTAGACAACTGTGAGGTAGATGGACCAATGGCCTTCCTATTTTTCTTATGCCGTTCCTTCCCTTTGCTCCAATAGCAAAACCATCATTTAGAAAACCAACAAGCACAATTTATTTACTTTAAAAGGGCATTCGACTGTTGTGGGTTGGAGCTGAGAGGTACTGCCTAGAATTTGGAGCCTGTGTCTTAGTGGGATGGAGTAATTTTCTGCAATGTTGGTAATGATTCTGTCTGCTGACTCATTGAGTTTGTTGCAGCGTTTTGCAAATATAAATAACTTTGTGGCAACAAAGTGACAGGCTCTTACCGGGTAGTTGTGAAGTACCGCCCACCAACGTTGAGAGTTATCCAGTCTGAGTGAGAGCCACTTAATGCTTCAGGAGGGTTTACATCATTCTGGGGATCTGTAAGCATGGAATGTACATGAACATTTTTAGTGCCGCCGTGAACGTGTCCATTTCACAAGACAAAAAGCAACAGAGCAAAATTCTGGATTCTTACCAATGAACGGTTCCCCTTCACATACAAAGAGGACATCATCATCCCTAAAGTGGGAAGAGAGAAAGAGAGCCAAATGTTTCCATGTGCAAGTAGACGGTATATAACTCGGTTTAGGACAATAGTGACCAGCAGCATAACTTCAATCTCCAAGGTTTTAAATTTAAACTAAAAGGCATTAAAAGCTAAGGAACTGTTCCAGGATAATTGCCTGGGTGCCAGAGATGCAGTAAATAACTGAGGGTGGAAAACAATCACCAGCATGTTTTAAATTATGCATGCTTTTAAAGTACAGTTGTAAATATTTTAGAGATAATTTTATGGTTTTATCTTTTTTTTGTAAACTGCTTTGAGGTTTTCTACGATCAAATGGTATATAAATTTTATGAAATGAATGAATGAATAAATAAATAAATAAATAATGTGGCCCTTCTAAGTCTGTGTTACTACAGAATGCAGGCAGAGGACTGCATGTCTGAATGCGTTCCATCAAAAACTCACTGTGCACATGAGCTAACCTACCAGGGATGCAGGGGAGCATTTGGGCATGCTATTTCCTACCTGCATTCTGGCATTGTCCTAAGCTTTTCTGAATGTGTAGACCCTCACTTAGAAACCTAGCATCCAGCGCTGATTGTGGGATCAGGTCGTGGGATGAGGTAAATTGGGCCTCAAGTATGTTCAGCTCTTCCCACTCCTTTGCATGTGCGTCTGAAGTAACTAATTCCCACAAACAAGGCAGGCTTTCTGGGCTCACAGGAAAAGTTATTTGGGCACACCCAGTCATGTCATAGTCACTGGTGCAATACAAGCCACAATTACTCTATGAGCAGAGTAATATTTTGTTAATGCCAAATATGGAACAGTTGTTTCAATTGTCTTCAAAAACTGATCATAGAATCATAGAGTTGGAAGAGACCACAAGGGCCATCCAGTCCAACCCCCTGCCGAGCAGGAAACACCATCAAAGCATTCTTGACATATGGCTGTCAAGCCTCTGCTTAAAGACCTCCAAAGAAGGAGACTCCACCACACTTCTTGGCAGCAAATTCCACTGTCGAACAGCTCTTACTGTCAGGAAGTTCTTCCTAATGTTTAAGATAGGGACAACATTTGCCCTCCTCCAGTCTGCTGGAACTTCGCCTGTTCTCCAGGAATTTTCAAAGATTATTGCCAGTGGTTCTGAAATCACCTCTGCCAGTTCTTTTAATACTCTTGGATGTAGTTCATCTGGCCCTGGAGACTTGAATGTATTCTGAATACAGCAGAATGTATTTTCTAAAAGTTAACTCTCAGTAAACAGTTAAGAGTTCAATTTTGCAATCCAATACTTGTACACCTCCTTTGGATCCAGTCACCAATAAATGCACAATTGGGGGCACTGGAGAAAGTTCAAGTTAGATCCAGACTTTTGCAAGAAAATCTCAATGAGAATTTGTTTGAGGTATATTTCCGAACAAATTAATTCCAGCCTCTGAAGGCATCAGACTGATACATAACAATAACTATTTGAGGGAATAATTATATCAGAGCACTGTTAGAAAGCAAGGAGCCATGTGGCTCCTGGGTTTTGGGAGCCAAAAAATGTCTGTGTGCCTTTTTTTTTTTTGCTGCCACACTACTCCACATACCAGGTGATTTGTCTGACAGCAAATATTAATAATTATATATATATAGAGAGAGTTTGCTGCTGGGTGAAACACCTGGAGCGCAAGGTAATGGGGCAGCAAAAGACACTTGTGGAGGTGCCATCCAGTTGCAAAATGCACTTAGTGTCTGGTGATTTCGAACGCTGAATCAGAGTCCACAATAATCTCTGAATCAGGCAAACTATGATTACTACAAACCCTGGCTCACCAGCCAACTAGAACTGAAAACTGTTTTAAAACGGATTTTTAATTCTGGTCTACAGGCAGATTGTGCTCTTTAGGACAAACTCTGGTTCCTCCAAACCAGGAAATGGAGGAGGGAAAACGAGGGAGTCCACAACATGCTCCACCAAACCAAGGTGTAGTTTGGCCAGCAGTTTTGAACTGGTCCTCATGAGCAGCTACCCCACTTTTGGAAGGCCAGAAAGCAATGGCACATTCCAGTGCAATGAGGTCACTGTATCCTAGTAGACAGTGTTGGTTCCTATTAGTTTCTGCAGGAAAGTTCCAATCATATGAACATTAAATTCAGGCCCAACTTACCTTATCAAAGCAATGTCATCAATGAGCCCACCTCTCCCATTGTACACGCTGGTTGCTTTTATTCCAAGCTTATTACTGGCTACAGACAGCAAATCAGACAGTGTCCCATAAACCGCCACAACCTATAAAAAGAGAAGGTGAGTATTTTAGCCCAATAGTGGTCAATGTTTTAGGGCTCCCACTTTTGTTTAATGAACCTAAATCCCCTGTCCAACCTGAGTAGCAGACATAGATGGGGAAATGCCAGAAACCTCACCACCATTTGAATTATGGCACATTCAAATGCAGCTGTCATGTGTTTTCATTCAGCTAAAGCAGAGTTTCATAACTCAAACATGATCTTCAAAAGTCAGCAGCTTCACAAAACACAAGCTACAGGTGCATGGGGTTCCGGTGAATGAAAGGGGGGGGAAATATGCTTTGCCCCAAACACACAGAGTTTATTATTTATGGTTCCCATACTTGTTCCTAATCAGAGCCTGGTTGCCTGTTGTTGATTATGAGCAGAAACAGCAACAGGAAGAGCACCTGCTAAATTTATGCTTAATGTTGCTATTTCTACTCTGTCCCTCTGGGGTTGTATGACTGCCAGTACTGTAAATGAAAGCCAGCAAAGTGGCTTTTTCTGGAAAATTTTGAATTAAAAAGCTTTTTAAACTTTCCCACCCCAAACCCTAAAATAGACCAGTTTTCCATGGTTGTCTTCAGTTTAGTCAACAAAACAGTGTGTATGCCATTGCAGGTTTTAACATGTCAAAAGTCACCTGAGCCTCTGCTCAATAGACAAACTTTCTGCACTGCTTAAGACAAAACAACAAAACAAAGTCCACTTTGTATTATAGTACTGATATATTTCAAAAAGTAAAAGCCAGGACACCCTGAGCTTTTTTTAGGACGACAGTTGTAAATGTTTCCAGATACAATTCAATAGTGTACACTTCCTTATACAGTATTAAAAACATTAAACAAAAAGAATGAAGGCACTGCATACTAATCTTAGCTTACTAAGAGAGCAAGAGTTTTATGCACGTGGTTTTCTTGGGTATAAGATAAAGAGACCCCTGACCGTGAGGTCCAGTCGTGGATGACTCTGGGGTTGTGGCACTCATATTGCTCTATAGGCTGAGGGAGCTGGTGTACAACTTCCGGGTCATGTGGCCAGCATGACTAAGTGAACCAGAACAGTGCATGGAAACGCCGTTTACCTTCCCGCCAGAGCAGTACCTATTTATCTACTTGCACTTTGACGTGCTTTCTAACTGCTAGGTTGACAGGATTTCTTGGGTAGAGTTGCCTGCAAAAAAAGTTACAACTTCAAAACTGACTGATCTGATTCACAGGACATGGTCAGTCAAACTATACCTTTGCCAGACCATGCAAGCAAGTGGGCTCAGAGAAAAGTTCACAGCTGCTTTGCTCCTCCCTGGTCCTTTCTACTGCCATGCCATGCTGAGCTAAGTCAAGGTTTGGCTGAGCATGCCATCTTAACTGGGACTTGTGGTTTAGCTCTCCCCTTACAAACCAAGAAGAAGAAGAAGAGTAGTAGTAGTAGTAGTAGTAATTTGGATTTGATATCCCGCTTTATCACTTCCCTAATTTACTAGTTTCACAGACAGCTACTTCAAATAACAATTTTCCTCCCTGTATGACTCATCTGGTCCATCTCTAAACTTGCTCAGTATTTCCAAAGGCAATAAATTAAACCATTTTTGGAATGCCATATTTATCTATGTTTCACTAAATTCCAAAGCCACCTAGAGCTTTTAACGGCTATGTTTACAGCTAACAGCTATGTCTTCAGAACCAATTGTCATGTACAGTTATCAAGGATTTTTAAAAAAGAACAGGTCTCAGAGACAAACAAACCTCCAAGTGAAATTTACGAACATCAAAAAAAGAAAACTGGAAAATTCAGCTGTTTGCATACATCCAGTTCAGAAAGGATGGCGGTAATTACTGAAAGGATGCTATGTTGGAGGGGAAAATACTATTAGTGTTATTATTTTTAATGATGATGGGCAATAAGCTACTCAACCTTGACACAACTTGCAACCCATCACCATACTTGGGGGCAATGTAGAAATCCCTGCCCTCCACCCAGAATCACTACCTGTTTAGCGAAGTTTTTAATGTTTGATGTTTTATCGTGTTTTTAATATTCTGTTGGGAGCCGCCCAGAGTGGCTGGGGAAACTCTGCCAGATAGGTGGGGTCTAAATAATAATTTATTATATTATATATTAAGCTGTTGTTAAGTTCTGACTCACTCTTAGGTACCAGGTGAAACCTTTTTGCTTTAGGGCAGACGTTTTCAACCTTTTTGAGTCCACGGCTCAAAACTAAGTTCTTTCTGTAGCACCCCTTGCCCGCAGAGCTGGCAGCCTCTCATCCATTTTTGAACCCCCCCCCCTTTGCGGAGTGTTTCCTTAGCCTCCTCTCCTTGAGAGTCCTCTGGTCAGCTGCTGCTGCCATCCCTGGTCTCTGAGCTGCCCCCAAAGAGAGGTGCTTGTAGCCAGGGCTGCTGCAACAAACAGCTGTGCAAGCCTTTGGAGGCAGAGACTGAGAGGGTGCACCTGGCAACATGGGAGTGGTTGGCTGCAGGGCTATCTCCCAAAAGAAGCTCAGCAACTTTGGGTGATCTCTCAGCCCCAGGTGCTGGTGGGGGTTGCTACGCTGGTGCCCACAGGCATCTGTATGGCTACTGTGCAAAACAGGATGCTGGACTAAACAGGCCTTTGGTCTGATCCAGCAGGGCTTTTATTAGTCTCACATCCAACAGCTTCCCTAGGCACTTTCACCTGGTAACATTTTTGTTCTCTTTCCACAACCCAGCAAAGTCTAATCCGTTCTGACACCTTGTTTTTCCATAGTAATCATTAACTACTTCCTACCCACCCACTTTCCTTTGTCTCCCCCACATATATTTATTGCATTTATTTTATTTGTATAAATAATAAAATTATCTAACCAATTTACATAAATTTGTGTATGTGCATATTATATATGTATGTGTATATTATATATTTTTATTTTTACCAATAAAATCAGATGTTAAGAACAAGTTAGCCTAATTCTTTTCAAAATAAGATCCAGTTTTAAAAATATACGCTATAAAAAAATTACATTCTAAAACACATGTGCCTTGCTTACACAAATACTCATTTTAAATATTTGGGTCAAACAGAGTTGTTACCAGTTTTCCAAGCTGATCAATCTTGGGTGATTGATTTTATTGAATATAAACACTGCCTGTTTTCGATTGTAAGCTGCTTGGGAGCAGAGACTTGGCTCTGTCGCTTTATGTGCCTCTTGCACTGCTTTGTATCATGATTGGGATGATGAAAATTAAAGTAAATCTCCTCATTATTCAAGCCCCTTCTCACCAAACCCACTTTCCACCAAAGTGAAAATAAAACACCCTCACTTACCTTTCCATTCCTGGGGCTGCCATTAACAAACAGGGTGACTCTCTTCATCGCCTCCCCCACCCCAGAGGGACTGAGGCGCCTGAAACTGCGCCTGGGACTTCTTGCCAGCCTAGCGACAAACCCGGAAGCAAGAGTTCTCCAACTGGCACGCCCACCCACCAATCCACGGCACTCATTCTTACTTTTTTTTCCTGTCTTCCCCTTCTTTCATCCAATGGGAACCAAAGCCGATTCGATGGGCGGATCTTCTCGTCTCGGCCCAGGCACCCGGCTGCTCTTCTCAGAATGAGCGGGGCGGAGTCTCAAGTAGGAACCTTTCAAAGGCGGGAGAGGGCAAGAGGGGCGGGGCACCACGCCCTGAGCAGGAGGCCTCAGGATTTTTAGCTTTTCATATACAGTACTGTACAGGAGTACTGTAGGAGATGCGAACGTGGTTCCCGATTGGCAAAGCTAGTACCACGTGGTGTGCAAACGCGTCCGTCTCTAAACTTTACTAAACGTTTAAACCTTCCGCCGCGCGGGGGGCGGGGAGAAAATAGTTCCCGAGATGCGGAAGGTTTCTTTCCTGCGTGGGCTGAGGAGACCCTCAAGCAGCTCCTTACGTTCTCTCGCCTGAGGCTGGAGCGCGGCTGCAACCCGAGACTGAAGAAGAAAGGAGCCGAAGAGTGTGTGGTGACGGCGGAGGGATACGTCGTTCGCCGTTTTTGTAGGTTTGAATGGGGCGCGCGAGGCAAGAGCAGGTCGGTCGCTGGTCTTGAGGAGCCGCTGCAACTGGGTTAGCGGTTGGCAGGACCTTGAGGGGAGGTGAAGGTAAAGGGACCGGGAAATGCAGATGCCCCTTATTAACTCTCCAATTAATTAATCTAGAGTAACGCGTCTCTGCTATGGTGCTGCAAATGGAGCTCCTTGAGTAGTTTTGAATTTTGGCGGGGGGGGGGGCTTGAGATCGAGTGGGGTGATCGGGATCTACTGGGTGATTGCAGTAGACTGGCAGAGATGTGTAATTCCCAAATTGTTTCAGTAGCAGCAACTAAACGACCCTCTCCACTCCCCACTTTCTGCCCCCTTTTTATATAGCTACAAGCGAAGGGGGTAACCAGGAGTTTATTTCTGTGCAGGAGAACTGTGAGACTCCCAACAAACAAAATTCCCTGGCTCCCGATTCTTTAATTCGAAGCTGTGGTTGGTGGATCTCTGGGATCTGGTCAACAACAAAATAGTCCTGAAGAATTGCTCCTTGGTGGATTTACATGGTATGTATATGTATATACTGTACAGTACAGTATTTTCTAGAAGAAAAGCACTGGTTATGACTGTGGGGAGATAGGCAGTGTGTCCGAGACCCCTTCTGATTCCTGGATCCAAGACGGATTCAATTCTAGTTTCCTGGGGAGGTAATGGCCCTCTCAAGTATGGTTTATTAAGGTAGCAAAGGAAGTTAATCTTTGCCAGATAGCAAATGGGCAGGCCTCCCTACCTCAACTCGCTGGTAGCTAGAAAGAGGTGTGTGGGAGGTAGAAGCTAGAAGCAAGGCTTCGATCTGGGCAGCTGGGAGACAAAACCATGCCTGATTTCTGCTGGAATCAAGGCTGAGGCTATGAGAGAAGCAAGACCCCCAAAGGGTGTTAATGCTATGAGCCCCTCCATTGGAGGCTCAGGTTGTAAATACAGGCATTGAACATTTTAGGCACATCCAACTGAGGCATGATTGCTGGTGGGTGGGTCCTTTTGGACCTAGAAGGTGGCAGAACAGGGCAGCGGACACTACTTGCTCCATTTATATGCACACTACTGATGCATGTGGGCGCTAGGAACAGAACTCAAATGCAAAATTGTTGCTGTCTGTGTGTGTAAATAAACCATATATCCTAAAGACACCACAGTCTTCGCTGTCCGTCATTCTGAGGAAACCAAATCCTGGGTAAGCACCTGGAATCTTGCACTACTTGGAGATTAAGGTGGCATGCAACAATATACTGTTACAAAAGTTAGGTGCCTCCGCCACTTGATGGCAAGAGCCCATGGGGTTCTAGGCATTCACCCAGAGTCTGTGGTCCTAGTTTGAGGCGGAGACTGTTGTACTTTAAGAACTATGGTTTATTTGCCTATTTACATCTTTGGTCTGCATGAATGGAGTCCAGATCTTACAGCACAGTCATTTCAAGAGGGGTTGGTACCCCACAGCAGTGCAGCATCTCTGCAGCCAGCCTGCATATATATGGATCCCAGACCTTCTTTCTCCTTCCCAGAACCCCTTGCTACCAAGCTCCCTTTTCCTGTCACCTCAAACACACAGTTACCCTGGCAACCTTCCAAACCCCTGTCTCTGTTCTTACTGGGGGGGGGCAGTTCTCTTGCATTTTCAGTGGCCTTGGTTTGTTTCTTAATGGCCCTAGCTTGGCCAGGTTTTGCCTAGGCTAGCCCAGGAATTCCTCTGCAGTTTGCATTTCTCCTTTCACATCTCAAATCATCAAAATCCTACCATTTATTTCTAGGGTTTAGGTCCCCCCCCCAATCTATAACTATCTTTTTCTAACTATATTTTCCCATTAGCTTCAGTTGAATTTACTGACAAGAAAACAAAATTCAGGGGTTGCAGTTATGTATTATAAGCCTTGCATAGGTTTATTATGAACTAAAGAATTCAGAAAACTCAGTGGGGCGTACTCACAGGACTGCAATATTTAACATATGCATTAGAAGCTCTTTTTCTTTCCACACTTCTTGGGGATGAAGGGTGAGCATGTAAATACTCTGGAGTAAGTACCACAGTATTCAAATGGGGTTTGCACCCAAAAAAATAAGCCTGCAGGTTGCAGCTTCACTCTGAAGTAAACCTTATGATTGTCAGTGGGCTTTTCTGCTTGAGACATCTGTTGTAGTGGGTTCTTCATCAAGGTCTGAATCTCATCCCCCACCCTAGTCTCTGAGCCCTCTCTCGCATCAGACACTATTTTGAGTCCTCCTTCCAGCATGGAATTGGCTAATATCTTGCTTTTGTCCCCCAAACAGGAGAGCTCCAGCTTTGCAATGGTATCTTGGTGCAGAAGTTGTGGTTTGGAGACAGAATCTATGTTCCCAACAAAGGAATGATTTGCATCACCTATAAAGCAAGGGCCATAAGGACTTTTCCAATGGAAACTCCGAGTAATAGGAAGGTGCTTTCTGAATGTTCTAATATGCAAACCAACCCACATTTGGGGCTTGAAAACTGCATTGACAGTACAAAGAAGGCAGACAGTTGCCTTGCAAGCTGTTCATCAAATGCTCTAACGGTAAACATGTCTACCATGTACAGCAATGCAGGAAGCCATCTGGTAGAGGATCACCCCACCACCTTGGGGGATACAGACTATTTGACACCAAATAAGAATGGTTTTGATTCAACTTATGGAATATCAAGCAGCTATGCTTCACCTCCTGTAGACTTTTCTGCTCTTACAGCAGCTGATCTTGGAATCACACCAGAGTCATTTACGAAACAATATAAAGGTAAGGATTGAGGAGGTCAGAAATATTTTTATGCAATGTTCCTTGTGCATGTAGCATTCTGAATCATTTACACTACAAGAAATATGTAAACGGTAGGCATGAATTGTTGGGATATTGGCCGTCTTCTGGTGGCTTTTACCATGGCCTGCTCTAAGGTTGGTTGCAACAGCAGCACTGCTACCGTTCAATTATAAGGTAAGAATTTTAAAAATTGATCCATAAATGCATGTCTAGATTGAAGGGTACTGGGTCTAAAAAGGTTCAGGTGCCAGGCATTTGTTACAAAAATTATTTGAAACTGTGTGCGTGTATGCATGCATGCATGCATGCAATCACACACTTGTCAGGAGTCTATAAAAAAACTTGTTATCTCATGGTGGGCAACCTCTGCCATGATGAGCATGATTTAGCAGGGTTCCTATGTTCTAACAAATATTTTGAGCCAATGTGCTCAAAGATTCTCTTGCTGCTCTTCTGCACTAAACCTTGGAGCAGGGTCAAGTCCCTGTCCCACTACCAGTTGCAGGAGATACCCACTCCTGTAATTGCACTGAAATTTTCTTCCACAACAGTTGTGGAAATACTCCAAACACAAGGTGATAACATAGGAAAGATACCTCCCCTTCAGAAAAAGAGCAGTATCAGTGATAATCACAGGTTAATCTGAAAAAGTGTGCATGCACACAAAAGCTTATACCTGAACAAACTTAGTTGGTCTATAAGGTGCTATTGGACAATTTTATTATTATACTAGCTGGCCCGGCCACGTGTTGCTATGGTTCTTTCCTGTGATTCCACCCACTCTGTCTGGACACATGACTTATCCTGCCCCCTTCCCACCCCCACGGCACATCCATGTGACTGGCCCCACTCTGTCCCGACCCATAAGCTATCGAGTCCCCTCCTCCCCCCACCCCTCCAGCACATCCCTGTGACTGCCCCCCCCTGTCCTGACTCATGAGCTATCGAGCCCCCTCCTCCCCCCACCACCCACCCTGTCTGAGCCCTCTGTTGTCTCTGGGGAGTGTTTGCCCCTCCCCCCTGTTTCTCCATACCTTGGCCCCCAAGGTAAAGAGGATGTAAAGGAGTAAAATGTTTGCTTACTTGTAAACAAGGCAGTCTTCAACTTTTAAGCGGCTCTGGAAATGAAGGTACAGTAAACCGGCATTGTTGCTTGCAAAGACTTGGAGCAGAGTTTCCCAAAGCAGTGGTTTGTGAGCTTTATACTGGTGACGTGTCTTTGAAGAACAGCAGGAGCAGTGGCTGTGCTGCTCCATTGTTATCTAAGCATGGGCTTTGCACTATACAGTGGTACCTCGGTTTATGAACACAATTGGTTCCAGAAGTCTGTTCATAAACTGAAGCATTCATAAACTGAAGCGAACTTTCCCATTGAAAGTAATGGAAAGTGGATTAATCCGTTCTAGACGGTCCGCGGAGTAATCGTTCATAAACTGAAGCGAACTTTCCCATTGAAAGTAATGGAAAGTGGATTAATCCGTTCCAGACGGGTCCGCGGAGTACTTAAACTGAAGCGTTCATAAACTGAAACATGGGTGTAATTGGTTCCGGAAGTCTGTTCATAAACTGAAGCGTTCATAAACTGAAGCGAACTTTCCCATTAAAAGTAATGGAAAGTGAATTAATCCGTTCCAGATGGGTCCGCGACGTTCATAAACCGAAAATTCATAAACCGAGGTGTTCATAAACCGAGGTTCCACTGTATGTAGTTTCTCCATATAGCAAAGCAATCAGCATTTCTGTTGTCCTTTCGCTGTATTTTACCCAGATACAGAAGGCAGATAGCCAGTGTTCTTGTCAAGATTGCTGTCAGTTCTGAGGGCCTTTCTTGTGCTTTCTCTTGCTGTTTGTGCATGCATGCCAAGGGTCTGTCCAGGTGTGGAGCCAGTAAGACAAGTGAGGGCTTGACAGACCTTCGTTTCTATCACAAGTGCTGTCATTCCCCTCTTAATACCTGTCACGCTTCCTTTCCTTCCCTTCCCTCCATCCTTAATGCCCCCCCCCCCCGAAGTAGAAGCCTCCTTTCCTCCTCAACAGCCTGGAAATTCTCAATGTGAGTGGTATTGTTGAGAGACATTGGGTAAGTAGGGATAAGACCAATAAAGTTTTCAGGCTTCCACGGTGCTTACAAGTACAGTAGGTACCATGTAAAATACAGACTACCTTTTGAGCCAAGGTGCATGGGATCAAGCTTCCAAGACTGCAGCCTTATGCATGTTTACCACTGATTTTGGTGAGGCTTACCTCTGCACAGAATCAGGTGCATTGTGCTCCCTTGAATGACCACCCCTTGAAGCAACAGAAGCCATTCCTCTTCAACAGGCCTTACATAATATTGTTGAGAGACACCAAGTAAGGTAGGAAATTAAAATTACTGCAACAGGCATTTTTTTGGGGGGGGGCACACCCATGAATTGATCTGCCAAGACCCTCGGCAACTTTTGTGTGATCTATGGAACAGAAAGACGTGGGAACAACTGACTTGACACTTGTCCTTCCTTTTCTCTTCATTGAATGTTCAATATAGATTGCATTTTGTTTTAGGGGTCTCAAAAAACCTGTTAAAATTTAGACGGCGGTCTACAATTGGAGTGCGGGGTTCTCCAGAAAATGATTCTCTTATCCGATACATTGCTCACCAAAAGAGAATAAAGAAACAAGATACTCTGGTAGGTGTGTTGTCATTTGTAATGTGGCCATGGAGGCAGTTAATTGCAGGTGTTGGCAAAGAATGTACATCCATTTCTAAAGTCTGCCTTACAGACTGAATGGTTGTGAAGTAGATGCTGCCTCTGGGACTAAACAAAGAGGGTGCTGGGTTTTATGTAAGAGTTGGTGTAGAGTTTTGACGGATGCCCATAACGGGCCAAAACGTAGCTTTGATAATCAGCCATCCTGGCTCTGCCTCAGGAGTTGGGTTTTGTCTGATGACAAATGGGAGGGCCTCCTTTCCGGGTCCAAGTTGAGGAGCTTAGACTCCTCACTGTCACCTTGAGTCTTGGAGGCACAAATGCATAGGGACGGTCAGTGTTTCTGTAGGGAAATCATGTTTATTATTTTTAAGTATGTTACTGAATTGTTGTGGCCTAAGGGTTTAGGAAAGATGGAGGGCACAAGGAGAAGGGGACGACAGAGGACGAGATGGTTGGACAGTGTTCTTGAAGCCACCAACTTGTGTCTGACCAAAGTGCGGGAGGCAGTGGAAGACAGGAGTGCCTGGCGTGCTCTGGTCCATGGGGTCACGAAGAGTCGGACACGACTAAACTAAACGACTAAACCACAACAACAAGGGTTTAAACAAAGAGATTTTAAAAATCTGAGAATAAAAAGTGACCATATCCAGGTCAGATATAATGAAGCACAACAAAATTAAATTATGAATTGCCATGCTAAATTAAAAAATTTTTGGAGGGCGTTGACAGGAAATTGGGTTTAATTGCATGGGTGGTTAAAAATGAGACACACACACCCTTCTTCAGGTGGAAGCCATAACTGAGTAACCATTTCTTAAAATACCTACATTCACTTTCATGATTATAAAACATGTACAATGTGCAAAGTACACTTAATATGCAACATGATAAAATGAAACATTTCGATTGTCAGAACTTGTAATCAATGTAGGAAATACAATTTAGGTGCAATTAAACTTGAAAAACAAGGCTGTTCTGTAAGACAATCATTTGTTTTTATGATGAAATTGTTTGGAATTTTTTCTGGTATCTTTGAACAGGCTAGTCCTCTTCAATATCGAAACACTTTGCTAAAGGACAAAATAGCTGCCTTCCAGTTTTCCTTTAAGCCACTTGAGGAAACCAAGGAAAGTGCAATCCATATAGCTGGCAGCTGTAAGTAAGGAAAATCGAAGCTCGGCCTATATTATGTCTATTTGCTATTGAACATAACAAACAAGTCCAAGAAAGCAACTTAAATTCTGTAATTCAATCTGAATACCGTATTAGCCTGAATATAAGCTGCACCCGCAAATAAGCCGCACCTTAAAAATTAAAGGGGAAAAAAGACAATACGCTAATATAAGCTGCTCCCTTAAAATTGGGTTACAGGCTGAAAATCACTGTGCTTGGTAGAATTGTAACTCCAAGCCAATTTAAGCCTTTGATCTTGCAAGTCTGCAAAAGTTACCGTACAGTCACTAAAATTCAAATCGCTGTTCAGTTGCTACAATTTCACAGGCTCACACCTGTAAATGGCAAGTGAACAGTCAAGCTCTCAAATCGGCAAGAAAACATTGTTTTTGTTGCATTTTACTGTATGTGTTTCAGCAGTGATATCGTAAAAGCCAAATTTGTGTAAGGTCGTGAATTTAAGCCGCACTTTAACTTTTCATGGTCGGAATTTGTAAAAAAAATATGAGGCTTATATTCAGGCCAATACGGTACTTTTTAAATAGTTTCTGGTATGATGTATCTAGTGTCTTCATCAATAGTTTACCTCATCTGCTTGAAATATCTGCCAGAAATCTTGTAAACCACTTTGGGAGGTTACCGTACTTTTTTGTGTATAAGACTAGGGTTTTTTTTAATGTTAAAATGATGTTTACAAATTTGGGTCATCTTATACACAGTGCTGAGTGTATTTTCTTAATTTTGAGTCCCCCCAATAGGGGGCATCTTATACCAGGGGCGGGGCGTGTTATACATGGAAAAATACGGTATATACCTGGAAAACAGTGTACAAATGATTTAAAATAAATAATGTGAATGAATTAAATGCAGCTATGAAAACTGACACAAGTCTGCATGAGCAATCTAAAGTGGGCCTATCAGAATGTAAGGATTTTGAGGAAAATCGACACTGGAAATTTGTCTGTAGAGAAAGAACCCAAGCTGATATTCACGGCGACAGTAATGCATCTTCATTACAGAAACATCTCATTAGCACTACTGCTGTTTCTAAGGTATTCTTTCTCTCTCTGTGTGTGTGTGTGTGTTGAAACTGGTGAAATATTAAATTCCCTCTCTAGCTATGTCTCTCGTTCTAAATAAATAAAATTGAAAGCACTATCAAGAGCCTCAGGCTATTCACAGTATTTCCCATAAAGTACTAGGAAGTAGGTATTTTCTTTGAACTTCTACTGACCAGAGAAGAAAATATTATGGAGTAGTGTCCAGATGCCACCCCCCCCCCCCCGGTGTACATAGAAACATTTATCTCTGAAGTTCTTTTCTAGCTTCAATTCCAATTATCTGAACTGGGAATTTCTGGTGGGGTGAAAGCCACAATATAAACCAGCCAGAAAAAGATCTTGTTTTCTTCCAAACCATTCTACCACAATTTTCCGCAGAGCAGAGAAGATGATAGCTGCTTTGTAAAAATTGCATTGTCTCTTACCTTCTCAAAGCCAAAGAGAGAGTCTACTTTGCTTGCTGTAAAAAAGCTTCTGAGACCCTGTACTTTGGGGAACCTTCTCTGTCTCTCATGGGCTTTGCTGCTATAGCAGCTGTAATCTGTTTCTCTCATGTGGAATTTTGCCAGAGAGAGGGTGAGAATTCTGCATTTTTCCTTTCATTTTCGACTCAACAAAAGCAGCAAGATCTGGCTCCTCTCCCCTACTGTAGCTAGATAAAAGGCACATTATTCTTCACAGGAGTGGAGGTAATGATGCCTTCTCCATGACTCCTCTTCCAGCTTTTGATGTGTTTTGCTGAAAATTCGCTCATGCTTGGACAAAACCAGTGGTTTGGTTGGTGCCTCAGCAGTCTCCATGGTCTGTGTCCCACCTCCATTTCACTCCCATTTTCCTTCTAAGGCATTTTTTGGTATGCATGTATCCCAAGCTTTTGAATGTTGTCAGTATTTGGTCATCTACTACAGTGTTTCTCAACCTTTTTCCGACCATGGCCCCTTTTCTCTTTCCACTTGATACCCTCGAGGGGGTCCAGAAAGCAACTCTGCCTCAGGTTTCTCCCCTCCCCTCCACCAGAATCTCTCCCACAAGTAGGAGGGACTCTGCCATTTCCACAGACCAGAACAGGAAGCCTGATTTGGGTTTCTTAGAATTCCTAAACAATGCCAAGTGTGAGGCATGGTAAACCAAGTTTACACTATGAGGCTTGTGTAAACTAAGTGATGTGTCCTTTAAAAATTGACATTTCAAATATCCCCTGCTGTACCTAGGTTATTCCAGTCTTGCAGGCAGATACTAGGGAATCTGGATGCATCCATTTGGAAGCAACTACAGAAAAGTCAAAGGCTGTGTGTGGTGAGTACTAACATCCATGTTATTAAGGCATTATAAAAACAAAAACGTGTAAGTGTTTTCTTTTTGAATGTGATGTTTGAAAATATAACTAAAATCATAACTGATATATATTGTGATAAGTGCCATGTACAAGACAACAGCAATAGTGCAGTGGAAGGTTTAACAGCTTACTTTAAGCTGTCCTGATTAATAATAATAATAATAATAATAATAATAATAATAATAAATGAAGGGTGGGATGTAATTCTTAAATTGTAATCTAAAACTTACTTCTGATCAAATCTGCAAGTCAGTGTATTATGCGATGTTCTGAAAGATAGTAGCGTACCTTACCAGGAAATGATGCTTAACAACTATGCTTAACAACTAGATGGTTTCATAAAATTTTTGGGAAGTTCCTGAAATATGGAACAAAAAGCCACTGGGGGGTGTTTTTATATATTATTCCCATCTGTTTTGTGATGGACTGATACAGTGTTGGTAGTTGAAAACTAAAATTAGTCCAGCTAAAATCTACTAAGTATTGATTTCACTTAAAAATAAAAATGCAGTGATGCCTCCAAGACGAAATTAATTTGTTCCGCGAGTCGCTTGTGATAATTTCGTCTTGCAAAGTGCGGTTTGCCGCGGCCAAAACAAACAAAAAAACCACAAAAAATTCATCTTGCGAAGCCATAGAAAACTTTGTCTTGCGAGTCACCAAAAACATTGCAAAACGCTTTCGTCTTGCGAGTTTTTCGTTACGCGAGGCATTCGTCTTGCGAGGTACCACTGTATGATGGTTGTTGATAAAGTAAAAATCCGTTATCTTTCCTTGCTCCCTTGTGCATGGAAAGAAAGTCTCATTTAGTTCAGTGGCACTTACATGTATAGGATTGCAGGCTTAATCCTTTATAAAATAGGGAAGTACACAAGAAAATTGAAGGCAATTTTAGCACCTAACAAATGCTTACAATATTTTAGTAATACTGTACATAGTACAGGAAGGCCTTGAAAAATCATTGGCTTAATGCTGCCATACACCCCTTGGAAAGTCTTTCTGGGAAGCATAGAATTGGATTTATATCATCCCCCTGAACCAAAATCAAACTTGTAAATGTCACTGCTGTGAAGAAAGAACCTTTGGTGTGGGTTGGGTAGCCTTTCATGAAAATACTACTTCAGTGTTGCTGTTGACTCAAATGTGATATTACTAGATACCGTATGTAAGAAATATGCTCCCCCCCCCGCCATTAAATTCTTTAACAACAGTGTTCTACAAGTAATATTACAGAAAGAAGTACTGGACAAATAGCTGAAATGAAGGTATGCAGCAATGATCTAGAATCTGACGTATTTGACACCTTTCTGTAGATCCTCCATTACTTAGACGAAGAGAAGCCATGTTCAGTGCAACAGGTTCAAGAGAAAAAAGTTCTATCATAAGTCCTGACAAGCAGCCCTCGTCCCAGCCAAACTTTGATTATGTTGATGTAAGTTGGCTTCACACTGTTATGAGTTCTTCAGTTTATGTGCTTGGATTTTCCCTAATCATAAATTCACGCAGTTAATGTTCACTGGAAATTCTTGTATCCTCTTTGAGCACCTCTTGATTTCACATTGGGGTGATTGCAGAAGGTAGGGCAGGGGTTCCCAAACTACGGCCCGGGGGCCGGATGCGGCCCAATTGGCCTCCCAATCCGGCCCGCGACGACGCTCGCCGCCGCCCGCTCTTACGGCGCGCAGCGCGGCGGCGCTCTTCCAGGTCGGAAAAAAGCGCCGACAATCCTTTGTGCGCATGCGTATGGGCCTCTCCCGACCCAGAAGAGGTCATTTCTGGTGCACTTCCGGGTTGGGGGAGGCGCATGCGCACAAACGATTTCCGGCGCTTTTTCCGACCTGGAAGCGCGCCGCCGCGCCAGTAAGTGCACGGGCGCATGCGCACGGGCGCGCACTCCGCCGCGCGATCGGCGCGGTGGGAACCGGCCCAAAGCCCGGTAAGTCTGGGGACCCCTGAGGTAGGGCATTGGACAATATGCCAAGCCATGGTTTATGAAGGTTAACTATGTTTTGTATGATTGACAAACCAGGTCTTGCGGTCAGCTGGCATATCGGAATCTGAAAGCATGTTTCATCTTTCATTGAGGAAACATCCCGTAGCTACAGCAATTGCTGTACTTCAAAAGCCCTTGCATTTTAGAGCTGAGCAGACTTGGTTTAAAAGTGAACAAGCAACTCTAGACTTACCTGATAATTTGAATGCTCAAACCATAATTTGGATTCTACACAATCATTAGTGCAAGCCATCGTTTGACATGAAGTCTGAATGAGACTGTCTTAGAAGTTTGTGTTGTGCCAGTAGTTGTCATTTTTATATATTTGAAGCAGGAATGTTCAGATATCCGTCTGGATTAACCTTTCTCTTTCCATATTTAGCACTGTATACATTTGCATTTTATTGCAAAACATGTTTGTAATTTTACTTTTGTTCTACAGGAGCTTCCTCAACAATCACCCAATGTATCCACTTCTGAATATGCTGTAAACTCTGATCTGGAAGGTAAAGTTCTGTTCCTATATTCTTACAGTTGAATTATTCACCATCATGAGATAATTCACCAAATTGATGTATTACACATTACCTCGGCAAATTAAGAGTTGCCACTCTGTGGTTTTGTGTTACAGGAGAATGTTAACTATGAACCTCATGCCATGTTGCTGGCTCACAGAGAGGAGCAATACTGTTGTGTGAAGGAATTATGTAATTTGAGGTTTCCGTTTACAGTTATTACTGATGTGGTGTGGGACACAACTAGGGTGAAGCATTTTCCACACCATGACAGTCATGACAATAAATGGTAAACTAAAAAACAATGTGAGGCTGCCAGATTATTGGGAATTTCCAACTAAGTCATACTCAGAATGGATCCACAGAAATTAATTGATTGATTTCATTTGATCTGCTCTTGAGTCTGATAAACACTGGAGATCACCAATTAGTTCTGACCCACCAATATTAAATGCAACACTTCCTGAGTGTATATTACTGTGCTGATATGGGCTTGGGATATTTTCAGTAGAAAAAAAATGCCTAAGCACATAGTCCTCCTTGTGTATAATAATTGCATGAACACTGGAAGGATTCTAATGGAA
Organism: Zootoca vivipara; assembly: GCF_963506605.1. Classification (NCBI taxonomy): domain Eukaryota; kingdom Metazoa; phylum Chordata; class Lepidosauria; order Squamata; family Lacertidae; genus Zootoca; species Zootoca vivipara. The sequence continues at coordinate 42,008,001 of NC_083290.1, read as the reverse complement.
AAGGTTTTAATTACTGGTTAAAACTTTTGGAAGGAGCCCATTGCTGCATATGCAGCAAGCTATCAGTATGGCTGAGCTATAGTGTCAAGCCTGCAGGTGTAATTTGAGTCTTGCTCTCATTTTTAGAAACAAAAAATAGTTCTCCGGCATTCCAGGCAATTTCCACTAGAACCACCAGGTCATCTGCTAAAAGGAAGGTGGGTTTATTGCTTTATCAGCACTGCGTTACTCTTTCTTGAGAATTAACATTGCAGTAAGTGAATATATTGCTTTTTTATTATGTGCTTGATGATTTCATAATTTGTTGTATATCATACATCACTTAGGTATATTTTAATGTTGAACAGTTTAGAAATGTATACATAGAGAAATATGTGTAAAACACTTTTAGATTGAATATACTCACACCTGTGAATTTACAGATGAATGTTTTTCAGTCCTCCACCAGCTATTTCATACCTGCGAGTTACTTTTAGAATTTGTAATAAATTAATATCTTGCATAATTTTAAAAAACTGGCAGAGAAAAATTTCAGTGAAATGAGAATTTTCTTTTTAAGTTTTGTGGCTGCATAATAATACAAGGAGAATGGGACGACAGAGGACGAGATGATTGGAAGCTACCAACATGAGTCTGACCAAACTGCGGGAGGCAGTGGAAGACAGGAGTGCCTGGCGTGCTCTGGTCCATGGGGTCATGAAGAGTCGGACACAACTAAACAACAGCAACAACAATACTACTTTGCATTTTTAAAATACACATTGGCCTATGTAATTTTTGTACCATAGCAGCCTCTTGACTTTTTAAAATTGGTGTTTCCTTCCAGTCTATCAACAAAGCAGAAGAAATGGCTCTTAACCCTACAAAAAAAACCGTCCCCAAATCCATCAAATTCCAAAAGGCAGAAGCGGAAATGAAATCTGCTGTAAAGAGAACAGTAAGTTACAAAGGTTTAAAACTAACCGCTCCCATATGCTTTAAAAATACGCTACAGATTGTTTGTTTTTAAAAACAGACTTTTAAGCCACTTACTTAAGTAAGCCATGTCCTATAAACAGCATTCCTTGCATTGGTGAAATCCTAGCCCAGCTGTGAAGTTGTCAACATGCCCCATTGGGTTTAAACTTTAAAGCATACTTTTGTGTAGCTGATGAACATTTCTACAATACAACAGGACAATGTCAGATTTCTCAGTATTTTCAGTAAGTGTCTGTTTAAGCCCCTCTGAAAAGAACTCACTGTGTTTCCACAGAAGAAAGAAAATGGGCAAATATCCTAGTCCTACAATGTAATCTGAGTGTCTTTTTATTGAAACTCAGCAGTTCCGGCATTGGACAGACAAAGATTTCCGGTTAATAGCCTGTCTGCCGTTACCATTCTTCTCCTGTAAACAAAGTTCGTGGTGAGCTGTTGGTTACATTCGATGATACTCTTAATTCCTGCTGGGCAGTGGTTAGATTAGACCCAACAGGTCTGGCAGGTATCTTGCATGAACTCAGTGTTTCTCAGTATTCTCCTACACACAAAGAAAACAAGAAAATGTTTTAGCCACTGTGCAGTTAGTCACCACTGTCCCCTCTTCTCTCCTGTGCCCTTCCTTTCCTGAATGGAAGTGAGGGAAGCTGGTATCCAATCTGGATTAATGTTGGAAAGGGAGTTTGCTCAGCCTATATGTGGCCCAGCAAAAAAATTAGAAGCCGAATTTTTAGCCGAATTTTCAAATGTTATTGTTCACTTTCCAAGGGTAGTTATTTTATTTTCAGTGTCATGGTTGTTCATTATTTTCATGGGTGCTGTGTTGTCAACCCACATTCAGAGTAGTTCTCACTAATACACCAAAGGTAAAGGACCCCTGACAGTTAAGTCCAGTCGCAGACAACTCTGGGGTTGTGGCGCTCATCTCGCTTTACAGGCCGAGAGAGCTGGAGTTTGTCTGCAGACAGTTTTTCCAGGTCATGTGGCCAGCATGACTAAGCCCCTTCTGGTGCAACAGAACACCGAAACCAGAGCAGCACACGGAAACGCCATTTACCTTCCCCGCCACTTTTAGGCATGCTTTCAAACTGCTAGGTTGGCAGGAGCTGGGACCAAGCAACGGAAGCTCACCCTGTCATGGGGATTTGAACCGCTGACCTTCTCGTGAGCAAGCCCAAGAGGCTCAGTGGTTTAGACCACAGCGCCACCCGCGTCCCTTAAGGTAAAGTTAAAGGTGAATGATTATCTGTCAGGAGGAGTGTTCCATTGTGTCTTCTAAATATCACCAGGCTGTCAGAAGCAAGGTTTTTGGAAAGAGGAGGAAAAGGAAAAAGAAGCAAAAAGCATTGTATGGGCAGCGACAAACTGTTTCAAAGAAACCTCTCTTGAGCCCAATTCAGGAGATGACAGAAGATTTATCTTTTATGTCATCTTATCAAAGCACACCAAAGTCAGAAGTTTCTATCTTCGGTATGTAAAACTGTGGTTTGCTTAAAACTGTGGTTTGCTTTTCTGTTTTCTGTAATTAGTAACTGATTTAGAGTTCATTTTAATTAGTTTTGCATGCTGACAGCAGGGTTTTTTTGTTCCCATCAGCAGGCTTTGAAAGGGCTCAGCCTGCTGAAGGTGTCACTTAAAATCTTCTTAATGGCTAGGCCAAAAATTACTAGCAGACCTTGACATTTGAATCTAAAGTCTCATTTAGCATTTAATAGCCTAGCCCTTTTCTGTGGCATCAAAGCAGCTAAGTAAGAGGTAGGGTAAGCAGAGAAATTGGTCAAAGAGAATATTTCAGGAGAGAAGTTGGAAGTCTTTTGGAAGACCAAAAATTAATCTTACACAAATTGGCCACTATTTTACTTTTGGGTCATTCCATATCAAGTGATCCAACTTTTTTATCTCACGTCATCCAATTTTCTTAATATTTTGTACACTTGTTGAATGAGCAGAACTAAGATTAAACCTAAATTTTTTTTCTTTCTCATCCTGTTTGTGAGTTAATGAGGGTTTGAAATGTCAAAAAATTGACAACCTTGGCCTTACCGAACTACACAAAACCTTAAAGCCTAACCCAGAATTGAGATACATCAAAACTAAAAACACCAATCTCTTCAGAACTTCATGGGCTTTAATATGATATTGATTGGATTGGGATGATATGTAACATCATGGACTTGGGTTCTATTTAGGATAATCCTATTTAGGATTTTCTTGGAGTAAAACATAACAGAATAAACAAGACTTCATTTGCTGCAGGCATTTCTTTGAAAAGTTATACAGTTAAAAGGTACCTGAACAGCTAGTCAGGCTTTTCTTTCAAAATTGTGTTCCAAAGCAATTTGATAGCTTGCTGTTGCATGATAGAAATACAGTCATACCTCAGGATACGTCCGCTTCATATTGCGTCTTTTCAGGTTACGGTCGCAACGATCCCGGAAGTCCCGGAACGGGTTACTTCCAGGTTCGGCATGTCCATGACCTATGCGCAGAAGCGTCGCATTGCGTAACACGTGTGCGCAGATGCGGCGCTTCATGTTGCGGCCTTTTCATGTTGCGAACGGGCCGCCGGAACGGATCCCGTTCGCAACATGAGGCACCACTGTAACGCTTTGAAAGACTTCTTGTTAGTACTTCATTTCATGAACATTACAACAAAATGCATATTTTCAAAATAGTAGGATCTTTGAAAAGCGCTTTACTGTTCAGACATCCATGCAGAGCTACTGTTTGTGCTGTCCATAGTTTAAAACTGCATGGTTTTGTGCAGTCACCTCCAGAGGTAGTGCAAAACCATGCCTATGATTTGTCATGCCAAACCACCCCTTAACCATACTTTATGTATTCTTAGGCGTTTGGTGTGATGTCTTTGCCTTACACCTGATGATTAAAACAGAAACAAGTTTCTTCTCTAATTGAAACTTTATTTATCTTAGATGATTCCAGCTCTAGTGTCCTGAATGCAGAATCTATGCATGAAAACCAACCTAACATACAACATAGTAGTAAAAAGGACAGCAGCTGTCTGCATTCCAGCCTGAATCTTGTGACAGAAGATGCTTTACCTGATAATGTATCTGGCTCATCCTTGCAGCTTCTAGACACGGCTACAAATGATATGAAAGATACTCTTCCTTGGAACCCACTTGAAAAGAGCTCTCCTGAGAAATCAAAGAGCTGCTATTTCCCAAGTGTTGAGGATTTTGAGTCTAAAGCACCTGGAAACAATCCCAGTGTTCCTAGAGATAATATGAACCAACTGCCTCCTTGGACAGTAAATGATTCTGAACTCTTAGATAATTTACAGTGTTCTATAGAGGAATCTTTCAGGAGTGTAACCGGAAGTAATAAAAAAAGGGTGAGACGTAGCATGAGATTGCTTAATGATGCGGGAAATGAAGGGCTTGCCTGGATTCAGATGCCTGATGATAATGTCCTAGGCCAAGATATCCTGGGTTCTGCTGGCAAAGCCCAGAAACGAAAGTCCACCTCCCGTTGTCCAGAAGTGGAGCCACTTCATCCAAAGCAAGGGACTAAGGACCAAATGCTCTTGCCAATGAAGGAAGGGCAGAAGAAAATCCGTGTTGCAATGGGCCCTTCTGAATCCAGGAGGAAGAGCATCAGTGTGCTGAGTCTTGAAGAAAACAAAAATGTCACCTTCCGCAACCAGAGAAACAGAAGAAGAAGCCTTGGCTACAAAAGTGATCGCTGCTACCAAAAGGATCTCATAAATCAGAAAATTATTTGAGAGTCAAACTAAAGTGCCTTTAGAAAGGTGAACATTTTTTATTTCACTTCTGTGAATATAATCTAAAACAGTGTTTAAATGTGCTGGTTGATTTAAATCAGTGGTTCCCAAACATTTTCCCCCACGGACCACTTGAAAACTGCTGATGGTCTTCGTGGATCATTTACCATTTTTTCTGCAAGTTTGTAGCAATTCTAATGCACTGCTAGATGTTATATATTTAATTGTATTTTCTTGCTTTTGTTTTTTATAGTGCATTACAATTAGCATTCCATAGAATTCAAATTATAATGTGATAAATTGCTATAAATGAACCTAATACAAATACAATTAAAAAACAATATGAGAGAGAACTTTTGAGGGAGGTGGGTTGATGTAAAAACAAAAATAGGGAAATTCAAATGATGGAGGTTCTTTTCAGAAGTAATTGGAAATATAAAGATATGGTTTATGACAGCATAAAGCTTGTAAACCCCACCCACTGTTGGCTTTTGGAGTTCCTAAATTTCAGACTGCACATTGGAGCACAGCCAGAAAGCTGACCTCCTTGGCTAGTGATGGTAGACGATGATGGAAGCTTTGCAACCAACATAGTTTCATTTATGGCATTTACAGTGCAATCCTATGCATGTTTACTCCTGCTGTGATTAATTGGGCTTACTGCCAAGCATTAGTGGATTGAGTTGTAGGCTAAGAAGGCATTGGGAGGGCTAGTGAACTTAAGCTTCGTTGTATTTACAATCCAAATCTTTATTACGGTCATAGACCAGCATAAATGGGTGGGATACAGTCATTTAATATCTGAAAAGTGTTTTGGAAAGTGAAAAGGTATTAAAACAGAAGGTGAATATAAAAGTCTATAAGAATTTAGAAGAAGCTAAAAGAAACTATAAAAAGGGATAGGAGCATTGGGCAGGTGTGAAAGAGCATAAATGGTTGATATATAAAATATTTTAGTTGCCACTGCCCGTTTGCACGTGGATTGAAAATCATCGCTCATAGTTAGTGGGGTCTCAGAGTAGCATTAGAGACCCATTTTGGGACTTGAAGGACTGACCTTAGAAATTTGGATTGCACAAGCTCTAGTGGTGCAAAATTGGAAAAGGGACCCAACTGGGCACCAGAGAAGTTGTGCTATTGGCTTGGCTTCAAATAATTTAAGTGCTGCTGGTATATAATGACCACCTCTTGTTTTTTAAAAATTAAGAATTTCCGATGAGCTTCTCTGAGCAATTTCAGCAGCATAGTCCCCATAGGCATTTCTCCTGTCGGCAGAATGGAAGACTACCCCCAGGTATTTGAAGCAGGAGACGTGCTCAATCTTGTGGCCATCTATGCTCCAGGAGCGGCTCCTAGGCCTTTTGGCAAATGGCTGCAATAGTTACCGGAAGGAGGCGTACAATATGCCATCCAACTTTAGGGGCTCCGCTCCAGATTTGTGTAGAGTTTAACTCCTGTCTTTCCCCAAAGATTTTCCCCTCTACAGCACGTGCAGTATCCACTTTAACTGTTGAACCCATTATTGGTCTGATAAAAGGAAATCGGGTGATAACAAATTGATCATGTTTAACCTGTCCTCTAACCACATTCCTATGTTTTGTTAAATACTCAGAGAACACTATATCCCAAGCCTTTTTCATTTATTCCATTTTGGATAGATTCTTCCTATGGCACACTCACACAATAGATGTAAAAGAGTCCCACGCTCATCAAGTGGGAAAGCTTTCCGTTGCCACCTAAATAAAACCTTAAGTGTGGCCTCTTGAATTCAAACAGATACTGACTTCACAGGAAGTTTCTTCCAAACCTTGCTCCATTCATAATCTGATCTCTCCAGACATGATCTTGATTATCCAGACGTAATTGCAGTGCTCTCCAAGCAGTATTTGTGCTGTCAGCAAATAGCTCTGCAAATGCCTTCACTTTTACCAGGAGTGCTGATGTCCAGTCCTTCATAAGGACCCTCTGCTTGTCAGTTTCATCATTGCCTAGGAGTGCGTTAGTCAGTTTTGTGCCTTCTGCCTTATTGGTTTTTGTGGCAACATCTGACAGCTCAAGAGAGAATAGGTCTTTGTAACCCCTGCTAGCCGAGGATAACAAGAAAGCTGAAAAGACTCAGCATGCTATATAGTTGAATCCCATTGCCCTTTCTAATGTCTTGACGCCTTGTTTTTTTTCCAAATTTACATTCTGTATATTTTATTCTTCTGTAGCATTTTTTAACTCTTAAATGGGCATGTTTCTTTCTAGAAACAAAGTTTAATATCTGATAATGTATCACATTTTCTCTTTTCAGAGACCGTATCCTGTGTATATCAGAAGAGGGCAGTATGGCATAACTTACAAATGAGCATATTTTATAAGGTTGCCTTTTGTTTTGTGAAAAGTACTGTATAGCTCAATCTTTAAGACACATCAGAAACATTAAAAAAAATAAAATGCTAGGGGCCTGGTCCATTTTAAACAAGTCTTCACTTTAGTTCTTTTAAAATTAATGGAAATTAGTTGTAACTAATTTACTACATTGTCTAATGCAACCAATTTGAAGTCTGTTCAAGCCCCTTTGGTTTCCATGGGAAGAAATATAAGTACATGGTTTAATTCACTCTGTCACTATTTCATGTAGTTTTCCATGGAACAGTGTCACAGTTCTTATTCTTCCCATGTGGTCTTGTACAGATGCTTCTCATTTTGCATACATGAACCTGGCAAAGTTATTTCTGTGTGGAGGTATTTTGCTGTAGATTGTGAGTTGTTGAAAAATAGAGTGAAATGCTTCAAAATATTAATAATTCTTTATTGTGCTGTTGGGTGTGTGTACTTATGCATAGGAGTGTCTCTTCTTGTAATGTACATTATTATTACATTAAGAATATAAACCTAGATAAGCTTAAATTTTTGACTTTTAAATGCTTAGTAGAAATTGATTATTGTTCACAAACATAAAGTAGAAAAATATCCACCTGAAATATTACTACTTTTGAAGTGTGCAGTTGGTAATCTGCAACAAATTTTTGTAGAAGTAAAGTTTTTATTTTCATAATGTGTCATTAAAATACATTGGAACCTCAATCTTGTTCTTACCCCATGGCTGTTGTAGTGGAAAATGTAGTGGATATCCTGTAAAAGGTCAGGATAGATCAGGCATCCCCAAACTTCGGCCCTCCAGATGTTTTGGACTACAATTCCCATCTTCCCCGACCACTGGTCCTGTTAGCTAGGGATCATGGGAGTTGTAGGCCAAAACATCTGGAGGGCCGCAGTTTGGAGATGCCTGGGATAGATGCTTCTTGTCCATGAATATAAATGCAAGTGGTGCATCACCCCTTTAAGCAAGGAAGAGCATGGCAATTCCTTTCCACTCCTTCCCAATTCTCAGCCCCCAATCCTCTGTACCATCCAGGTGCACAATTTTTCTCCCACTGATGCGTGTGGGGTATTGCAATTCTGTCACAAGAAGCCAAATACATTTCAGCAGGGCGAGGTAAAATGTGTTGTCTGTTCCTGAACCAACTTCAGCCTCATGGGAACTTCTGGTTTCTCCAGATCCATGGAAGAAGCGTGACTTTAAATGCCCACCTGCATGTGATAAGATCAGGAGTGTGAGGCATAGCAGATCTGTCTCAATCTGTGACCCAACAAACTGTTTACGTAGACTAGGGTTCTAGAGGCTCAGAAATGTTGTAGCAGTGCAGATGTAATTATTTTTTAAAGCCTTCAGAGATTTCTTATATCCCTCCTTTGATTTTTCCCTATTCAGGACTGAGTTTTTTTTAAAAAAAAGTTTGTTGCAGTTTCAGTTTACTTGAATTGGTTGTGTGAAGTGGAGGTTAACTTACAAAAATATCAAGACAAAAAACCAATCTAAGAATGAAATAAATTTCATGTTTTAAAATGGTTTAAGTTCCAGTATTTTTATTATCTGGGGTTTTGCAGTACCTTATCATTCTGCCTTTGTGTGCTTCCATTTTATAGACACTGTTGCTTTTCTTCCGGTTTTCCTATTTGTAAGTAGAAAGAACATGGGAGGGGTGAGAGGAACAGGCAGATTTTACTCTGTGTGATGGATTGGGTTACAGATGCTGATCAGAATTGGTTGCTTATGCAGAAGAGGGTTAAAGTTGCTCATGGGAATTTTTTAAGAGCAAGCATGTAGTTGCTGCAACTCCAGTAATCCAAAGCAAGGAGCTGAAACCTGAGCCCAGGGTTGAATCTAAATCAAGGACTTGGAAGTGTAAATAGTGAGTGAACTGAGACTCGTTCAGCCCTTATAGAGGAAAGAGGTATTTGGGACCATTGTACTTGAGAGGAAAGAGGAATTGGCAAGGGGCTCCTCACTTCTGAATGGTGTGTAAAATAAAACACTTCATCCAGTGACCACACGCCTCTGCAAAACACTGTTCTTTTGAGGAGTGAAGAAATGTGTACTTTGTAGCTTTGGCACAGTTCTCGGCTAAAGTGGTTCTCATGCAACCAGTTGGAGTGAGGAGCTGGGGCTCACCTGCCTCCCATTTGGAAAATCTGAAACAGTTGCCAGGATGAGCTCTAGTCCAACACTTCAATTTTTTTTTTAAAAAAATCTTTATTTGATTTATTAAAATTCAATACAGAAAAAATAAATCATAAATTATATACCGGTACAACCAAATCTTATGTTATTAAAAAGATCTTGACTTCCAAATCACAATGCATCACTTATCTTTCCAATTCTCTTTAACTTGCGTCACTTTTTTCCAATTATAATACAACTCTAATACCTTTTATATTTTATTTTCCCCTCCTATTCCCCCCCCATGACTACCTAATTTAAACAGACCATCAATTCAGTTCTTATATCCTTTTTCTTAAAATACTCTTCCACCAACCCCCATTCTATTTTGGATTTTTGTATTGAAATGTTTCTAGTCCAACACTTCAAAAGGGCTGCTTTGCTCGCCACCTTTTTCTGCACATATTTTTTTTCATGGAAGTGATGTCTTCGTAGAAGAAAATGTGTACATTGTGTGAACCACAGCCTGTTTTCGCTATGCCACAAGTACTTTACAATCCATGTATTCACATTGCAGTAAACAGCCCCCCCCCCCGGTTGTAAGACAGTCCTTATGGACATAGATGTGTTAAGTTCTTCCTGGGTTACAATTAAATTGGGAAACCTCTGGCTCATGGGCACAATCAGCCCTGGATTCAGGTAGGTAGCCATGTTTTTTCTGACGCAGTCGGGGGGGGGGGAGTCCAGTAGCACCTTACAGAACAATTAAGTTTGTTCTGGGTACAGTGGTACCTCAGGTTAAGTACTAAATTGGTTCTGGAAGTCCGTACTTAACATGAAGCGAACTTTCCCATTGAAAGTAATGGAAAGTGGATTAATCCGTTCCAGACGGGTCCGTGGAGTACTTAAATTGAAAGTACTCAACCTGAAGCGTACTTGACCCGAGGTACGACTATAAGCTTTCGTGTGCATGCACACTTCTTAATCAGCCCTGTTTGGTTTGCCATGTGGCTTTGCTTCTGTCACATGATGTCATATGACACCTGGGCGGGAAAACTAAACCCTTACACTACAGCAACAGCCAAATTCAGGATTGCAGCTGGAATGTAAGTCAAAAGTGCATTAAAAGTGTATGCTCAATTCCTCCTTTGAAGTTGAATCACCTGATGTCAGGTGATTGGCAGTGAGCATCTCCCAACCAACCAACCTGTCAAAGTGGCCTGGAGGGTGGGTGCAGGAATATTGGATACCCTTCACACAGGCACACACCCCCCCCCCCCCCGAATTAAATGCTAAATTCATGTATTTTGTAGTTGCTACATAGGTAGATATTTTTTTTAAAAAAGAAAAGCCTTAAATATGAAAGACTTGTGTGCAGTGCTTTTTGTTTTAAGAGGCTGAGCTTTTAGTTGTGTTAAACTGTTGTGTTAAACTGCTTTGGTAACCGTTGTGAAGAACTTGAAATAATTTAACTGCAGCATTTCTCAATAGGAGGACAAGCTCATACTGATTGCAGTTTGCATTTTTGCTAAAGGATGGGGCGTGTCATAGTTCAGCAACTGAGTTGCCAGACTCAGTGCCTGCCATTTCCAGTTAAAGGGCTTGGATAGGAAGCTTCCTAAAACCAAATCAGTCTGTCTTTCTGGCACAGTATTGGCCACAACACCTGAGATGCTGGGAAGCGGCTGCTGTCTCCATCATTTGCTACCTGCTCTTTTTTTTTTAATAGAGGTACTGAAAATTGAGCCTGAGAACTTCTGCATACAAAACATGTGCTCTACCACTGAGCTGTGGTTTCTCTCAACAGCGTTCTTTTTCCCTGATGATTAAAAAAAAATTAGCTCACTGAATTTCTTGCAAATTCCCAGGCAGCTGCAGAATTCTGGCAATGTGATCAGAGGAAGGGAAAGACTGATCTTGTTGCAATGTTTGACTGTCTTTTTTAGGGACTAACCCCTCAGTATTAGCCAGCTTTGTGTTGTTTTTATAGCTGTCCTGTAGCTTGCCTCTTGTCTGCCAAATAATTGTATATGCGTTAAAATTAGATCAGGGTTTGGTTTTTAATGGGATGCTGGACATTTTCAGTACCATCAAACAGTTGCACAAAGCGGTGACAATACAGTTCACTTTGATACAGCAGATTCCTTGTATGTTTTCAGGGCAAGATATGCTCTGTTGACCCATTTCATTGACTGCAAGTTTGAAAACCTGCATAAGTGCGATAAATTGCTGCTGATTCCATGCGGATATCTTACATTGGGCATATCACTGAACTGGGAATGGTGTCTTGTGTGAAGCAGTTGTAAAATGCACTGCTTCTTTAACAAATCACCTGTAGCTGGTGCATAGCTGCCAAGTTTTCCCTTTTCTCGCGAGGAAGCCTATTCAGCATAATGGAAAATCCCTTAAAAAAAGGGATAACTTGGCAGCTATGAGCTGGTGTAGAGGAGAAGAGGAAAGCGGTCCATGATATGAGCAATGCTGAAGTGTGGGCTGTGGGGGCTTCGTGTTTCTCCGAAAATAAGACACCGTCTTATATTTATTTTTCCTAAAAAACACACAATGGCTTATTTTCAGGGGATGTCTTATTTTTTATTAAGTGTGGTACAGTTTAACCTACAAGGTTAAACTGCCTATCACTATGGCTTATTTTTGGGGTATGGCTTATACTCCTTGAATGCTTAAAAATCCTGCTATGGCTTATTTTATGGCTACGTCTTATTTTCGGAGAAACAGGGTACCAAGGCTGAAACACAGGTGAGAACAGTTTACCCAGTGGCGTCTTGAATCGCCTGGTGTTCCAGGTTGGTCTGTGAGGCCATTTTTCAAATTAAAAAAGCCTCACTGACTGACATCACTCCATTAGGCAGGTGAAATCAGCTGATGGAAATTTTTTAATTTGCTGTTGATTGCACAGGCCAGTTCCCGGGAGGTAACGAGTGTGCATCCAATGGAGCTGTATTTAACACCCCGCCCCACCCCAGCAAATGAGGGAGTTAATTCCTGCTCAGTTTGGCAGAATTCAGGGTAAACCCCTAATCAGGAGGTTTTTACTTCTATTTTAGCAGTGCCTTGCTGCCCATGAGATCATTGTGAAGACAGCTCACCTGTCAAATTTGACCCACAAGGCTGATCTTGATAAGGATCTGGCCCATGGAGTCAAAAGGTTCCCCTCCCCCTGCTGCTGAAACAGAAGTTCATGTTGCATCTCAGAACTATTGTGTTGGCCAGGTTGTTCAACCATAATAAGCAATCATCACAGTCAAATGCTTTTTTGTAGTCAATGAAGCAGAAGTAGATGTTTTTCCGGAACTCTCTAGCTTTCTCCATAATCTAGCACATGTTTGCAATTTGGTCTCTGGTTCCTCTGCCCCTTCGAAATCCAGCTTGCACTTCTGGGAGTTCTCGGTCCACATACTATTTGACTCTATTGTGTCAAATAGGCTTGGTTGGGCAATAACTGGTGGAAAAATCCTGACAGTTCAAAGGATGTCATATGTGGTTGTACAGAGGACAGGGTATTTGTCCTTTATAACTCTGCCCCCTCCATGCCTACTGAGATAAATTACGCAAATGTGTGTAAATCATTAAAATTTGCATAGGCTAACTATGGGGTATTATCAGGCACACATGTTCCCGTGGCTGCAGAGGTCTTCCCTAACACCTTCAGAATCCGCTGTCCCGGCTTGAAAGAAGTTTTGTTTTACCCAGTATAATAGGTTGGTACTGTGTGCTTGATTTCAGGTTCTACAGGCATACTATCCACAAAGGTACCTCTGATTTGCAAATGTGCCCATGGGTCCAAGAAGGTTAGCACCCCCTGGTTAGAGTATTTAGGCAGGGTGGGGCGGGGCACACAACCAGACCCCACTGTAGATTTGGAAAGAAGGGCTTGGCATAGTGCCCTCTTATTCCCCCTGAACTCTGTGAACCCTGGGAGGTTTACCTAGCAGTAGGCAGCAATGGCTCAGATGGAGTGGCAATGCTCACAGGAGAAACTGTGACAGCAGTTCGGAGATGCTATTCATATTTCCCACAACACCTCAGAGCACCTCCAACATAGCATCACTGTGATGACCTGGGAAATTTAATTGGTCACTGGAGTACCTGAGAAGATGACCAAGGCAAACACCTGCTGGGATACTGTGGCTTCAGGGAACTACCTGAGGATGCCAGGTGCCAAGACAAGCCCTGTATCCAACTCTCCATCCTTCCACATAGTGAAATTTGCAATTAATACAAAGCACAAAGAAGGATTTGATTGCACTTTGGGCATTAAGGGAGGGCATAACTTTGGATTTGACACTTAGACAAGAAGGCTAATGTATTAGTTTTGTAATTAAGCCTTGTAAATTGTGCATAACCGAGCAATTAACTACTTGAACCAGTCTTTGGAGAGTGGGGTTGGGGAGAGGGACCCAGTGTGTGATGGAAATGAAGGCATGGAACATATTCCCTAACAGAAACCTACAAAAACTTGGTGTTAGTTTTGGGTTATTTCCAATGACCTCTTGACTCTCAACTTCCTGCCCCCTGCACAGATTTGGAACTGGTCAGTCATTTTTTTGTTTTTGGAAGGCAGAGGAGACAGATATAATGAATGGCTTTTATTGTGCCATATTTCAAAACCGTTTGACTGTTCGGATGGAATGGAAACTGTTCTACCCTGCATCGTTGCCAAAACAAACACAGCGTATTCCCAAAACCTGGATATGTGCTCCACTCAAAACTGGCAGTAGTTACAGCTCAGAACTCAAGCTAGATTTTGGGTTGACAATTTTTTAGCCCCATGTGCAGTTGGGATGTTAAAGCCAAAGTAAATATGGAAGGGTGGGTAGGCTTAATATATTTAGAACATGCAGGTGAATTATTTTTTTTTAAGATAAGGTAGAGCAACTTTAGTTATGCTACTGCCTTCATTCAGAATGCTTTCAAACTGTGTAACAATCTTTGTTCCCCTTCCTAAAATGGGCACCTCCCATCCAATGGCATCTCTTTGCCAAAATACATTTTTAATGCTGCTCCCTGATGGGTGATAAAATCAAGCGGAGAATCAAAGATTAAAATTGTAGGGACTCTGCTATACTGCTACAAACTGCAGACCACATTTAATTTAGTCAAACTGCAGTAAGCCCTTTGACAGAAGCTTTCCCTGGACTGTTTTCCAATCCCACAAATGTTTGGTTTTAAATACCCTCCTTGTGATGGTCGTAACTGCTGTTTTCTGCCACTATAAATCAATTTAGTGAACCCTTGTACTTTTCAGTCCCAAGAAGAAGCATCACGTAATGCAACATCAGGTTTTATTGCATAACAACTGTATTTATTGATAATAATGTTTAAATTTATTGGCACAAAGCCTCAAAGGCCTTTAGGTAATGTAAGAAAGAGGGGAATCAGTTAACTGTCAAAATGGATACTGTGCCAAAAAAATAGGGTGGAAAAAATAGCAATCTGTCTTCTAAGAAAGATCTAATTGAATGAATAAAATATGAAAAATCCTAAACGATTTCACCATTAAAATTCAACAGAAAAAAATGAACTTAGCCTGTTGGATCAGTCAGGGTGAAAAGACACAAGAGATGGAATTAGGGTTGCCATATTTCAAAAAGTAAAATTCCTGACACCCGCAAATTGTTCAGCTTTTGTGGCGTTGCCACACATCCAGGTAAAATACACTTGGCAAAATTCCCCCCTGATGCCATTTTTACACTTCAAAATGAGGACATGTCAGGATTTTTCCTGATATATGAGAAGCCTAGATGGAATTCATCAGCCCCCTTGTATGGGTATTTGTGCAAATGGCTCATATTCTCCATTTCCTTTATCACTAGGTGAGTTCAGTTTACAAGGTCACTACGGCAACATAAGTGTTCTTATTCATTTATAGCTTCCAGATAAAGAGAACAAAAATGAATTCTTTTGTTGAAGAAAACACATGGTTAAGAATATCATGAAAATTCTTATTTCAGAAAGTAATAAAGAGTGACCACTTTTGAGATGAATAATAGCTTCTTGTTCAATTGTAAACAAAATTAACAGTGCAGTTTTTCTCCCTGCCACCACCAATCTAAAATCTCCAAAGCTTTCTTGTAGAAGACAATGCATGATTCTAGATGCAATCAATGCATTTAATAATAATGTAACAGAACAAGGTTACTTTGGGGACTGCAGGGAGTTGATATCCTATAATCTGTTGAATCAAGGTTGTGTCATCAGCATATCAGGCTGTTGATATGTCTTGCGGCAATCTTAATTCCGGTTTGGGATTCATTCAGTCCAGCCTTTCGCATGATGAATGCATATAAGTTAAATAAGCAGGGAGACAATACACAGCCTTGTCACACTCCTTTCCCAATTTTGAACCAATCAATTGTTCCATATCCAGTTCTAACTGTAGCTTCTTGTCCCACATAGAGATTTCTCAGGAGACAGATGAGGTGATCAGGCACTCCCATCTCTTTAAGAACTTGCCATAGTTTGCTGTGGTCGACACAGTCAAATGCTTTTGCGTAGTCAATGAAGCAGTAATAGATGTTTTTCTGGAACTCTCTAGCTTTCTCCATAATCCAGCGCATGTTTACAATTTGGTCTCTGGTTCCTATGCCCCTTCGAAATCCAGCTTGCACTTCTGGGAGTTCTCGGTCCACATACTGCTTAAGCCTGTCTACTTTCTTGGGTTCCGTGATCACTGCAGATGGTGACGAAATTAAAAGACACCTGCTTCTTGGGAGAAAAGCAATGACAAACCTGGACAGCATATTAAAAAGCAGAGACATCACCTTGCCAACAAAGGTCCGTATAGTTAAAGTTATGGTTTTCTCAGTAGTGATGCATGGAAGTGAGAGCTGGACCATAAAGAAGGTGATTGCTCAAGAATTGATGCTTTTGAACTATGGTGCTGGAGGAGACTCTTGAGAGTCCCATGGACTGCAAGAAGATCAAACCTATGCATTCTTAAGGAAATCAGCCCTGAGCGCTCACTGGAAGGACAGATCGTGAAGCTGAGGCTCCAATACTTTGGCCACCTCATGAGAAGAGAAGACTCCCTGGAAAAGACCCTGATGTTGGGAAAGATTGAGGCACAAGGAGAAGGGGACAACAGAGGATGAGACAGTTGGACAGTGTTCTCGAAGCTACGAACATGAGTTTGACCAAACTGTGGAAGGCAGTGGAAGACAGGAGTGCCTGGCATGCTCTGGTCCATGGGGTCATGAAGAGTCGGACATGACTAAACAACAACAACAACCCATTGAATAATTGTTAGTATGTTCTACAACTGAAAGCCAGTGTGGTGTAGTATTTACAATATTGGCATACCCTCCAACATTTCTCTGATGAAAATGGAGACCTCCTAAGGAAAAGTGGGACATTCCGGGATCAAATCAGAAACCAGGGCAGCTTCTGTAAATTAGGACTGTCCCTGGAAAATAGGGACACTTGAAGAGTCTGTATTGGACTAGGACCTGGGAGCCCAGGGTTCAAATCCCCATTTAGCCATAAAGCCCACTTAATGGCCTTGGGCTATTCACTGCCTGACTGCCTAACCTACCTAACCCACCTCACAGGGTTGTAGGGATTATGAGGAGAGGAGAACCTTATACACCATCTTGACTTCCTGGAAGTCTTGTATCTGACCCCTAGGAGCAGGGCATGCTGTGTGGCAGCATCAATAATGTTAAGCAAACATCATTTGAGGATCAGTCCTGTCGTGAGGTGCATTGAGGCAGTCACCTTAGGGTGGCAGGCTCTGTGCATCTGAGAGGAGGAGTGCCATCGCCTGCTCCTCTTTTTTTGCTGCCAAAATACCTCCTTTTATAGCTGTGGATACCTTGATAATTGCAATTGTTTCCTTCTCTTCAACTGACGTAATGCTTATTTCATGTCAGCAGGTGCTGCTGTGGTTCTGTTTATAGCTGCAGAAACTAATGGGTATAACGAAGAAAAAGAGACCTTAGAATTTGGCACTATGTAGTTCTTTCTTTCTGGTGGGCTGTGGTTTGTTTCCCCCAGCCCCAGCCAATTCAGGGAATCAGGAGCTGCTTAGTCAGGAGCAAGCAGTCAACCATATGGGTGGTTGTAGTGGTAGGGAGAGCCTAAACCCCTTAACCATGTGGAGAGTGGTAGGACGCACTCCTGCTCTACCTCTTAAAGTCATTACCTTTGGAATCTTTGGGTTGAAGGCTATGGCGAGGTTCTGCGTGTTCTATGCTATAAGATACTATGAACAGTTGTGTGGATGAGGGAGTTTTAACAAACAACTATTCCCAATCCATTCCTGTGCAATAAGGTATACCTGTATTTAAGGTACAGGAGACCCATTCTCACCTGGTCGCTCTAGTCACTTGGAAGGCCTTTGCCTCATAAAAGGCTGTTTAAGAGGACAGGAAAAAAGCATCTTTAGCCCAGAGGGTTTTAAAAACCAAAACAACATAGGAGAAGGAGAAGAGATAATACTAGATGAAAAAAATGACTACTAGAAAAAATAAAATTCTCCTAAGGTTGTCTATTTTTCTTTTTATTTATAACTGTTCTCCCTTTGACTATCTTGGGATCCTGGCAAAAAATGTTGGCTAAGGGCTAGTTGGTCTCCCAGAGTACAGTGGTGCCTCGCTTAACGAATGCCCTGCTTAACGAAATTTCCGCTTAACAAAAGGTTTTTTCTAGTGGAGGTTGCCTTGCTAGACGAATTCATTTTATGAAAAATTCATCTAGCGAATCGCGGTTTCCCATAGGAATGCATTGAAATTCAATTAATGCGTTCCTATGGGCAAAAAAAATATTCAAAAAAAATATTCAATGCATTCCTATGGGATTCGCTAGATGAATTTTTCGTTATAAGAAAAGACCCGTGGAACGAATTACATTCATCTAGCGAGGCACCACTGTATTGCTTAAAACGTTTAAACACCTGTATAGCACAGGAGTTGACAACTGACAGGGTTTGCAAGCTTCAAATCCATCTCACTTACTGGTGTGACAAAAGTAACAGTGATTGTCTCGTTGGCAAAGCTTCAAGTATAGTGGGGCAGATTGCTGTTGTTTTTTGTGGTAGCAACCAGAGCTGCTGGGCTTTTTTGTTTTTGTATGTCGCTTTGGAAATGGTCGTGGCAGAGGTCCTGATTTGGCCAAAATCGAGGGGAGTTGGGGCATGGTGCTTGTTGATTTCATTAATGTCCATCAGCTGAGCTGATGTCTGTATGCATTATAGGTAGGGATGGGCAAATATGTTAATTTCTCTGTTTCTCACTTTTCCAATCTTAAGTTCAGTTCTCCATATTTCCATAGCACTTCACAATTTAAAAAGTAGTCATGTGAAAATTCACCAGCATTTTAGTGCAACCCCCCCCCCCTAATATGGAACTTCTTGTTTCAATTTTTTGCAAAGTAATTCCTTCTAATATAGTGGAATAAAGCAGTGTTGACATGGAAACCCTACAACTTTAAAAAACAACAGCAAGGGGCTGGACCACCTATGTGAAGGGTGAACAATCTAAAACTAACAGCAGGTCTTATGTGGATGAAGGAAGCAAACAGAATTTGAAGAGGCATCTGTATATCCAAAGATGGATGTGAGATGCTGTAGAAAGGATTGTGCATTTTTATATGTTGTCTTCAGTAAAGAGATGCATATATATGCTATTTTCACTAATAAATAATTTTCACTTTACCCTAGCATTTGTATTTTTGTGCACATTCCTAGGCTAGAGAACTGCACTGGAAAATTCAGAGGAGTGCAAATTTTGATGGTTGGCTGTGGTTTGGTTCTCATAATTTTGGGGGCTGGGCAGGGTAAGTATGCTGACAATTTCTTATGAGAATTGTGGAGAGTTGAAGATTGGGGGGAAATGAGAAACTGAGAGAAACCAAAATCGACATATTCTCCCACCCTCACCCCATATCTTTTATTCTATGTTTAACCCATAGATCTGGCTTGCACTAAGTCCAGAGAAAGAAGATAAAAAGGGACAAATCAGCTCTGTGAAAACTCAGGAGAGATCACTGAGTGAAATCTAAGTGAAAACTGCATGCTCTAAAATGCAAAGCAGCAAGCTAGCAAACACCCAGAGTCCTTTAAGCAATATTAAGATGTTTTCTGCAGCCTTCTCCCTAGGAAGACACACTTTTGAGAAGAATGTTTTCCCCTGAGCATTACATCATGAACTGGTTCAGTTCTCAGAGTAAGAAATTGGACCAAATGGCGGAGAAGTCCTCCTGAGGAAACATACTTCTGCTGTTAAGTATTCCCCTCAGAAAACTTAGGAACTGCTTACATATTACTATTCTGTCCACATTTAGCCTTTCACATTACTGCAGCTCTCTCTCTCTCTCTCTCTCTCTCTCTCTCTCTCTCTCTCTCTCTCTCTCTCTCTCTCTCTCTCTCTCTCTCTCTCCCTCCCCCCCTCTCAAAAGGAAACCTGAACTCCTTTGGTTGTCATCACTATTTCCCCCTCTTCTTGCATCTTGTGAAAATGAAATAGAATTGTAAGGCTGACACCAGAAGGTGTGTAATGTTGGACAGACTGATGGTTAACAAAATCACAATTACACTGTGTTCATTCCTTGGGAACATGGAATTTACTCTTTATTTTGTGTTGGTTACTCTCTCCTCTCCCTTCCCTGAAAACCCTTAAACTGGAGCAGGGAGGTGGGAATAGATCTGCAGAGGAGCAATGGACTGGAGTGGATTTATGGAACTGCTAATGTATGAAAAAGGTTCTGGAACTTGCTTACGTCACCTCATTTGTGAAACGGTTCCACAGGAAAGAAAACATGGGGTTTCTTTTTGCTAATTTGAAAAATTGCACTCTACATCTTCCCCTGATGAAATACTGTACTGTATTAACATGAAAATTTAAAGCTGGAACTATGACACAAAGACTTTCGCTACATGTATTGGAGCGAGCGGAGTTAGGTAGAACATAGATTGGATGATTTACAGTGGTAGATTAAGGATGTGTTTCTGATTCCAATTGTTTAATCAGGAACTCCCATCAGCCTCAGCCAGCATTACCAATGGTTAGGGATGATGGTAGCTGTACTCCAGTAATATCTTGGAAGCCGCCATTTTCCTATCTCTGCCTAAGCCTTTTCCTCCATCAAGATTTTGACTTCAAGTGCTGAGAGTTGTTAGAAGACCCCTATTCCCCTAGCTCCTGGGTTTTCAACCAGTGTGTCGTGGCACCCTGGAGTGACTTGAACGATGGTCAGGGGCTCCGTGAGCAGCACTGGCCAATGTCCCTCCCTCCTCCCTCCCCACCTATGATGAAAAAAACATGGCTTCCAACACAAAACTGGAAGCTTCCTACTCCAACAGACAAATGAGATGCACTTCTTTACTCTTTGATGTATGATTGTGCTATGTGACGCTGCTCACTTTCAAAAGAATGCTGCCCAAGTGTGCGCCTCTGCAGCCTATCTCTATGATCCCAGCTGCTGAGGGGGAACATGAGGGGAGCATGCGAGGAGGAAGAGGAGAGGAGGGAAGTGGAAGGTTCATGGGGCCTGTGTGGTGAGAGTGAGGTGACGGTTGAACCCAGCAAGACAACTTCTTCCTGCCAGGGCTGCGGCCGGTGTAAGCCCTACTGGGCAGGATGCCCATTGGAAGATAGTGGGGCATCCTCAACCTGTTGACCCCAGTGTGTTCTACTCCTGTGTAGTACTTCGCTAGGCAAAGCCCATCTTCATCCTCATTCTCATTATTCTTGGATTGAAGGCAATGGGGAAACCCATTGAAAGAGGTGGGTAATAGACAGGCCATAAACTGTAATAGTAATAATTCTAAAATCTAAGAGGACACCTACTGAAACTGGTGGATATGGCTGACTCAGGGGTCATTGGCCTCCAGTGGCTCTTCCCTGAGTAGGATAAAACCCATTTATATTGGGTTGTATCCAGAGTTAATCTTACTCAGTGTAGGTCCATTGAAATTGATGGTTGTGACTGATGGTGTCATTCATTCAGTGAAGCCAGTTAGGGGATGCCTGGGTTACAGTTTAGCAAGACAGAGCTCCTCAGCAACCTTCAAAACCAAGAAAGGAAGGGGAGCATCCCAGTGATGCACATGGTGGCACAGAACGGAACTCCTGTGTAAGTGGGGATTCCCCTGTGTCCCACAAGGGAGCTGCAGAAAGAATGTGGTTGGTCAAGGGAGCCATGGACTCACAAAGGTTGAAAACCTTACAATTCCCAGAGTGGTTTAACCACCAATCTGCCTTCCCAAGGAACTTTTGGAATTATAGCTCTATGAGGGAATTAGGAAGTCACTCATCAACTTTCTGCACTTCAGAAATGACACTTAACAGGATTATTTGGGGAGAGCCCCGGCTGTTTAAAGTGGTGTGATACTGCTCCAAATGTACATATAGTGCAGATGGGGCCTTAGGTTTCATAAGAATAGACCAGAAGCCTGTCTAGTCCAGCATCCTCTTTCCCACGACAGCTAATCAGTTGTCTGGGTAAAGCCCAGCTAGAGCACTCATTGCATATTCCAGGGTAGCAACAGTACTAAGGTTTCCTTTCCTTTTGGAGGAGAGAACATGACACACAGTGCAATATCTGATCTATTTACAAATTTGAAAATTGCAGGGAATTAGAGTCCTAATGGTAACAGCTGCTCAGCTGTGGAAGAGACTGCCAGGATCTGCATGTGGGTGATGGTGGAGGGCTCTCCTTCACTGGATATTTCCACACAGAAGCTGGAGGACCATCTGGCATGGATGCTGCACCTGTATGTTGCATTGCAGCTCTTGTGAGAAGCAGGGGGTTGGCCTAGATGACCTCCAAGATCCCTTCTGGTTCTGTAGAAGTAGAGATAAGCACACACAAAGAGCACCAATGCTCCCATTAGTTAGCAGGTTCATTTCATCACTTTTGTTCCCTAAAGCCCTCCAGATGTTGTGGACCACAGTTTCCCTCACCATTGACCATGCAACTAAGGCTGATGGGAATTGTAGTCAAAACACATGTGGAGCAAACACACACACACACACACACACACACACACACACACACTACACTTGCCCTAAAGAGACAGCCAAGATGCTTTCAGCCTTAGCTCATTGTCCCCGCCCCCAAACTAGTTCAAACAAGCATATGTAGACCTTAGATCAGCTCCCACTGATGGGAAGGATGAGTCAGCTTCTCAAAGCTGATGGACTTCACTTTCCGGCTAGATCTCTCCCAAACATGAGATCCCACTGAGAAAACACCAGCTGCTCATTCTGAGCCATTAACTCATCATCTGCTTAACAAAAGAGATGTCTGGCCAGCAACGAGACTCCAAGTTAAACCAGGCTGAAGAAGAATGTTGCAGGTGTAACTCTAATGGCGCTTGTATGCGTCATATGTTCTGGACCTGTCTGAAAATCACAACATATTGGGGCTCCGTAAAAAAGAAGTAAAACAGGATATGAGATCAATGGACCCACTGGTTATCCTACCAGCAGGGAAGGAGGACTGTGCGCCGAGCCCCAGCAAGCCAGCCGCGCTGAACTTTCCTGTTCTGGGAAGCGCAGTGCTAAGCCCCCTTGGTGATGGGCAGGCAAGTGCTCATGTGCCAAGGGACAGGGCTTGGAGGATGCTGATGGACAGACAGCTCAGATGAGCTACCAAATCAACGAGAACAAACAGTTGAATGAGTTCAAATCAGGCCACAACTTTATTGACTACAGATGACATAGACATTGAGTAAGCATTTAGTTCTGGCCCATCTGCCGGAAATGATATCAGGGTCAGCCCAGCAGCGGGGATTCCTGTGACTTACATAAAAAAGGGGATCCCAGCAGGGATTGCTGCCTCTGGGAGCACTGAGCCCCAAGTCCCCCATCTGGGTAAATGGACAGAAGCAGCTCTGCCACGGATCCCTTTAATGGGACACCCTGTTTCTGGAGGGGAAAGCGAGGGTACAGACCCCCCCTCCAACCAAGACTAAGGTTACCCAATGCCTAAACTGCTGAAGTTGTGACAATTGCTACAAGGTAGGCAAAACCTCCAGGTCATAGCAAATTTGCCTGATGGGCAAATTCCTACCTGGCCGCGAAAATACAGCGACCGGCGCAGTCTTAGCAATATCAATTCAATGAGCAAATGCAAAATTACAGGAGTGGGTGGGTGGATTGATCCGACGAGAGAGAGCTGGGTGCCAGGGACTGGTGTGGGGCTGAATTTAAATCCCCTGGGGCCAGACCTGAGGGAAGCCTGAGTGTTCCCTCAGGCCTGCCCCTGGAGAGCCCAGCCCTGCCATTCAGCAGACTGATGCAGAGCAGGATTTCAAGCTGGGAGCGCAAAGATCCCTGACACGCAGCCCTGCATCATCGTGGGGGGGGGGGAGGCACTGGCCGTCCCACAAAGCCACCACACCCCTAAAAGGGGGTAAGCGGCTCTCACACTTTGTAAATCCCTCTCTAGAGAACTCCTCCTAGCCCTTTCTTTTTACTGCCAACACCCTCTTATGGGCCACTTAGGGCAAGGGGTTGGGATTCACACTGCCTTAGTCCACTAGAGCACAGAAACAGCCATCTGAAATCCTAGACTGTTTCTCCTCTGCTATTCCAGCTCTTTGACAACCAGCAGTATAGTCTAGGGCAGGCATCCCCAAACTTCGGCCCTCCAGATGTTTTGGACTACAATTCCCATCTTCCCTGACCACTGCTCCTGCTAGCTAGGGATCATGGGAGTTGTAGGCCAAAACATCTGGAGGGCCGCAGTTTGGGGATGCCTGGTCTAGGGTATCTGGGAGGTTAACCATTCCTTGAGTGTGTGCAGAAACCAGTATAACCCAGAAATTCAATCATGCAGTTATTGAGAAGTAGTATTGTTTGTTGTTGTTTCAACCAACGTGATCACATCAACCACATAAATATATATATATGCTAATATAATGTTGAAGAACAACATCAACCAAAATATATCTTTGCATTAAAATATACAAATAATTATAATAACAATTAACAAAAGATTAAAAATAATAAAATACAAATGGTTAAAGAAATCAATACATTGAAATCATCCAATTAAATATTCAAATTAAATCATCTAAATATTTTTTTGCAATTTGCCATATTAATCCTCAACTTTTGGGCAACCACTGCAAATCTCACAACTGTCTGTCACAAATTTCCCACACTCAGAATATGTGATTTTTGCTTGACCATCAAGTATCTTACTTAACAAATAAATTCAAATATATATCTCTGTGTAGAGGAATAGCAAGTATGAAGCTCAAAATGGAAACAAAGCATTATGCCTGGGTATTGGTCTGATTAATGCTCTGCTTAATCTAAACAAACATTGCAAACTTACTCTCAGTGGTTGCCTCGGGAGGTGGAAGCTTCAGGCATCAGTTATAGGTAGAGGGACAAAAAGGACTGTTTGGCAATAGTCCATCTTTGCAGCAACAGTACCACATACTAGTAGGCATGACTATGTGTTCACTTGAAGCAAGACTTGCACCACTTTGCCCAGCTTTCTTCATAGCCCATAGCTCCAATGTAATTAGGAGCATCCACACACACACACCCCAAACCAGGAAACTTTTATGAGGATAAGCCATTTTCAAGAGTCTTCCAAGCATGTTCAGACAATGCTATTTAAAGCTTCCCACTAGATTGGGTGTGTGTGTGTGCCTTGCACAGCCCTGTACAGACTGCAGCTATTGCAGCTCCCCCAATCCCTGACCATTGGCCATGCCTGCAGGGACTGATGGGAGCTGTAGTTCAACAGCATCTGGAGGGCACCATGTTGGCCACTCCTGTGCTACTGTTTCTGACAGCATCCCCATATCCGCAGATCTGCCCACCATTGTTTAGGACAAAGGTGACTCATTCTAGGATTTGTGAGTCCATCAGATAGCGCCTATTGTAACTTTGATTGATTTATTTGATCCCAGTGCACTTGGCAGCGGGGTCTGAAATATAACATAAGCAGTTCCTGAGATGTCAGGACTCCAGTCCTGAACAAGGATGTAATTCATATCTGCAGGTGCTTATTCTGGTATCAAACACTTCAATAACATCATGCTTCTGGAATTTGGAGCTCCCCTGTGTCCCATTTGTATTCTGATATGCCCACATCTTTCCTATGTGTGTTTTCCTTTCTTAAGGAGCTCTCATTTCCTTCAATAGGATATGTTTTATTTCATCCTTTTTCCTGCATTTACTCATATTAATGTCACCACATTCACTGGTAATGGCTGGCCTTGGAAATAGCCCGTAGATCCACAAAAACACTGGGCCTGAAATTTAATGCTAGGGATGGTTTATTAAGGAAAAATGGCTTGTTAAATGGAGGGAAGCAGGCGCTTCTTTGTGGGGCTGTAATCTGTTCTAGCAAACAAGGAATCGTGCTGTGTGCAGCTCTTTCTTCGCAGCATTCTTGGCCCATGCAGGGTAAGCTATTGCTGATGTTCCGTAGAATTAAAAGAACCAGTAGCAAAATTACAAGTGAGACACTGCAATGAATTGTTGCAGTGGTGAGGGCCTGCCTAGGGTTCCAGCCAGCTAGTCACACTCCCTTCTTGAGGATATTCACTTCTGTTCCCCGACCCCCACCCTCAGTCCCCAACGGACACTCATCATTGTTATGGGCTTTTATGTCCCCTCATGGACTGGGGGAAAGTTCTCAAGGGATGTTTGTTTTTATATTTCTGCAAACCTTGAGGTTTCGCAAGCCTGTTGATATTCTCCGCTTGTTAGTCTGGCTAAATTTGGCAATGTTTTCACTATTTATAGGCGCCAGGCTTATGGGATCTACTTTGTGTGTTACTAGAAGTCATTCTGTGCCAAAACCTGTCTTACAGTTTCTCAAAAGCTTTATTTATTATTTTATTTATTAAATTTATATCCTGCCCTTCCTCCCAAAGGAGCCCAGGGCAGCATACACACAACTGGAAAAAGCCATTTAAACATCTGAAAACAATTCCAACAGAAATGAAGACTGTGTGAAAAAGGTTTCCATTCCCCCCAGCCCCACCTCATTCTCTGGGCACTTGAGATTTCCCCCGGCATATCTTGATAATTTCTTCAGAATTTCCTTCACTGCAGCATCTTGAGCTGAACTTAACTGTTGCAAAGTGGCCAAGGGTGGTGTGTCTGTGTTGTGCAACCTCCTTGGCTGCCTGTGATTCCTGATCTGAAGAAGCCCCAACAGGCAGAATTACCTCATGATGTCACCCCTAAATCTTTAACTGAAATAATGGCACCCAGGAAGGCTGTAAAGTGCAGAACAAATGAAGAAAGAAACACTCCCTAACTGGGCATGCCATTTTAAGGGGTGAAACCATTTTTTTTTGCAAATTTCTTCAGAGAGTGATCTTAAAAATGTGTTTTTGGATGTGAAGAAATCATTTTTTGTGATAGGACAATATTTAGCTTTGCAAATCTATGTTTGAATGAAGAGCACATAAACTGCTCTTGAAAAAACGAAGAATTTTAATTTTATCATCTGAAAATGTCAGGTAATAATATAAAATTCTTAGTTTCTCTGCATAAAACATATCCTACTAAGCATACAACATTAGAAAGTAATGACATGAATTGTTGATAGATTCTAAAGAGAGAGGTGGATTTTCCCTGCCAGACCTGAGATTATATTATGAGGCACCCTGTCTTCTAGTTAAAAGAATGTAAACTGATAGAAAATACTTATGTTTTGGATCTAGAAGGACAAGATAATAGATTTGATTAGCACACATATTTGTGATATGACAAGGTTAAAACCCATAAAGGCTTTTTGAATCATGTTATAGGGAAAACGGTGTATGAAGTATGGGATAAATATAAAAACTTATTAGAACAAAAAACAATAGAGGCAATATTGTGAAAACAAGAAATATGAGAAACGACTTATAAAGATTCATTAATGGAAGTAGATCAAGAGGTTAAATTATGGAGATTTGAAGATATAAGAGGACTAGTAACAGTTCGTTGCAGTATCATCAGCTTAATGAAGTATTTAAGTTGGATAAAAAGAATGTTTTTTGAATAAAACCTCCCAATTTGAAAAAGAGTTTCTAGAAAATAAAAATTAATTAATTTCCAAAATGTACAAACTATTATTGGAAGGGCATAGAAAAGATGAGCAGGTCAAATCAGTGATGATACGCTGGGCAAGAGACTTTAATATATAAAAGGCAGCGTGGGAGAGGTTATGGACTGTAGATTTAAAATTTACAGAATGCTATACTTCGAAAGAAAAGGATATGAAAGTGATGTATTGATGGTATTTAACTCCTAGTAAATTAGCTAAAATGTATAAATCAAAATCAAATGTATTCTGGAAAGGTAAGGAGAAAGACAGCACCTTTTATCATATGTGGTGGATGTATAAAAGCCTTCTGGGAAACGATTTACAATTAGTTTTAAAAATGCTAAAAATATATTTTTTGAAGAAAAAATATAGGAATATTAGATGTGGAGATACTGACAGATCAGAAATAACTCTTTATGTATACAGCCACTGCTGCCTGGATGTAGCTAGCGCAGAGGTGGAAAGAAGACACAGTCCTGATCAAGGAAGAGGGGCAGATAAAATTAATGGGCCGTGCCAAAATGGCAAAACTCACGGGAAGAATTAGAAACCAGGAAGAGTTAACTTTTAATAAAGAATGGGGAAAGTACCGTCTATAATTTATTTGAAAAATTATTGTAAACAACTAAATTAATTAGCAGGATTGATATGAAACTTGTAACTAAAAATTGAAATAAGAAATAACCAAGGATTAGTAAAAATACTAACCAAGGATTAGTAAAAATAAAGGAGATGCAGGAGGAATAACTATAACACGTGGATCCACAAAAGGGGGGAGGGAAGTTTTGCTTTGCTTTGCTTTGTTTTCTTTTTTCTTATTTGACGCCTGAAAAAATGGGGGGGGGGGAGAACAGAAAAAAGGCCCAGACTCTAAGCTGGAGGGGTGAGCTAGATTTGCTACTGTAAAGCAGACAGAGGAAATGTATGACATCATCAGTAAAAGAACCTTTTCCAAGAGAAGAATCTAATTCATTTATTGCCTCCAGCAGGTGGACTTTAATCTGTTGCAGCAAACCTTCCTCTTCTTTTCTTTTGTGTTCTTCTGTTTGTTTGTTGCTTTTGGAAACTGACAGGAACTTAGTCATTCTGACCAGTGAAATGTTTGTGTCTGTGTGTCCTTCCAATATGCAGCCCGGAAATCATTTAATCATGAGTAGTCCCATTGATGCCAGGGTCAGGGGGATTGTGTGTGAGGAGGTGGTAGGTTTTTAAACTATGACTCTGTTTTCCAGTTGTAAAAGCAGATGTTGGCCTCTTCCCCCTCACACAGAGATCTCCATCTGAGTGGCTTATTTAGCTGTAGCAAATGAGTCTCAACAGAATATAGAATAGGGCATGGCAAGCAACCTCCTTGCTCTGAACTTGCTGAATAGATGCTGTATCTCCATCTTGACTCTATGAATCCAACTGTTTTCCTGGAGTTTCATCATCATCACACAGGAAAACCAGGCCAGAGAGGGCAGTGGAACAGGAAGATACACAGGAAGCTGTCTAACAGAGTCAGACCATCAGTTCATCTAGACTAGAAGGGAATGTGACCCTCAGGTTTAAAAAGGGTTTTCCACCTGTGCTCTACATGCACAGTCCAGCAACATTTGGAGGGGCACAAGTTCCCCATCTCTGAAGCAGAGGCTTCAGCAATATGCAATAGAGGTTTTTTGCTACAGGTGTATTAGAAGTGTGTCCCTGTTTTTATCAGTGAAATACTGGAGGGTCTGCAAGATCTTCCAAGTGAAATAAATAGTAACACTGCAAGCTAGAGATGGAAAACCTGTTGCCCTCCAGATGTTGCTGGACTCCTGCCACCCTGACTACTATTAGCCAGGCTGGCTGAGGCTGATGGGAGTTAGAGTCAAACAACACCTGGAGGGCCAAGGGTCCCCATCTGTGGTATAGGCCAACTTTCTCCAATTTTGAACCTTCCAGATATTTTGGACTACAGCTCCCGTCATCCTTGACCATTCAGCATGCTGTCTGGGGCTGATGGGAGTTGTAATCTAACACTATCTGGAAGGTGCTACCGTAGCTTGGGAAGGTTGGAGTAGGCTGCACCAGGATTTTGATGTGTGGATCACCCCCAAGCAGCAACACAAGACACCAAACTAACCAGCCATGTTTCATCTTTAGTGGGGCTTTTTTCCCAGGGGCAACTCACAGGAATTCAGTTCTGGCACCTCTCAGGCGCGCACCATTGCCATTCTAAGAGAACAAGGGAGGTGTTCATTTTTCTAGAAAACTAGCACTGATCTTTAGAAAGAAAAGGGTTTTTTTTGCAAAAGATATGCACACCCACACCCACACACCCATGATAACTAAAGGTGAAAGAGGAACGATGAGTGCAGAATGTATAGTGTGAATTAAACCAAACACTATCCAGTCCATTGGTTTAAAAAATTCTTCTGTCTTGTGCTAGATTTATTTGGCCTGCATTTGGGAGGAAATATTAATGAAAAAGGGAAAGCAGTTTGTGACTCTTCCAGTTCCTTAATTTCTTCTTAGAGGTCTCTGGAGTAAAAACTAATTATGAAAGTTCTTGATCTAATTTGGGTTGGAAAATTGGATGAAGACCCCCAAATTGTCTCCCCCTCCTTTTCTGTTTCCACTGCTATGTGGTGCCTCAGTTTAACTTCTGCTAGTTGCTTCTTTGACCTTTTATGCAGTGAGATGCTGCTTAAAAACACAGGAAGAGAAAGAAGCTTTTGGACTTGTATAAGGGCTTCTGATGAGGATCTGTTTATTCAGCATTCGTCCTGATTTGCAGAAAGTTTATGTCATGGGTAGAGTATGTCTGGCCCTTATTGAAAATTTGTTCTGATTTATTCACAAGGCATATATATGACAATGAGCATATAAAAGGAAAAGGATCTAGGGATGTGAAAAGGATCTAGGGATGTGAAAAGGATCTAGGGGTCTTGGTGGACCACAAGCTTAACATGAGTCAACAGTGTGATGCAGCATCAAAAAAACGTGAATGCTGTTCTAGACTGCATCAACAGAGGTCTAGTGTCCAGATCAAGGGAAGTAATAGTCCCGCTCTATTCTGCCTTGGTCAGACCACACCTGGAATCCTGTGTCCAATTCTGGGTGCCACAATTTAAGAAGGATGTTGACAACCTGGAAAGTGTGCAGAGGAGGGCAACCAAGATGATCAAGGATTTGGAAACTAACCTTATGAGGAACACTTGAAGGAGCTGGGTATGTTTAGCCTGGAAAAGAGAAGACTGAGAGGAGATATGATAGCCATCTTCAAATATCTTAAGGGCTGTCACATGGAAGAGGAAGCAAGCTTGTTTTCTCCTGCTCTGGAGAGTAGGACTTGAACCCATGGCTTCAAGTTATTGTACAAGAAAGGAGTTTCCGACTAAATTTCAGGAAGGACTTTCTGTCAGTAAGAGCTGTTTGACAGTGGAACAGACTCCCACAAGAGGTGGTGGACTCTCCTTCCTTGGAGGTTTCTAAATAGAAGTTGGAAGGCCATCTGTCATGGACGCTTTAACTGAGATTCATGCATTGCAGGGGGTTGGATTAGATGACCACCGGGGTCCCTTCCAACTAGATTCTATGATTCTATAGCCTACATTAGTCCTGATTTGCTTGTGGGGTGTTTACACACATTCCTGTTAATCGTTCATTCATCCCTTTCCAGCTTCCCAGCATAATTTCCCCATCACTTTCCCAAAGGACCAGCCATTCTGCCTAAAAGATAGACACTCATGTCTTGGGTGCCACATATGCATTGTCAAAAAACAAACAAACACAGAACAAAACATGGCAGAGATTTGCAAACATTTTGCATGTGTTGACTGATCTGTATAGACGCAAATTTAGAAATTATAATTTAAATAAAAGGCAATGCATCCAACCCCAGGGTGGGGAAGATGGTGACCAGACTGTGTCTCTGCTAACTGTTGATGGCAAGGCTGGTCCAACACATTTCGCTGCCCAGGGCAAAGAGCATGATGGTGCTCTTTTCCAATTCCATCTGCAGAAGCTGGCAGGACTGGCAGCTGAATCCCAAGCAATGGGACCGATGGAGGATGGTGATGGTGATGAGCATCCTCTACTCCACCTGAGGCAGCAGGCTAGGACAAGTCATGTGGGACTCAGGACAAGTCATGCGGCATATCCAGCTCTGTTCTTCACCCCGGAGGGTGTTGTTGAATGGTGGATACTTAGGTGGATACTTCCTAAGATCTACCACCTGAGATTATGACCTCATTTGCCTAATGACTGGCTGATGGGCAGGCATCTTCTCACAGGCATCTGGTTGGCCACTGTGAGAACAGGATGATGGACTAGTTGGGCCACTCGCCTGATCCAAGAGGGCTGTTATGGCCACTCCAACACCAAGATTCTTTATCTTTAAACTGAACTTGGATGTGAAGCCCTTCAAACAGAGGACTCTCCTCCATGACGTCAAACCATCCTTCCTCATTCTGAATCCCCCTGGCAGAAGGCAAAAAGTATGGCAATGTCAGTTCTCCTCTCCACCATTCTGCCTGACCCACTTTGAGTCTCCTGTGGCAAGCTTCTGCCAGGCATTGGGCAATTCCTGAAACAGCAGGTGTGTTTTGATAAAGACATCAACTTGTGCCTTAAATAAAAGGAATGAGCAATAACTGGCTCTCTCTCCCCCAACCCCCAAATAAAGAAACCCACACTCTGTCATTCGCTGTAAAAAAAAAAAAGGGGGGGGAGGATGTCTACAGGGAAATTAATAATTGCCCTCAATGGAGAGCATAGCATATGCTAGCTGCACTCTAGTCTTCCATCTTCACACACAGAGATATGAAAGCTAAATTATAGAAATGTGCCAACATTATTAGGTATAATAGAATCACAGGGCTGGAATTCGCCCAGTGGATAATCTAGTTCATGCACTGCCAAAGCAGGAGATCCTTTCTCTAAAGCGTTTATGGCAAGTGCTTACCCAGCTGTCTGGCCAGAACCAACTGAGAACAAGCCATGCCTATGCTTTAAAGGAGTGGTAGGGAACCTGTGGACCTCCAGATGTTGTTAGACTCCAGCTCCCATTAGGCTTAGCCAACATGGCAAACGGCCAGGGATAATGGGTGTTGGAGTTCAACATCTGGAGGCCCATTGGTTAGCCACAGGTGGTTTAAAGACAGACAATGCAGTCACCTTCCTGAAACTAAGCAGGTCCAGATGCGGTCTGGAAAGTGACTGTTCCAGAAACCCTTGTACACTACATTGAGTTACATTGTGGAAAAATATAAATAATGTAGAATGGCCCTGTAAGGAGGCGGCAACAGGGCAGGACTTTGGGACAGGTGTCCTGGGGAACCAGTAGGAGGGGCCCCAGGTGTGAAGTAATACATGCCATTACCCAAAGGGACCCCCTGCAAGGCCCTTTGAGGAAAATGCATAATGCAGCCTTCTCCAACCTGGTGCCTTCCAAAGGTTTTGGACTACAACTCCCATCAACACAGCCGTGGAGCTCATTTCATATGTATTATGCATAGGTAGGCAAACCAAGGCCTGGGGGCCGGATCCGGTCCAATCACCTTCTCAATCTGTCCCGTGGACAGTCCGAGAATCAGCATGTTTTTACATGAGTAGAATGTGTCCTTTCATTTAAAATGCATCTCTGGGTTATTTGTGGGGCATAGGAATCTGTTCATTCCCCCCTCCCAAATATAGTCCAGCCCCCCACAAGGTCTGAAGGACAGTGGGCTGGCCTCCTGCTGAAAAAGTTTGCTGACCCCTGGATAATGCATGATGGGGTCTCTGGTTGAACGAAAATTCAGGATGATTCAAATGCAGAGTAATCAAGCACTGGAAGCGAGCCTCTCCTTCCTAGCAGCTCTGAGACCAAAGGGGAGCAGCTCAGCAGGAGGAAGGTCTAGCTCAGTGTTGGAGCAGCAGCTTGTCAAGCAGAAGGTCCTAGGTTCAATCCCCACATCTCCTGCTAGGAGTGGGAAAGACTCCTGCCTGAAATACTGGAGAGTCAATGCGGATTAGGGCTGGGGAAGATTTTCCAGCCTAACAGACACATTCCCTTCTGGACAAATTTCTGGGGCCCACACATGCCCTTGGTGGGAGGAGCCAGAAGCAAAAGTGGGCAGATTGATGAATGCAGCTTTTACCTTTGTACAGTAGGCTAGTTTCTACGCACACTCATGCACACCCCTCTCTATCGTCCATCCAGTGGCGGAGTTCAAGGACACAAGAAGAAGAAGAAGAAGAAGAAGAAGAAGAAGAAGAAGAAGAAGAAGAAGAAGAAGAAGAAGAAGAAGAAGAGGAGGAGGAGGAGGAGGAGGAGGAGGAGGAGGAGGAGGAGGAGTTTGGACTTGATATCCCACCTTTCGCTCCCCTTAAGGAGTCTCAAAGTGGCTAACAATCTCCTTTCCCTTCCTCCCCCACAACAAACACTCTGTGAGGTGAGTGAGGCTGAGAGAGACTTCAGAGAAGTGTGACTAGCCCAAGGTCACCCAGCAGCTGCATGTGGAGGAGCGGGGAATCAAACCCGGTTCACCAGGTTATGAGTCCACTGCTCTTAACCACTAGGGCCAAGTTTGCTCTGCTCTGGAAATTATTGGACTCGGTGGATCTATGGGTATCCTGTGTTCATTTCCCTTAGTGTGAAATTGTGTTATAACAAGATTCCCTACTTTCATGAGCGAATTATTGGTAGTAATGCACAGAAGCAAATAATCCAACAGTGATTTGAAAGAGCCAGCTGAATATTTGGTGTTAGACTTCGTGTCAAACATTTGTCTTTCTAGATCAAAGCTAATCAATGACCTATGGATCCAGATTTTTATTCTGCGTTCAACATGACCTGCATCTGATCCAAACCCAGTTTTATTTGGCTAACAGTCATGTGAACATTTAAACCTGACATTTAGACATGAGTGCAAGAGGGATGTCATCTTCATTTCAACATTTAGAGAAATTTAGATACCTCTTTTTTGTCCTGGAAACTTCAACCACCCAACACTGGCTAGGCAGCTTAGATCTGCTTTCTTATTTCAAACCCTGAAAAGTTTGTGCAGGTCACAGTTTAATGTAAGGGATTTGATTGGGACCCATCCCTTATTGTTAAGAGTCCTGAAGTTTTAATTGGTTTGACCAGGGCCCAGAGGAACAAATCTGCTTGTAGCTCTGCAGAAGATGTCAGAATTATTAAAGGAGACACTCTTGACCTCGGTGAAAAAGACTCTTCTTAATTTTCATCTTTACTGCTAGTCAGAAAGATATATATTCTCCAAATAATAGCAGTTTCCTTATGGCGGAGTTATAGTGGCTTTGTGATACAATAAACAGCACCCTGTCATAAGTCTTGTGTAAAAAATGGCCTGACATTTCTTTAAAAGTAAAGAGAAACATGACTACACAGGTGACCTTTGCACAAGGTCACAGATGTTTTGCATGGCTGCGGGAAAGAGGGTTACATATTCCTGGGCTGCGATATATGGCTTACTTTTCACAAAGTGTTTCTCTGAGAAATTACAGTACGTTAAAAGAAAATGGGGGGGGTTACTGGGTGAGCTCTGCTCAATCCTTTATTGTTAATTTTTTAAAATGATGCAATGCCGGGGGGGGGGGGGAAGGTAGCAATGGGACAAAAAAGGCTTTCCTCCTGCTTTTTGTTGCCTTTTCCATAGGATTTCCCCCCCCTGTCCTTTTGAAACGGGGGTGGGAAATGTCAGCCTTGGGGCCCAAATGTGGCCCTCCAGACATCTGCATCTGGCCCTTGTAAGTCTCCATGGCCACATCCCTTTCCTGACCCTGCTTTACACCCCAAGTGTTTTTGCTTGGCTGCAATGTGTCCTTGGACTTTGATGATGCTTCTTCCTTGCCTGGATGGAACATAGAGAGGAGGGATAATGTATGTGTAGGAAGTACAGAGCTAGAATTTAGATCTGCTGCTCCACCCACCTTTGGCTCTGGTTCCACCTGCCATCCGCCACTAGCATGCCCTTGGAAGGATGTCTGGCTGAAACAGGCTCCCCACCTCACTCATAAAACATAGGTAAGAAACCTGTAGCCCTCTAGACCAGTCATCCCCAAACTTCGGCCCTCCAGATGTTTTGGACTACAATTCCCATCATCTCTGACCACTGGTCCTGTTAGCTAGGGATCATGGGAGTTGTAGGCCAAAACATCTGGAGGGACGCAGTTTGGGGATGCCTGGTGAATAGCATTGTGGCTGCTGTTTCCAGTTGATTGAACAATGTGGAAATGGTACCCTAGAACTGATGTGAGACATAAGATTTTATCCTGGGTTGTCTCCTTTCTTGTTGGTTCCAGGATCCACTGTTCTAAGGCACAGAGTTCTTGGAGGGCCGAAGTTTGGGGATGCCTGCTATACACCATGCAGGGGAACATAAGAAGCTACCTTATACCTGCTCAGGGCACTGGTCCATCTAGCTCAGTATTGTTTACACTGACCAGCAGTGGTTCTCCAGGGTTTCAAGCAGGAGTCTTTTTCAGCCATACCTGGAGATGCCAGGGAATGACATTAGACCTTCTGCATGCAAAGCAGATGCTCTGTCTTGGAGCAATGGTCTTTTCTCATGTAAGTAGACAACTCAAGGAAGTCTAGCACTAGAGACATAAAGCTATGCTAAAGGAGGAAAAGGGGATTGCAGAAAAGCTGAATGAATTCTTTTTCATTGGTCTTCTCCTTGTAAAACGAGGAGCAGATACTTGTGGAACTGACATTTTCAGGAAAGGAATCTGAAGAATTTAACAAAAAATAGCAAATCACTAGGTCTGGATGTCATCAACCAATGAATTCTAAATGTGAAATTTCTTGATTTGCTAATGAAACATGTAACGTCCCCAGTGTTTTCTTTTTGGAAGGTAGAAAAAGGAGGTGCTGGTGCCTTACATTGTGGCCAATGTAATCCCAATTGTTAATAAGGGATCCTGGGAGAATCTGGAATCAGGCTATTTGTACACTGACACTGGTACTGCTTGGCAGAAGCTCTCTGGGGTCTCAAATAGAGGCAACTACCGGTATTTGCTATCACCTGGTGCCTAAGATCTTTTAACTGGAAAGGCCACAAATCAGACCGGGCACCTTCTTCAAGCAAAGCTTGAGCTGTAAGATGCCAAGGCTTGTATCCAACACATCCTCCCTCGCTCTGCTATGGAGAGTTGGGGGAAACCCCAGAACAAAATTTGGGAAGGGAGGGAAAGAAGGGGAAGGTCTGTTAAACCAACAGAAGTCCTTGTTGCATACAACCCCAAGTGTTTGTGCCTGTACTCTCCACATGGCCTCAGTCTCCTTGTGTTCTCCAACTCAAGTCCTTCCCAAGTCATTTCAAACCACACAGACCCAAACATTGAAATTAAATCATATGCATTTTACACACCATTTGCCCAGTTTCAATCTTAAAGCAGTAGTCTGGCCTCCTAGATTTATTTAATGGCAATACTCAAAATTTGGATCAGATTATTGGAAGATTTGCTATGAGCTACAGCATGATGTGTTGTCTGGGCTTTGGCATGTTCTTGTGTCATTCTATCTCTTCAGACTGTGGCTTGAGTACCTGGTTTAAGATCATGGATACAACAGGAGCTCCAGATAAGAACATACGATGAGCCTTGCTAAATGAGGCGAGTGGCTTATCTAGTCCAGCATCCTGTTTTCACAGTGGCCAACCAGGTGCCCTTGGGGAACCCACAAGCAGGACTTGAGCACAGCCGCACTCTCCTCACCTGCAGTTTCTAACAACTAGTATTCAAAGGCATATTGCTTTAACCTCCATGATGTTTTCTTTTAAAGCCATTGAAATTGGTGGTCAGTGCTACATCTGCTGAGAGCAAATTCCATAGTTCAGCTGCGCACTGTGTGGAAAAAGTACTTCCTTTTGTCTGTCCTGAATCTTCCCACACTTTACTTCATTGGATGACCCAGAATTGTAGTCTCATGAGAGAGAGAGAGAGAGAGAGAGAGAGAGAGAGAGAGAGAGAGAGAGAGATTGCCAACTCGCTCTGTACACTTTCTCCACACCATGCTCTCTGGGTGTGGGGGAACACCACCTTTTAAGAACCATTATCCATTCCTTCGTTTTGCAGGAAGCTGCTTCACCCATTACATTTTTCAAAAACTGTGCATCCCACACAAGAATATATTTTGCTATGCAGACACAAGTAATTGCATATGAAGCTTACCTGTTATTTCCTACATGGAAATGAGTAAATGCAACACTAACCAATGAAGAAGGCCTAGTAATGGCACCAGAAAAGCTGCTTAGGACATAGTGCCCCTTTGAAACACAAACTGCTATAGCCTAATAACGGACTGTCGGTGTTCCCTAGGGTTAATGCAGCATTTAGCCACAAGATGGCAACAGAGAGCTACACAAGGCACTTTCCATTCTCACCACTAAGGACAAACTTGGGTGGAAAGGACCTTATTTAAGGGCACAGTCTTCCATGAGTTTTCCTACCATAAACAGTTTGTAGTGATGTTAGCTAGGTACAAAGAGATCTGTTGTTCAAATAGACAGTGTCCAAGTGACATACTCATTTAAGCTTTAAAAAACAAGCCAAGATTACAAATGTTTTAAAAGTTGATTACTAGGACAGATTCTGGCAGTTGGGTGAAAAGGAGAACATGTCGCCATCCTTTAATAGTTGTGTGGAAGAGTGAATCTGAGCAGGTGTGGCTTGTGTGACAAGGCACTGTGCATAAGATAGGGTGGGGGACCTTAGGCCTGGGGCAGAGGGCTGTGGCAAATGTGCCCCCCCAGGCCTCTTAGGCCCCTGGAATTCTTGCTAGACCATCTCTCTCCCCCCCCCCCCCGACACTTCTCTGTGCACTCTTTGAGTGTGTTGCCTGAGTGGTGTTTAACTCTGATAATGCTTCTTGTTTATCTATGTGTGTGTCTATCACCATAGCATATCAACATACAAACCATTGAAGTTGAGGGGGGAAATCCTAACTGATACTTCAGTGTAGCTTTTGGTGGGTGATGCATAAAAGGGGTATGTTGGTTCAAGTTCCAGGCTTTTTACTGAAACTAGGCCTCCTAGAAAACCTGGGCGAATGTTGGAGTTCTTGCATTGACCAACTGGAAAGGAAATTGTTCAAGGGCTCAGATGGGCTGATCTCTCCTGCTGCCGCAGCTTGATGGAATTGCTGCTGATAGGAGACAACTGAAATAGATTCCCAAGCACAGTTCAAAGTGTTGGTGCTGACCTTCAAAGCCCTAAAACAGAGCTTTCCAAGCTGTGTGTTGTGACACATTAGTGTGTCAGATGCAATGTGGTGTGTCGTGTGAATGCTCCCCACTCTCCTCCCGGGACTGGAAAGGGTTTTTGTTGTTGTTGCTAAAGATTTTCCTCGTTTACAAAAGCACATGCATTGTCTCTTTCTTCAGGTTGTGTTTTCTACAGATCAGTTTGTTGTGAGACATTGGTGTTATATGCAGCATAGGGTTGGGAAGAAAAAGGGGGACTGGAGAGGGGGGGTGGGGTGGTAAAGCTTATGTTCTTTTACTTCAGGAGTCAGCAAACGTTTTCAGCAGGGGGCTGGTCCACTGTCCCTCAGACCTTGTGGCGGACCGGACTATATTTTGAAGAGGAAAAAAGAATAAATTCCTATGCCCCACAAATAACCCAGAGATGCACTTTAAATAAAAGCACACATTCTACTCATGTAAAAACACACTGATTCCTGGACCGTCTGCGGGCCGGATTTAGAAGGCAATTGGGCCACATCTGGCCTCTGGGCCTTAGTTTGCCTACCCATGTTTTAATTTGTGTATGCGTGGGGTTCTGGCGTCAGCATCACTTGGGTAGATTTTCTTTCTATTTGGAAAGGGGTTAGTTTAACCTCTGGTTTGCTAGTAAAACCAAATTACTGTGTCACAAAATGATGCATGTCTAAAAAGTGTGTCGCCAGCATGAAAAGTTTGGAAAGCTCTACCCTAAAGGGCTTCAGCCCTGTATGCCTGAAGGAGCGTCTCCATCCCCATCATCCAGCCCAAACACTGAGGTCCAGCTCTGAGGGTCTTCTAGAAGTTCTCTCATTACAAGAAGTGAGGTTACAGGGAACCAGGCAGAGGGCCTTCTCGGTGGTGGCGCCCACCCTGTGGAATGCCCTCCCAGCAGATGTCAAGGAAATAAACAACTACCTGACCTTTAGAAGATATCTGAAGGCAGTCCAATACAGGGAGGTTATTAATGTGTGAGGTTTTTTGTGTTACGATATGTGGTTGGAGGCAGCCCAGAGTGGCTGGGGCAACCTAGTCAGATGGGTGGTATATTATTATTATTATTATTATTAGGCTTGATGGAGCTAGGTTTTCAGTCCAGTTGATGGAGAGGGCCAGCAGTCCCATATACCTACTTGCAGTTAGCTGATCCGGATTGTTTTCAGTGGGTGCAAGTGCACATTCAGTGGGAAGCAATGCAATGCATGCACATCCTGTTTTCTTTGGGTCTGATGCTCTCTCTGTGCTACTTAAGCAAGGCTCTTCTGGAACGGGAAGCCCCTTTTAATACTCATTCTTGTCTAATAGGATCCAATGGCCAGACTGGGTGGGTAGGCATCCCCAAACTTTGGCCCTCCAGATGTTTTGTACTACAATTCCCATCTTCCCTGACCACTGGTCCTGTTAGTTAGGAATCATGGGAGTTGTAG
The DNA here is from genome assembly GCF_963506605.1 of Zootoca vivipara. Classification (NCBI taxonomy): domain Eukaryota; kingdom Metazoa; phylum Chordata; class Lepidosauria; order Squamata; family Lacertidae; genus Zootoca; species Zootoca vivipara. Next base: position 41,968,143 of record NC_083290.1, on the reverse strand, counting down.
GCCAAAACATCTGGAGGGCCGCAGTTGGGGGATGCCTGGTCTAGGGCCTGAGCACCCAGAAGCTGCCGCCTGCAGTTCAGTTGCTCACCACATGGGGCAGATGCCACAGATTCCAGCAGCTCCTGACATCCAAACTGCAGCCAACTACCCCTCCCCCAAGACCCCAACAACAACAACAACAACAACCCCTCTCTGGATATTGTCATTTGGAGTAAAATTCATGCCAAACTTCAAATAATACTTTCAAAGCTTTTACAATGAAGAATGAATAGCAAATCAAAACCACAACATCTCTTACGGCCACGTTTACATCTCATAAAGTGTACAGAAATGTGTGTATTGAAATCCATTTATGTGTGCACAAGATGTGGAAATGGATGATCGGGCCAGCTTAGCTTTAGGCAATAGCCCTAGCAAGATCTGAAATGAAGCTGGAGTTTTCAGTTATTGAAATGGAACATTCCGGTATCGGGGGAAGGGGCTGTGGCGATGCCCTCTGAGTCAGAGCGGGGAGCCCCAGGGGGGAGCTAGAGGGCAGGTCCCAGTTTTTCCCCCAGTTTGGTCTAAGGGTTGAGGCATTTGTTCACCTTTAGTGTACGTACACCTTCTGGAAAAAATGGCAGAATTTCTTTCTTCTTCTTCTTTGGCGATCACTCGTAGCCGAGTAAGATTGTCTTCGATAAACACGGTTTTAACAATGGGTCCGTAAGTGACTGTGGAGGCCAATTCTGGATCCACACGTCCTTCCACAGTGGGGACATTGGTTTCCAGGCGGGAGTTGATCACGGAGTGGATTTGCCAAGCATGCCTTCCTCTTAGCATGTTTCTCCCTTGTGTCCTGAGATCGAGTTTCTTCAAAGCCCATGACACCTTTGGTAAAGGCTGTTCTCCAACTTGAGCGTTCGCAGACCAGGGTTTCCCAGTTGTCAGTGTTTATACTACATTTTTTAGATTTGCCTTGAGACAGTCTTTAAACCTCTTTTGTTGACCACCAGCCTTACGCTTTCCATTTTTATAGCTCCTCTGACTGACCCTCAGGACCCTCCTAAAACCAACTCCCCTTCCCAGCCACACCCTCCCCGGCAACACCTGCTCTCCCAAACCCCCAAATTCATACTCCGAGTGCTTTTGCCTAGCTAGAATGTTTCCTTGAACTCCAATACAGTCGTACCTCGGGTTACGACCACCTCGGTTTGCGAACAGTTCGGGTTACGAACTGCGCAACCCCGGAAGTGTTTTCGCCCCGCGCGTGTGTGCAGAAGCGGCGCGCGCGCGATCGCGCGATCTGCGCATGCGCAAAGCGTGAAAATCGCGAAAATCGCGCTTTGCGCATGCGCAAAATGGCGGCGCCCATTGCGTTCGGTTTATGAACTATTCGGGTTACGAACTGCGTTCCGGAACGGATCGCGTTCGTAACCCGAGGTATTACTGTAATGCCCTTTGCTTCCTTTGAGAGAGAAAAGAGAGAGAGAGGTGTAAGTGTGTGTGTAGAAACTAGCCCATGGTACAAATACAATTTTTACATGTATTGCTCTGCCTACTTTTGCCTCTGGCCACACCCACCACTGGCATGTGGCCCTCAGATAGTTGCCTGGAGGGGACGGTGGCCCTTGGAATGAACAATGGACTGGAGCTAAGATCAGGATATACAGGTGAAACTCGGAAAATTAGAATATCGTCGAAAAGTGCATTTATTTCAGTAATGCAACTTTTTTTTTTTACAAATGCTTTCTTTTGGAAATTCACAGTAATAAAACAAATAGTTACAATAATACAAAAAAAACCCATCACTATTACATTTCATTAATTACATTCCATTTATAATTGACCTGCCTAACGACAAATTATTACAATTACAACAAATAAAGGCTCGATATATCTTGCTTTGCATGTCATGCATCTATCTCATATATTGGTTTCACCTTTTATTTACTGAAATAAATGCACTTTTTGACGATATTCTAATTTTCCGAGTTTCACCTGTATTCTGCTTGATTTCATGAGAGCTTAGGGTCCCGTGTCCATCAGGCTCCACCCTGAGTCACCAGGCATAGCCAGGCTCTGCCTCCTGAATCGTTCAGCGGCCGCTAGACTCCAGTTATAGAGGGAACTGGCAGCTCGAAAACAAGGGTGAAATTGTAGCACTTGATATTGTCTCCTTGGTTCCATACCTTACAGCAGTGCCTGCCTGCATCCAGAAGGCTTTGCAGTTCAGGAGATTGGAGTGTGGAGGTGACACAGAGGCGGAGGATGCAAAGAAGTGCAGAGCGTTGGGCCCATGGTGGTGGTTGGTGGGGAAACTGTGGCTAAGCAGAAGAGATCATATGGCAGATAAGAGGAAGAAAGTCACCCAGATTTCCCAGGCACATGCTGTATGGTCTACATGCACAGAAGGAGGGGTTGTGAGCGTTGCCGTTTACCTAGGTGCCGATGAAAAGTGTGATGCTGTGGACCATATGGGCTGCAATATCACACACATCAGAAGAGCTCGCCTTGCAAGTGGGATGGCTTGGAAATTTTGTAGCTTTTTTGTCAGTTTATAGCAACACTGTTAACTGACTGTAAGCCAAACATTTAAGAAGCTGCATTTAATGGGAACTGACGGTGGGGAGAGGAGAAACTCACAGAGCCTGTTCAGGCCAAGATATAGATAGTTAAATAATAATTAAACATCTCGGGGATACATTTTGTCAGGGACACAATTGAGGTGCATGCATATGCACACAAATTGTGGTGGCAGAACTGTGGTCCCCCCAAAGTTGTTGGATTACAGCTCCCATCACCATTGAAGGTTATGCCATCTGGGGCTGATAGGAGCAGGAGATGGATAATATCTGGACAACCACTGGATATCAACCACGATGTAAAGAGATCCATTAGAACATAGCACTCTCCAGATATTGTTGGATGTTCTGGACAACAACTCCCATCTCCACTCACCATTGGCCATTCAGCTATGGCTGGTGGGAGTCAGAGTTTAATAATGCCTGGAGGGTTACAGGTTTGCTACCCCTGATAGCCAATATGACACCTTCCATTCTGCTATCCAGTCCCTTGTGGAGGGTGGGGGGGGGAGAGACACACCCTCACCTGCAACCCCACAAATTTACAACTACCTATAAATCTCTTCCTCCCATTCCATCTACAGTAAAATCCCTGTTAACAACAGACTTTTAAACATTTGCCCTACACACAACAAATTTGGGAGCCCACACCTTTAAGTGATTTCCAAGTTTATTTCACCTTCAGAATTGATTTGGCTGACATATGGGGCCATAATGACATGGTTTTTTCACCTGCCTCTGAAATTTGAGGAGCATCGTTTATGTGGCTTGTCTAAAAAAGGCATCTTGTATAATTAATCATTATTATTTACCTGATGCACTCAGTGTGGGGTCTCCTCCAGAGTAACTGGGGAACACAAATAATTTATAACCCCCTTTTTTAAACTCAGGCGAGTAATAAAGTGAACAACTAGAAAGGGCAGTTCAGATGCTGTTCTCTGCACATACCGAATGCATGAAAGAAATGAGGGTGTCCCTGTGGCATCATCTCTGTGCATTAAGAGAAGCATTGGAAAAGGTGCAGCTGCTTATACACTTGGACAAGTTCTTCCCACCCGTGAGAACCTGAGGAACCAGAATTCTCCCCACTGGTGTTGAAGGCTATTGTGTATGCAGTTGTATGAGCTCAGGCACCTCTGTCTGAACCTCTGCTGAATGAATCAGTAGGGAGAACGGAACAAGAGAAATTGGACTCCATTGTACTTGCAAGTTAGATACCCGCTGTGAAAAACTCCAACTATTCAATGGAGGTAGACCATAGCCATCATAGCTAGCAACACTGACAGCCTTCTCCTCCATGGATTTGTCTAATCCTCTTTTAAGGCCATTCAAGTTGTTGGCCATCGGTGCCTCCCATAGGAGCAAGTTCCATAGCTTAGCTAAGTGCTGTGTTTCTTCTTGTCTCCACTGAATCTTCCATCATTAGACAACACTAGTTTCTAGTATTAACAGAAAGGGAGAAAAACTATCCACTTTCCCCACACCATACATAATCTTATACGCCTCTTATCATGTCCACTTCTACACCTTTTCTTTGGACTGAAAAGTCCTACAAGCTGTAACCTTTCATAGCATCACAGAATTGTAGAGCTGGAAGGGACCAGGAGGGTAATCTAGACCAACCCTCTGCAACGTACAAATCTTTCACCCAATGTGGGGCTTGAACCCACAAACCTGAGATTACAAATCTCATCCCCTATCAACTGAGCTATGGAGGAGTTGTTCCAACCGCTTGATCATTTTAGTGGCTCTTTTCTGAACCTTTGATTTCCTTTTTTCAAAAGTGCATTTCATGCGGTTTTGATGAGTAGTGATGTGGGAGAAATTTGATAAAGTAATTAATTAATATAATATTGCATCCTTCCTTCCAAAAGAGCCCAGGGCACCAAACGCTTTAGTAATAATTAACACTAAAAATGTGTTTTTAACATTAAAAAACTGTTAAAGCATTTAAGAACATTAAAATATTTGGCGCAAACTTGCGAAGAGATATAACCAAATCATATCACTGACTGAAACAGAAGAATTTTCAGTAGGTATCTAGAGGAGTATGGTGATAGCATTTGCCTAATGTCAATAGGCAGGGAGTTCCAAAGTAGAATGACTCTTTACACACAGAGAACATATATTGTATGATACTTGTAGAACTGCCAGTTCTGCACCATTTTAAGGTGAATTTACCTCATTTGCACCTTCCCAGATCATGTACAAACCAAAATACAGCTACCTTTCAAAATTTGCACTTCTCTCAGTTTTGCAATACAAATTTATTTATATTTCATTTATTAAATTTCTAAACTGCTCTTCACCCAAGCATTACAGGGCAGTTTACAATATAAAAACACAAGAATAGCCTACATAACATAGTAACAGACAAAAATAGCACCCACTCCCCAAATTTAAAAGGCTGTTGATTGTCTAATTAGCCAAAGTCCTGGGAGAAGAGGAACATTTTTGCCTGGTGCCTAAAGATTTGTAATATTGGCGGCAGGTGAGCCCCCCTGGAGAGAGCATTCCATAACCAGGGAGCCACCACAGAAAAGGCCTGTTCTAATGTTGCTTCCCTCTGGAATTCTTGTGGAGTGGACATGCAACAGGGGCCTCAGATGAAGGTCACAGGCTCTGGGTTAGTGCATATCAGGAGAGGCAGTCCTTGAGGTATTGCGGTCTTGAGATGCATAAGGCTTTAAAGGTCAAAACCAACACTCTGTGCTGGCCCGCAAACTAATAGGCAGCCAGTGCAATCAGGCCAGAATTGGCGTTCTATGCTCAAACCGTCTTGCCCCGGTGAGCAACCTAGCCGCTGAATTCTGCACCAGCTGAAGTTTTCAGATTGTCTTCAGAGGCAGCCCCATGTGTAATGTGTTGCAGTAATCTAACCTAGAGGCTACCAGAGCATAGATGACAGATGTTAGAACTTGGGTACTATGCACCTTGACCTGGAGCAGGATTCGGAATCACTCTGGAAACAGAAGCAATGAAAATGCTCTTAAGGAAGTGAAATACAAAGCCGTTTTATTTATTTGTTTTAATAGCTGTGCTTTTAAGAACTTGGTTAAAAAGGAATTTTATTTGATTAATTCAAATGTATAGGATTAGCCAATTAATTTGCATGCATTTCCACTGTAATCGGTCAGATCAATCAAATAAATAGTTCAATCAGTTAAATTTGACCAAATAAGTGCCTCTCTCTCTCTGCCTGCTTATGTCTGCTTGTATACTGTTTGGAAGAGGCAATCCTCTCTCTCTCTCTCTCTCTCTCTCTCTCTCTCTCTCTCTCTCTCTCTCACACACACACACACACACACACACACACACACACACACACAGGTAATACTTGAAATGCCACATTGTATATAATCTAAACCAGAGATGGCGAGCCTGTTGCCCTCCAAATGTTGTAGCACCACCATTCCCACTATCCTTCATCACTGGTCATGCAGAATGGGGCCGATGGGAGTTGGAGTCCACCAACAACAGGTGAAGGGTCACAGATTCCCCATCCCTGATTTAAACAAAAGATAAAACAGAATGAAACGAGGACAGCATGCTTCTCAATTCAGAGTAATCATTTTATTTATTTATTTTATTAAATGTGTATACTGCCCTTCATCTGAAGATCACAGGGTGGTTCACAACATTAAAAGTACAAAATGGAAACACAAAGTATGTAATGAAAACAACAAGAAGAAAAACTAACCAATACCACCCGACCTAGTGCAGAACTTTTACACCGGAAGAAATCCATGCAGTTTAAATTGACCTAAGAGTCATGTGAGTTTGAGCTATTAATTGACTAAGAGGAAAAACCATAGTTCAGTGGCAGAGCATCTGCTTTGCATGCTAAAGGTCCCAGGTCTTATTACCACACTTCAAGAAGGTTGTTGACAAGCTGGAGCATGTGCAGATGAGGGCAACCAAGATGACCAAGGGTCTGGAGACCAAACCTTATGAGGAGCGCTTGAAGGAGTTGGATATGTTTAGCCTGGAAAAGAAGAGACTGAGAGGAGATATGATAGCCATCTTCAAATATCTTAAGGGCTGTCATATGGAGGAGGGGGCATGCTCTGGAGGGTAGGATTCGAACCAATGGCTTCAAGCTGCAAGAAAGGAGATTCCAACTAAACATTCAGAAAAACCTTCTGACAGTAAGAGCTGTTTGATCACACTGGAACAGACTCCCTTGGGAGGTGGTGGACTCTCCTTCCTTGGAGGTTTGTAAGCAGAGGTTGGATGGCCATCTGTCATGGATGCTTTAGCTGAGATTCCTGCATTGCAGGGGGTAGGACTAGATGACCCTTGGGGTCCCTGGAGAGTGGCTGCCATGCAGTGTGCGCAATACTGAGCTAGGTGGACCAGCAGTATGATTCCGTGATGGGCAGCTTACTTATGCTCCTATTCCACCTTGCAGCAAAGGGAGAACAAGAGGCAGGGTACTACATTACTGCTGCTGTAGGAGCAGCATGCAAAGAATAAACGAAAGTTTCAGATGAATTTCTGTTTGATCAATTTTTTGAAAACGTTAGCAGTATGCTGAGTGCAAAACAAGCAAGCAAGCAAATGTACAAATCAATGCATTCCTTTTATTTCAAACTCCCCCCCCCTGGATCAATTGCCAGCCAAATCTGTTTCCCACCCCTTGCCTTGCTGTTAGCCTGCCCCCTGGCCCTCTCCTCCTGGCTAATCGCGATGCTGCCATCCAGCCAGGCGGAGGCTGCTCTAAGTATTGTCACTTTGCCGGCAAAGAGTTGCCTTTGCATGCCTTTCGCATGATTGTAACCGACAAGACGAAGACACTGTCTGATGTAAATTTTGCGCCTTGCTGCCAATTATCATCAGAGCTAGTCAAAATAAACAAATTAAACAAATAAACATGTCAAAACAGCTCAGACATAGGAAAGAGAGGAGCCAAAACCAAACACTTATCGGCGCGGTTGGTAGGACTGCGGGGGCTGTGCAGTGTAAAACGATCCGTTGCATTCTTCACCTTTTGCTGTGGAAAAGGCGAAGGAAGGTGAGTCGGGGTAGAGTTACAGTCCTGTTCGGCTTGGGCCTGCAAATGAACCCAAATCAAACCCAAATGTTGCTTCCCTCCCCCCTTTTCCTCCCTCTTCTGTTGCATAAAACCAATCCTTCCACAGGTTTTAAGGCAAGCCTGGGAAACCTCAGGCCTGGGGGCCAAGTGCAGCCCTCCAGGCCTATCCATCTGGCCCCCGAGACCCTTCTCAGGCCACACAATGGCTGGCCCTGTTTTTCACCCAGCTTGAGTGTTTTTGCCTGACTGGAATGGGTCCTCAAACGCTGATAACACTCCTTGCTTGCCTGGATGGAGGATCGAGAAGGGTCTGTGTGAATGTGTGTGCAGAAACCCTCCTACTGTACAAAGCAGAAAAGCAGAAAATCAGCCAGCCAATCAATCAATCATATTAAGTGTTCTGCCCCCTTTTGCCTCTGGTCCCCCTCCACACCACTGGCATGTGGCCCCTGGAAGTTGTGTGGAATATGGCCTTTGGTTGGAATATGCTTCCCATAACATTTTTAAATCATTAGATGGGAGGAAATCAAGCAGCTCTTGGTTAGTTAGCTATTAATATATTTAATTCATATACTGCTTCACATTTCAACAGAAATCTCGAAGTCCCAGCAAATCCCAACAAAAAGGATTTTCCATAACCAGCACAGGACAAATTTTACATTTAAGCGCAACAGCACTGCTGCTACTACTACTGCTAAACATAATCATAATGTGTGCAATCGAGGGCGATTGAGATGATTGTGGGTCTAGAAACCAAGATGGGAGTTGGGGAGGATTAGCCTATAGAAGAGGAGACTGAGAGGAGATAGACATCTTCAAATACAGTGTCTGAATGACTGTCATGGGGGAGATGGAGCAAGCTTGTTTTCTCCAGCTCCAGAGGGAAGGACCCGAACCAAGAGATTCAAATTACATGAAAACATCAGGAATAACTTTCTCACAGGAAAAGTTGTTCGACAGTGGAATGGACAACCTTGAAACTTGATGGACCCCCCTTCATTGGAGGTTTTTAAACTGAGGTTGGAGGCCAACAGTCAGAGAGTCTTTAGCAGTGATTCCTGCACTGCAGACCGTGAGTTAGGTGGCCAGTCCAGCTCATCTCCCCCTTATACTCAGTGCACAAACTGCTCCAGTCTTGGGTTGCTAATAGCAGCTCTGGTAGGGAGCAATCCAGATCGGGGCCACAGTTGGGGTGATAGCAGCAGCAGTAGTTGTAGTAATAATAGCAACAACTTTTTTTTATATCCCACCCATCTGGCTGGGTTCCCCCAGCCACTCTGAGTGGCTTATAGCATATATAAAAACATAATAAAATATCAAACATTAAAGAACAGATTATCTTATATAGGCTATAAATAATGGGTAGGCAAACTAAGGCCCAGGGGCCGGATGCGGCCCAATCTCCTTATAAATCTGGCCTGCGGACGGTCCAGGAATCAGTGGGTTTTTACATGACTAGAATGTGCCCTTTTATTTCAAATGCATCTCTGGGTTATTTGTGGGATATAGGAAATCGTTCATTCTCCCCCCCCCCAAAAATAGTCCAGCCCCCCACAAGGTCTGAGGGACACTGGACCGGCGCCTGCTGAATTTTTTTTGCTGACTCCTGCTATAAATAAACCAATAGAAACTAACAACAGCAGCAGCAGCAGCAACAACAACAGTTTATAATTATACCCACATTAAAACAACCCATTCTCACATCAGAACCCTGATCCAAATTGCCCCCTCCAGCAGTTTTTATATAAAGGAAATTGTCTTGGGAGCTTCAACCACATAACTGCTTACAGTCTGGGTGAAATGCAAGTGGAGAAAGTGCCACCATGAGGCAGTGCTAGGTGTTGCTGTTGTAATGTTCCATTCCACCTTAAGAGAGAGAGTTGGTGTCGGTTATTCCTGTCAGAAGTGAAGTCTGGGTGTGCCTCTGATAACTTCTATGAAGAAGTCAGTTCTTTTGCTGTTTGTTAAATAAATGTTTTGTTTTAACCGTTCATGCCAGCCTCTGCATAGCTGCCAAGTTATCCCATTTTTTAAGGGATTTTCCCTTATGCTAAATAGGCTTCCTCGCGAGAAAAGGGAAAACTTGGCAGCTATGAGCCTCTGTAGTGCCACTTCAGCTGCTAGCTACTCCAGGGTGGTGAGAGAGCTAACTGTGGGGAAGTCAGTTGCTCTAGTCTCCCTAAAACATCCGTAACAGTTGCAGCACTTCAGCTGAGTGAGATCACAGCCACATGATACATTTAAAGCACTCTTATACCACATTAACTGTCACAGAGAATCCTGGGAACTCTAGTTTGTTAATTGTGCTGAGAATTGTAGCTCTGTGGGGTCAGCAGCTGAACAAACTACAGTTCCCAGCATTCATTGCTGCCTAAAGTGAAGGACAAGGTGGTGACCCCACATATCGAAGCCAACTGGCCAGCAATTACTTCAGCGAGCCACGCCCCCTTGGAACCTCCTAATTGGATGAGCCAAGGGTGCGTCGCGGCAGGGAGCCGACCAATGGGCTGGGGGGGGGGAATGGCAACCATTCCCCCCCCACACACGTGAAGGCCTCATGGGCCCACAACATCTCCTCCTGCTAGGGTGGAAGAGATTTTACTTCTTCCTTCAACACTGGAGACACAATTGCATTCTCCAGGGCACCTGACGGCAGCTTAAGAAAGCGTGGAAACATCTGTACCAGGCATTTCAAGCACTATTATTTATTTCATTTATTTATTATACATTTATATACTGTATTTATATTTACTGCTGGATTGCAATAAAACTTCTAAGTGGTTTACACACACACACACCATTAAAATAATCAATAAAATACAGTTAAAAACAGGTATTAGGAAAAAAACCTCCAAACCGTATTACAGTATGCCACATTAAGCGTCTTGGCTACCTGCTCCCCAAAGTCTTGAGAACTGTGCCTAAAGTTGTTAGCAGACCTCACAGAGCTACGATTCTCAGAATTCCTGGTGAGGATTGATTGTTCAACCATTCTCGGAATTTAGGAGGCATGTGGGTGGCGCTGTGGGTTAAACCACAGAGCCTAGGGCTTGCCGATCAGAAGGTCGGCTGTTCAAATCCCCACGACGGGGGTCAGCTCCCGTTGCTCGGTCACTGCTCCTGCCAACCTAGCCGTTTGAAAGCACGTCAAAGTGCAAGTAGATAAATAGGTACCGTTACAGCAGGATGATAAACGGCGTTTCCGTGCTCTGCTCTGGTTCACCAGAAGCAGCTTAGTCATGCTGGCCACATGACCCGGAAGCTGTACGCCGGCTCCCTCGGCCAATAGAGTGAGATGAGCGCCGCAACCCCAGAGTCGGTCACGACTAGACCTAATGGTCAGGGGTCCCTTTACCTTTAAGGGAAATAGGAGTCCCCTAACAACTCTCAACACCCTTAGTAAACTATGGTTCCCAGGCTTCCTTGGGGGAAACCATGTCTGTGAAAGTGGTATGATAGTGTTTTGAATGTACTGTATGGTGTGGATATGACATGCAGGGCAAAACATGCAGCTTGTATAGCTCAACCCTTCAGCCACTGCCTCTCTTTGCCCTGCAGAGGGTTGGAAAATTTTCTATACCTTTGCGTGCTCCTTGAGAGTCAAGTCCCATTCAAGGCCTCTGCTGGACTCTGCAGCTAGCCAGCATTGTCTCATGTTTTGCATTCTGTCTCCAGGTTTTTGTTGAAGGCCAGGAATACTGGAATTTGGTGGGGTTTTTTAGGTTTCCCCTCACACATCCGACCCATGCTTCCTCCTGCTGCTCTCTCTCTCTCCCCCCCCCCCCCGCCCCCAAGATCAGGTAGCCTCCTTTGGAAATATAGTGATATAAGCCATGCCACTGCCATAAATGAATCCAATCTGAAATCTTAAAATATTGCACAATTAAGTGAAAGAGCAGAATTGGTGGAATGGAGGAATAAAAGGATATTTGAAACAGGCTTTGTGCATGGAAATGACATCTTAGTCGTTGATGTTAAGGATTGGGGAAGGGAAAGGAATGGCTGCTCCCCCCATTTTTATTTTTATTTTTTATTTTTAGAGGTATGTTAACCTTAAAAATATGTTCCGAAGTTAAAGGAACAAGCTGTCGTTTTAGACAGGTGGTTCTCGTAAAGAGGCGATCTTTTACAGCAAAGTCTTGCAATGTCAAAGCTGTATGTCTCAGCGGAGATAGGGCTATAATGCAGGTGATTGCAGCATTTCTTCTGTTCTTTCTCATAGACTTTCAAAATCTCCAATCCAAGCCTGGGACTTTAGTAGGAGCAAAGGATTAAGGGGGGGCTCTCCACCCTCGATTTCTGCAAGACACAGGTTTTTGTTTTTTGCTTGCAGAGCCAAAACAGAATTTGCAAAGTAATTCAGGTTTGTTAATTTGCACTTTTGGTATTAAATTAAAAGTGGGAAATGCAGTTTTGGAGTGGCGCTTGAACAATTGATCTTTTCTTCACTATTCTATTTTAGTTTTTTACAAACTATTTTTTTTTACAAACTGTGGCAAGCGAAAATCCTGAAACTTGAATTGCAATATGCAAAACAAGTTTTTTGTCAGTCACATGCAGTAAGTGATGTACAAAAGTGATTCATTATCCGGAGACTGATTTGTGTTTAATATGCCCACAACTTTATTGTTTACAAAATAAAAAAATTCCTTCAGTAGCACCTTAAAGACCAACTAAGTTTATATTTTGGTATGAGCTTTCGTGTGCATGCACACTTCTTCAGATACACTTGAAACATAAGTGTCAGACCCTTATATATATACAGAGGGTGGTGGGGGTGGGTGGGAATGGCTGATGGGCTGATGGGACTAATTGCAGTCATCAGCAGTCGTTAACAGCCATCCACAGGTTTACCACTCCCATCAGCCCTGAGAGAATGCAATCGTGTCTCCAGTGTTGAAGGAAGAAGTAAAATCTCTTCCACCCTAGCAGGAGATGTTGTGGGCCCATGAGGCCTTCACGTGTGGGGGGGGGGGGAATGGTTGCCATCCCCCTCCCAGCCCATTGGAATTTTTTTATTTTGCTTTGACTCAGACCAACACGGCTACCTACCTGTAACTAGATTTATTGTTTACAGTTAGTGATGGACAAATTTGCCAATTTCAGTTTCTCCCAGCTTCTCAGTTTTCCAATCTGAAGTTCAGTTTGCTACATTTCTGCAGGAAATTGCAATAAACATAAGTATGCATGAGTGCTAGTTAGTGCATGGAGGTGGTAAGACTACAGAGCTGTATTCCTGGACTCAGTTCTGTCATTTCTCCTCACCTCCAGTGGCAGAGGAAGTGAAATTTCTCCCCTTTCCTCACCATCTCTATGTGTCATATAATCCATCTAAAACCAGACTGCATGTTTGAAACCATCTTTCTTCATTTTGCATCTAAGAGTAGTCTACCTGAGTTTTCCTGGCTGCTGCATTTAATAACACCTGAATCAGACCTTTGGATTTTGTAAGCAAAGCATTCTAAACTTACTTTTTTTAAAGAAAGAACTTTATTTATATACTTTATAAAAGTTACAAAGACAAATCAACAAAAGATACAAAGAAGAGAAAAAAGAAATATTAACAAAACATATAAAGGAAATACAGAGAGCAAAAAAAACCCATACATAAAACATATGTACAAACAGTTTAAAAAAATTGACTTCCAAATATTTGAACATCGCTTTCCTTTATCAATTTTTATCTTATCCTACTTTATCTTATCTTACTTAGTTTCTTATAGATTCCCTTCTTATTTACCTAATGTCAACATATATATATACCATATTTCCCTATAGTCTCTTCATTCAGAAATTTCTATATTTTCTGTATACATTTCAATCAAAGCATATCACCAAATTTGTATTTACATTTTCTTTGATTAAATAATTTTCTATATATTTCCATTCTGCTTTACATTTTCGTTTCGATATATTTCTAATCACTACTGTCATCTTGGCTAAATTCATAAATTCCACTAATTTTACTTGCCATTCATGTATCGTTGGTACCTTCTCTCCTTTCCAGTTTTTTGCTATAAGAAGACGAGCCACTGCACAGGCATATAATAAAATATTTCTCCTGTCTTCAGGAACATTATCCGATACCATACTTAACAAGAATATCTCTGGTTTCTTCTCGAATGTAATTTTTAACATCTTTTTAAAATTTTCATATACATTATTCCAAAATTCGTATATTTTATCACATAACCACCAGCAGTGAAAGTAATTACCTATTTTATCCTTACACTTCCAACATTTTTTTGAATTTGTTTTATAAATTTTTGCAATTTTATCTGGCGTGAGATGCCACCTATATACTATTTTCATCATATTTTCCTTTATGCTAGAACATGCCATAAATTTCATTCCCTCCCTCCACAATTTATCCCATTGGTCCCTATAAATTGGCCTGCCTAAATCCTGTGCCCATCTTATCATTGTACATTTCACTTCCTCATCTTTAATTTCCCACTCTAATAGGTGATTATATAATTTTGCCAATGGTTTGATTTCATTCTCCAATAATTCTCTTGCAATTTTGATTTTTTATCCGAAAATCCAGCCTCTCTATGTTTGTTAACTAAGCTCTGCATTTGATAGTATTGTAGCCAGCTTGAACATTGATCTTTAATTTGTTGGTATGGTTTTAGTATTATTTTCCCTTTTTCTTTTATTAATAAATCTTGATATGTTAACCATACTGAAATATACTCGGAGTCAAGAGTGAATTTCATGCTCTTTATTCAGCTCATAGTCATCAAGGAGGAGAAGAGAAGACGAATGGCTCTTTTCCCCAAACCATCTGCTTATATACATTATTTACACAATGGGCCTTGCGTGATTGGCTACTTCAGGGCTACACCTGTGGGCCAATTATATTATGGATTGACTTCTGCCTGCAGCCTGATTGGCTGCTCCTACAGGCCAATCAGGTAGCAGATTCACTTCTGCCAGCCGCCTGATTGGCTGCTCCAGCAGGCCAATCAGGTTGCGGATTCACTTCCACCTGGAGTTGGATTGGGTAGCTCCCGCTGATTCTGAATCCTATTGTTCTAGGATTCAGCTCAGTACATAACACCCCTCCCCTCTAAGTTCCAGTCCTGCCCGGGAAGTTGCATTCGTAGTCCCCAAGGTCTGCTGGCCGCCTCCGTGTGCGTTGTGGCCTGGGGTGTTCCTTGGTCAGGGGTTCTGGTTCTGGCTCGTGTTCCGAGGCTGCTGGCTGTGCCAGGGCTGTCTGGTCTGGCGCCACTGAACCACTAGGTTGTAGCTCTGGTTACGGTGTCCTTCCAGCCTCGGGGCGCCCCTCTGTGCCTACTGCTTCTGCTTCCCCTGCCCACCCCTCTCGCTCTACAGGCCTCACTGCCCTGCTGTCCCCTTGGGACCACTCTGTCCCGCTCTCCTCCCGGGTTCCTCCTGGGAATCGTCGCCGTAGCTGGTCGCAGTGGCGGCGCCAACATTGCCCCCCTTCCGTTAGTACCTCGTACGACACGGGACCGGTCACCTTGGTGACTGTGGCGGGTACCCATGCTGGGCCTGCCCCAAAATTCTTTGCATACACTGGGTCCTGGGCCACAAATGTCCGGGGGTACCTGCCTTTCCCCACCACTACCTCATCCTGAGCTCTGTCGGGGTGAAGTCGGTCCAGTCTAGTTGCAAGGCGCCGGCCCATTAGTAATTCAGCTGGGCTCCGGCCCGTCGTTGTGCTTGGGGTGCTGTGCTGTGCTAGAAGAAATGCGGCAAGGCGGTATTCCCAGTCCCCTTGTGTCATGCGGCGGAGGCTGTCCTTGGTGGTCCGCACCATGCGCTCCGCTTGGCCATTGGTGGCAGGGTGGAATGGTGCTGAGCGGATGTGGCGGATGGCGTTCTGCGCTGTGAAGGTCTGGAACTCCTCTGACGTGAATGCGGTTCCATTGTCCGAGACGAGGGTGTCAGGGAGCCCGTGGGTCGCAAACAGCTTACGTAGTACCCGGATGGCTGCCACCGTAGAAGTGGATGGTACCAGTGCGACCTCCAGCCATTTGGTGTAGGAATCCACCACTATGAAGAATGTTTTTCCCTGGAAGGGGCCAGCGAAGTCCACGTGCAAGCGTGACCATGGATGTCGGGCGGACTCCCAGGGCTGGACTGGGGCCCTTGGGGGATCCGGGCGGGATTCTTGGCAGGTCTGGCAGTGTTGGACCCAGGCCTCTATCTCTCTGTCAATCCCCGGCCACCACACATAACTCCTGGCAAGGGCCTTCATCCTCACTACCCCTGGGTGTGTCTCGTGTAGGGCTGTGAGGACCCTTTTGCGGAGGGGCTGGGGAACAACGACCCTGCTTCCCCATAACAGGCACCCCTTGTGGGCCGACAGTTCATGTTTGCGGTTTGTGTAGCCAGCGAATTCTGGCCCGGGGCTGCTGCTGGGCCATCCTCGCCACACCCAGTCCAGGACCCGGGAGATGACCCTATCTTTTGTGGAATGGTGCGCAACTTCTTGTGCCTGAATGGGTCGGTCGGGAAGCAGCTCCAGGGTCATAACCTCTTGCGCAGGCGCTGGGTCGGGGCCTGTTTCTGGTAGTGGTAGCCTGCTGAGGGCGTCTGCGTGGCCCATCGCCTTCCCAGGGCGGTGGATTAGTGCATACTGGTAGCCGGCAAGGAAAATTGACCACCTGAGGACACGTGGAGACAACACTTGGGGGGTCTGCTTCTCAGGGGCAAACAGGCCAAGCAACGGCTTGTGGTCAGTCACTATGGTAAAGGGCCGCCCGTACAAGAAATCATGGAATTTTTTTACGCCCTTCACGATTGCCAGACCCTCCTTGTCAATCTGTGAGTAGTTTCGTTCGGCTGCAGCAAGCGTCTGGGAGAAGTATGCCACCGGCACCTCTCTTCCATCCGGGAGTTGGTGTCCCAGGACAGCGCCGATGCCATAGGGAGAGGCGTCGCATGCCAGCACCACTGGCAGCCTCTCGTCGAAGTGTGCTAAGACCGAGTTCGAGACGAGCAAGTCCTTGACTGCCTGGAATGCGGCCCTTTGTCGCTGGCCCCACACCCAAGGGGCCCTTTTATCTAGGAGTCTGTGTAGGGGCTCCGCTACCGCTGCCTTATGGGGAAGGAAGGCATGGTAAAAGTTCAATAGTCCCAAGAATGACTGAAGTTCGGGCTTGCTCTTGGGCGCTGGGGCCTCACAAATGGCCCGTACCTTGTCACCGGTTGGATGGACCCCTTCTGCGTCCACCTTAAATCCCAGAAAGTCCACCTGCGGCACTCCCAGTAAACACTTTTCCCGCTTCACCTTGAGGCCCGCCGTCTGGAAACGGTGCAGGACGGAGCGGAGGCGGTCCTCAAATTCCTCTGGTGTGGGCCCGGCGATCAGTACATCATCGAAGAAGGGGGTGACGCCAGGAATCCCTTTAAGGAGAGAGTCCATTAGATTCTGGAATATGCCTGGTGCCACGCTAACGCCAAATTGCAGCCGCTTAACTCTGAATGCCCCTCTGTGCGTCACAATCGTCTGAGCCTCTGCTGTGGCTTCGTCCACAGGCAACTGTTGATACGCTTGGGCCAAGTCCAGTTTGCCAAAGATTTTTGACCCAGCCAGGGTGGCGAGGACATGGCTGACCACTGGCACTGGGTATGCATGGGCCGTGAGAGCCTTGTTTATGGTGCATTTGTAGTCTGCACAGATGCGGACCGAACCGTTAGGCTTGACGGGTGTGACAATTGGAGTTTCCCAGGGGGCGTTGGGCACCGGCTCCAGCACTCCTTGCTCCACGAGCCGGTCCAATTCCTCGTCTATGCGGGGTTTCAGGGCGAACGGGACCCGGCGGGCCTTGTGCCTGATGGGTCGTACAGCGGGGTCCAGCTGTAGGGCAATGGGGGGTCCTGTATATCGTCCCAATGCCCCATCGAAAACCCCTGGAAACTCTTTGCATATGGCGTCCACGTCCACTTGTAAGCTAGTGCGGTTCACCCCGGTAACGGCTAGCCCCAGAGGTCCAAACCATGCCAGTCCCAGTAAGCTAACGTAGGGGCCCTTAACTACCAGCAAGTCCAATTGTTGCTTTCGCCCTCGATATTGCACCCTGAAGGTCCCCACCCCCATAGTAGGGACCTTACGTTTCTGGAAGTCCCGGAGGGTGAATGGGGCCGGCCTTAGTTTGGGACCCCCATTAGGGCACAGTTCCCTTAATGTTCGGGCCGAGATTATGGATAGAGTTGAACCCGTGTCCAGCTCCATGCGGCATGGGGCTCCCTCTATCTGTACCTCTATATAAATTTTCTCTGTGCTGGGATGGGGCAACTGGAATACCTGGTAGTCCGTGATCTCCGTCGAGTTGCCTTGGTGCATGGTGCCGTGTGACCTGGGGCTCCTGGGTCGGTCATCTGATGCTTGTCGACGGGTGAGTCGAGCCCGACACACCCGGGCGATGTGTCCCAATTTTCTGCACTGCCTGCACTCTGCGTTGCGGAAACGACAGGTCCTCCTCTTGTGGTTCTCCCCGCAGCTTGCACAGTTCCCTCCTTCTCGTCGAGGCTGCTGTGGTGTGTGTGCTGCTTGAGTGCGCCGCTGTACTCGGTGTACTTCCTCCGTGTCAGATTCGGATTCGTCGGTGAGGTCTTCGTGGTAGACCCTCGGTTGGGATGGCGGGGCCGGTCGTGCCTCTTGCGTTGACCTCTCGGCGGCTTCGGTTTCCAGGGCTTCCTCCAGGGCAATCTGGAACGTGAGGTCTTTTTTGGCGTAGAGGCGTCGTTGCAACATCTCGTCCCTCAGGCCACCGACGAGGCGGTCACGAAGCATGTTCTCCAATTCTGAGAAGTTGCATAACCGGGCGGCTTGGCGGAGGGAGGTCACAAACCCAGTTATGGTTTCCCCCGGGGCTTGCCGCTTTGCGTAGAAGGCATTTCGGCAAGCTACCACCGAGGGCTGTGGTGAGAAGTGCTCCTTCAGCCGTTCCATTATTGTTTTGTAAGAGACGGTAGCGACATCTCTAGGTGCAAGGAGAGCCCGGGCGATTTCAAACGTCTCCTCTCCACAGACGCTGAAGAATGTCGCCCTCTTCATGGCATCGTTGGTGACTTCTTTCGCTTGCAGGAGGAAGTTGAAACGGGCGGCGTACCCTTCCCAGTCTCCTGATGCTGGTTTGAATGGCGAGAAGCTGCTGTCGGTTGCCATTCTGGGTTCCTTGGGTCCTGGAGCTGAAGCCTGGATGCACGGTGCGATGCAGCGGTGCAGCAGGTGGCGATGCTGCGGTGCAGTGCGTGGTGGCGGTCAGCTCAGCAGGATCCCATCCTCGTCGCCAGTGAAATATACTCGGAGTCAAGAGTGAATTTCATGCTCTTTATTCAGCTCATAGTCATCAAGGAGGAGAAGAGAAGACGAATGGCTCTTTTCCCCAAACCATCTGCTTATATACATTATTTACACAATGGGCCTTGCGTGATTGGCTACTTCAGGGCTACACCTGTGGGCCAATTATATTATGGATTGACTTCTGCCTGCAGCCTGATTGGCTGCTCCTACAGGCCAATCAGGTAGCAGATTCACTTCTGCCAGCCGCCTGATTGGCTGCTCCAGCAGGCCAATCAGGTTGCGGATTCACTTCCACCTGGAGTTGGATTGGGTAGCTCCCGCTGATTCTGAATCCTATTGTTCTAGGATTCAGCTCAGTACATAACACATACCTTATTATATATTCTGCTATTTAAGGCCATCATTTCTACGGGTGAAACCCACCACGGTCTTTTCAATTCTAAAATATGTTTGTAATCCATCCAAATTTTTAATAATGCTTTTTTGAATACATGATCCGAGAATTCCTTGAGATTTCCTTTTTTCTCATTCAATAAATATGTATGCCAGCCTGCGGTGTTTCTAAACCCTTCCAGATCTAATACTTCTTTATTTCTAAGTTCTATCCAGTCTTTGATCCAAGATAAGCCTGCTGCTGCATAATATATCTTCAAATCCGGTACCCCCACCCTCCTCTCTCTTTTATATCAGTTAATAATCTAAATTGTATTCTTGCAAGACATGGCAAGAGGCGTATATTGCGTTAATCCCCAAAGGAGATAAAAGCACTGATCAAGTAGAAAATTTCAGGCCTATTTCTCTATTAAATGCAGATTACAAAATTTGTGCTAGTCTTTTGGCAAAGCGTTTGAAAGGGATTCTTAACAGAATTATAGGGATAAATCAACAGGGTTTTTTACCGGGAAGGAAGATGAATAGGAATGTGAGAATATTGATAGACCTAATAGAATTTTTAGATTGGAATCCAGGCAAAAAAGCAGCATTTGTATTCCTTGACGCAGAGAAAGCGTTCGATAATGTAAATTGGAATTATATGAAAAAAATGATGGGGAAAGTAGGAATTGAAGGGAAATTCTTTCAGGGAGTAAATGCAATATATAAGAAACAAGTAGCTAAGTTGATTGTTAATGGAGAATTATTGGCTGAGTTCAAAGTATCAAGGGGTACACGTCAAGGGTGCCCACTATCACCACTCCTGTTTGTGTTATCAATAGAATGTTTGTTAAAGGCAATAAATGAAGATAATAATATTAAGGGAATTAAAGCGGGGAATAGCATGTTCAAAATTAAGGCTTTTGCCGACGATGTAGTAATAATGATAGAGGACCCCTTAGAGTCAATAATAAATCTTAAAATTATATTACAAAAATATGGAGAGGTAGCAGGATTGAAGATAAATATGAAGAAAACCAAAACAATGGTTAAAAATATAAAGGGGAAAGAGGAGGAGGATATAAAATTAAATGCAGGATGGGAAATAGTAAAGAAAATAAAGTATTTAGGAATTGAAATTTCAGCAAATAATATAAATTTATTTGAAAATAATTATGTAAAAACTTGGAAAGATATTACAAAGGATTTAGAAAGATGGGGAAATCTAAAATTATCATTCTCAGCAAGGATTGTGGCAATCAAAATGTCGATCCTCCCCAAAATGTTATTCCTTTTCCAAATGCTCCCTATTATGGATAAAAAGGATATATTCGAAAATTGGAGAAGGGATTTAAGTAAATTTATCTGGGAGGGTAAAAAAGCATTCTAAACTTACTTAACAGTGTGTGGTTTGTTCATTGCCGGAGGGGTTAGAGAGAGGGGCAAGAGCTGTAAGTGGATTAAATGGATATGAAAATATGAAAAGGGTTCTAACAATTTATATTCCTATGCTGTACTGCTGCTTAACTCTGTGACTATTTTAAACTTTGCTGGGGGCTCTCTCCTGCTGTGTTTAAAGCCCTGTGTTTTGAATCTGGGTGCCCTGCTGGTTCTTTTGCTAATTAATCCACATGTGGGTCTCAGATTGATCCCCCCACAATTTCTGCATCCATTTTTTAAAATCCACCCTGCTCTCTCTCTGTATATGTGTGTGTATGTGTATCATCCATATCTATATCATCTATATCTAAATCTATCTAGCAATTTCTCCTAATATAATGCATTTTTGTATATTATTTAGACTAATGCACACTTTCTGAGACAATATGAGCAACTGAAACATAGCCACCCTTTGTAGTGGGGTAAAGTGTGCATTAAAATGCATTTATTCATGAAAATAATGTATTGTTCCAGGGGAAATTGGTTTGCAAAAAATGTGTATATGGAGCAAAATTGCATAACCACACGTGTATATTGGGATAAATTTGTTGATGAATTTGCATGGGAACGTCAATCCGCCCCCCATTAATGTGGAAATGTGGCAGTCTGAACTTAAGACTGAAAAGGTACCGGTAAGAAAATGAAATGGACAGATCTTGCCATCCATGGCTGGAAGTAAGTCTAATTAAAATCTATAGAATTTACTTCTGAGTAGACTTGGTTAGGATGGTGCTGTAAGTTTCATTTTAAGCTGATATTTGATTTTGATTTTAGTTTCTACTCTGACCATTGGATTCTACTCTGAGCAAACATTTGAACTCCCATATGATTTACTGTAGCCCTTTTAATGTATTTCTATCTTTTTGAGGCTGCATTTATTTTATTCTATCTGATATCTGATTGTATTATTTGATTTGTGTTTTCACTTTGTGGCTAAATTGTTGTTCATTGACTAGACAACTAGGTTAATGGCCTCATAAATGTAAAAATAAGTTCAAAACCAGTTTTATGATTCTATGATTGTGGTTACATTGTCATATCTCCTGCTAGCTGCAGCATCCGCCCCCTTTTCATGTGCTGGGATTGTGGCATTTCACATAGGAATGGCTGAATCTGTCAATTTCAGGTTCTCTCAGGTTCTCCTTTCTTGAGCCTTAAATTTATTTATCCACATTTCCAAGTTTTTCCAAGTTTCTGAATTTCTTTTTTTTTAAAGTCCTCATGAAGATTCATCACCATTTTGTGTGCAGGTGTCTCCCACTACACATATGTTTGCATGCAAATTTGCTTATATACATAGTTTTGCAGATCTATTTCCCATGAGATAATACATTTTTTTATGTTATTGTATGCTAACATATGCACATTTTACCTCAGTATATGTAATTTTCTACACCTTACCTGAACGGAGGGAATTTAAAAGGATGGCTGTGCTTCAGTTTGCATAGTGTTTTGGAAAGTGTGAATTACCAAGTTCAGCTTTAAATGTGAACTGAATAAAAGTTTTCTCCCATCTCTAGTTGGGCATGCAGGCCTGGTACACAGAGGCGTCAAATTGTTACTGTCGCTAGCTGAGTTGACAGTACAGTGGTACCATAGCTGCCAAGTTTTCCCTTTTCTCGCGAGGAAGCCTATTCAGCATAAGGGAAAATCCCTTTAAAAAAGGGATAACTTGGCAGCTATGAGTGGTACCTTGGGTTAAGAACTTAATTCATTCTGGAGGTCCGTTCTTAACCTGAAACTGTTCTTAACCTGGGGTACCACTTTAGCTAATGGGGCCTCCCGCTGCTGCGTTTTCTGTTCTCATCCTGAAGCAAAGTTCTTAACCCGAGGTACTATTTCTGGGTTAGCGGAGTCTGTAACCTGAAGCGTCTGTAACCTGAGGTACCACTGTAGCTTTTCTGAGACCTCCATGGGTGCACATAATGCCTGGAGAGAAGGAGGGACAGGATCATGATGTTGCTTCCACTCCTGTCATGTGACATACACTGCTCGCCTGGCCCTTTGATGTACATGCATGCATTGTGACATCAGCAAAGAGGTACCGTATTGGCCCGAATATAAGCCGCACCTTTAAAATTGGAGGGGGGGGGGAGAAAAGAAAAAAATACCCGAATATAAACCGCTCCATTCCTCGCTGCTCCTGGGCGCATACTGGGGGGGTGGGGGGAAGCCACACTGCTGCCACCTTTCCCCTTCCTTGCTCTCTCCCTTGCCAGTCTTGGGGAAGAGGACAGGGAACTACACATGGCGTGGGCGCCGTTTTGCCGCGCTCCTGCCGCTGTTTGCTTATGCCATTTCCTACTTTCATTGTGACTAAACAGATAGGTCTATGAAGACATTTGGTATGAATTAGCCCTAATCTGCCATTGATTTGTGTCAAGCATAGCTGCTAAGTTTTCCCTTTTCTCGCGAGGAAGCCTATTCAGCATAATGGAATTTCCCTTAAAAAAAGGGATAACTTGGCAGCTATGGTGTCGAGTCTTGTCTTACAATTTGCATTTGGAAGGTGATTTTAGGCTCCGCCTCCCCACAGCCTCTTGCATGATTACTGTCTTATGATGCCTTTGCAAATAAAAATCACTGACAAATGGATTTTTAAAAATCCATTCTACTGGCTTACATCTTTTTCTTCCAAATTGCAATCTTATTGTTTTCAGAAAACATTTTAGCTCCATTTCACAATTAAAGAAACCTTCAATCAATCATTCCTTTTAATGAATTTTGATTTGATCTGCATATGAATGGAAGAACTGTTCTGAAGGGAACAATTGTGCAATTTGTAACAGAAGCTTTTAAGTGTTTAAGATGCTTCAGTTCAGCCTTCCACAATGTGGTGCCCTTCAGATGTTTTGGACTCCAACTGCTATCAACCCCATAGCTAATGGGCAAGGATGATGGGAGTTGTAGTTCAATGACATATCAAGGATACGAAGTTGGTAAAGGCTGATCCAAGGGCACTGAAACAGAAAAAAGGAATTAGACCTTCGCACTATGCAAAATAAAACTATGCAGTTCACTGTTACGAGATGTGGTGATGGTCACTAACTTAGGTCACAGCCACACCAAGCATTTTGAACACTCGCATACCCTCAGGCAGAAGATGCCTGGCTTTGGCTGTTTCTCCTGAGCCCTCAGCCATTCTCAGGGCCGTCTCAAGCATGTTGGGTGCCCTGGCGCCGTGGTGTGGAGATCGCTCCGGTGCCCCCCCTTCCTGCTCCGTTTCTTGCCGTGGCTGGTGGGTGGGCGCAGCATGCAGGACAGTTTCCGCACGGCTCTGCCGCGTGGCGCCCCCCTACCGGGCTGGCGCCCCGGTGCCCCGCACCACCCAGACTACCCCTGGCCATTCTCTCATGGGCCCCCTAATCTGGCTTGCTGTCTCATGTGTGCTAGGGAATGTATCTCATATTGAAATTAGACATTTGCTGGCAGCCAGGTCAGGTTCTGCATGTGGGTCTGGGAGGGGGTGGTCTTCTTGCCCTTCAATTGGGTGGCAAAGGGCTTTGGGCAGATCCTGGGCACACTGACTAACTCTGGACATGCCGTCCTAACACAGATGCATGCTGTGTTGTGATGGAAGATATAGAGGCCATGTGCCAGATGTTTTCTAATTTCAGGGGTCCCTATGCCTTCTCTGACTTTCATTTGTCACAGATGTGGGACGAACCTAGTTATTTTGACCACAGTGACTTGTAAAACTTTGGGAACATTTTGGCAAAGCCCGTTTGGTCTCAGGGTATGATGTGAAGGACCGTGAGGCCACCACCTTGTTGAAGCTAAGCAGGTCTGGGTCTGGTCAGTGCTTGGATGAGAGACTGCCTGGGAACCGTGGTTGAGAGAAAAGTATGATATATGTAAATGAAAGAAAATAGAACATAATCTAACATAAATATGAGAAAAGAACAGAAAACGAGAGAGAGAGAGAGAGAGAGAGAGAGAGAGAGAGAGAGAGAGAGAGAGAGAGAGAGAGAGAGAGAGGTTCATGTTATGGAACAAAGGTGAGAGACCTGCCCATATGGTTTGGATTTCTAAGATCGAAAGTGTAGCTTTGGCATTTCTTTCCTCCAAGTCCAGACATGTGGAGTGCTCTGCTCACAGTCCAATGCTGACCCAGGGGCTGAAAAAGACTAGTGTGGGAGTGGCATGGTCTGTGTGGTCGGGACAGCTGGCTTCCATCAGTGAGTGCGATAGTGTTCCAGGGTCAATGTTTCTGCCTCTCTAGGGACACAGCCCACACTCCCAAGTAATATGCTGGAGCTAAACTATGCATGCAGGAAGAACATGTGACACAGCTGTCCTGGATCTGCTCCACTGTTCAAATTACACAGGGAGCGGGAGGAGGGCAGAATGAGCCCCACCTTTGTCAATGGCCTCTTTAACTACTGTTTTTAGGCTGTAGGAGAAGTGCACAGGACACTGCCTTATTCTGAGTCAGACCATTGGGCCATCAAGACCCAGCTCAGCATTGCTTACACTGGCTGGCAGGGGCTCTCCAGTGTTTCAGGCAAGGAAGATTTCCTGTCCTATCTGCAGGTGCCAGAGATGGAATCTGGGGTCTTCTATGTAAAAAGGAGGTGCTCAGCCACTGTGTCCCATCCTCAATTTCTCCAAAAGGGGGAAAACAGGGTTTCAATGATTTCACAAAAGACCCCTTATCTCCCACCTCAGGCTGCACATTAAGAAACACACACCAAACACTTGTGTGCCATCTTAGGAGGAAAGCTTGGCAATAATTATTTTATATATATAGAGAGATTTGTGCAGAGGCAGCACTGGCATATGCAGTCTCTCGCCTGCATTCTGAATTGGTCCTGTCTTCTTCTTCCTATACTTATTTATATCCTGCCTTTTTCCCTGCCTGGGACTCAAAGTGGCTTACAGCTAAAATGGAAACATAGGAAGTTCTAGAAAGCTATTTGGCACTAACTTGAAGTCCTGTTTTCCAATCGCTGATGTTTTGGCCAATATTTATTGTGGTTTGTGACGTTTCAGTAGGCAACATATAACAGGTAGTGTATTGCAAGCATGAGGACTAGAAACTTGGAAATAGGAATTGTCATTAAATTCGCACAGGAAAAAGAGCAAAATGCAACCAGTCCAGTTTCTGCTTGTATCAAAAGTGGCTTTCCTATGCACCTTTTATAAAAATGGTGATGCACCCTACCCAAAGAAATATGAAGGATTTTCATAATTTAGGCTCTCTCTCTCAGTTACTCCCCCTTTGTTTTGGCTTTACATGGGGGCCTGGGGAGCAAAAGGAACAGTGTGCCTTTGAAATGTTGTTTGCCGAAGACAGTATATAGAGTCTCGGTTATTAACAGCCTCTCACAAGACAGTTATTTTTGGAGTGGCCTCCAAGGAGCCAACCTCTTGGAATCGAACTCATTTATTCTGCGTTTCACTGTCCTGCCATTTCCTGCAGAGAGAGGGGAAAAGTGAAACCACATGTTTTGAAGAGCGAGCGTAGGAAACCCCACCGAAGACAAATGACTGCTCCTCTCCCCTGGCAATTAGTCAAAGCCGGGCTGCGTGCCAGCCCAGGTGTTCCTGACGGTGTATAAATTTGCCAAGGAACAATGAAAATAGCAGTTGATCGTGCTGACAGACTCTGTGGGTCATTTCCTGTTGCTTTGGCATCTTCGGAGACTTTCCCACAATTACCACTGCTGATGAAGTCCGGGGCCCTCGAAACTGGACAGCTTGACCTGGACGTAAAGCCCATGATGTGCATGCGCGCGCAAGTGTCCGTGTGCACATGGAAGCCTTTGTGTTCCCACCCCCAAACCCAGATTCCCAGATGTTTGACTTGAATCCCCTTTTGCAAAATTCATATTTTAATGAGCCAGAATTGGAAAACTATTTGCACCTGCATCAGCTAAAGTTTCTTGGCAGCACATGGAAAGGGCTTTTTTCTGCCAGGATGCATGGCTCATACATACTTGTGCTCTCTGTATCCTGGAACTTAGAGACTTCTTTTTGCATCTCTTACAGTATCTTCTCATGTGGCAGCGGCCAACTGGCAGCTCATGGACAGCAGCTGGAGCCTGCCCTCAGTTTCGTATGGTTCTTCCCAGCCCTTCCCTGTGAAAAGTCAGAGCTTGCCCAGAGTTGCAGTCGCAAACACTTAAGTTCAAACATGCAGGTCTCTTCCAGAAGGTGGAGCCAGGCCAGCAGCTAGTGATTGGAGCATAGAAGAAGCAAGGCATGGTTACATGAAATGTAAGAAACTACCTTATACCTGGTCAGACCATTGGTCCATCTAGTTCAGTATCAACCACAATGAAAGTCAATAACCTCAGGTCTAGAGGTGAAAGGCAGCCCTCCAGAACTCTCTAATTGACCCTTGGAATTCTTCCCAGGCCTCACCTCTCACTCACCTTTCATACTAGAATGGAAAGTGTTCTTGAACTCTGAGAGTGCTTCTTGCTTGTCTGGATGGAGGACGTGTGAGTGTGCAAAAATAACATTCATATTTGTTGCCTGACCCACTTTTGCCTCTGTCCCACCCACCACTGATAATGCAGCCCATGGAAGTTGGCACAAAATGGAATGTGTTCCTCATACTAAGCAAGTTCCCCACCCTGGCTCTAGGACATTGGGCATGGAAAGTGAAACCAAGTCCAAGGATCTGTGAAGCCTCTTGCACAAGGGAAAGTAGGAGAACACCAATAGATCCTGCCCATGCTATGCTGAAATCGGCTCTCCAGTTTCTCAAATGTTTCTTCTACTACAAAAGAAGCTTTTGTTTTTCTTCTTTGAAATTTTAGTGGGTGTGGAGTTTTGAGCTTACTTTGTTCTTGCAGGTTGGCTGTGAGTAGTATATGGGTTTTCCTCCAGTAGACAGTTTATCACTACCCTGCAGCCTCGCCAGCTGCCTGCACTTCTTGGTCGGAAAAAGCCCCATTGGGAGGAGTTATTTCATGACATATGAAAACAATACTTAAAAAGTCATATGTAAAAATAAATGGAATACACCTTGTCTTTGACAGGTGTTGAAAAGACAAGTAAGATGGCACTTTCCTGATATGTAATGGAAGGGAGTTCCAAAGGGCAGGTGCCTTTGTCCTACATAGTACATTGAATTTGATTTTTTGAATTTGCCAAAATGTCCAGGTTTTTGCAAACAGAGCCAGGAAGTGTGCATGTGAGTATCATTATTTACTTTTCCCTATCTCTATGGATGTGCCTGCTCTCAGCCAGGAAGTGTTCATGCGAGGATCACTCTTAACCTTTTCCTATCTCTAGGGTGTGCTCACATGGTGAAAGTTGGGATAAGGCTCATCATCGAATGGCAGATTGAACGACTGCTACCTAGACCTCTCTGAGCCATGCTGGTGCCCAGTAAGCTGCCCATGAGCAGGCAGCATACCTACCAAGTTGCTGTGGGAGAAATAAGGGACCGGACCGGAAGTAGCGCTGCCGCCATTTTGGAACTGGGCGGAGCATGCTCAGAAGCGACTTTTGATGCTGCTTTGCCCAGTTCCAAAATGGCCGCCGCGCCAGAAGTCGCATTGCAGCCATTTTGGAACTGGGCAGAGATGCATCAAAAATCGCTTCTGAGCATGCTCCGCCCAGTTCCAAAATGGCCGCCGTGCCAGAATAAACCGGGAAAAAACAAAAAAAAATCCGTTTTTTTCAGCTGAGAACAGCTAGAAAAACGGGGGTTTCCCGGAGAATATGGGAGACTTGGCAGGCAGGAAAGACTCCCGGAGGGGGTCTCTGCTGGCACCTCCTTAACGGGTCTCTCTCTGTGTCTCCCCTTCCCCCCTTCCTGATCTCCCATATACTCTACATACCTCAATGCCAGGATCCCTACCTCACCCTAGTACATTTTCTATTGATTGGAATTAAGCTGACTCTATTTTATAATTGTTACAGGTAGGTAGCTGTGTTGGTCTGATGTAGTCGAAACAAAAGAAGTGTGCATGCACACGAAAGCTCATACCTATGACAAACTTAGTTGGTCTGTAAGGTGCTACTGGAAGGAATTTTTTTATTTTTTGTTTCTATTTTATAATATTAGTAACATCAAAGAAAAGAGAGAGCTTGCTAGTAAAGAGGACCCCCCCCCAGCTCTCTCAGTCCTAATTAAAAGTTATTTGTCTAAGGCCAATGGGCATTTGGATAGCTAGTGTGGAGATTAACCAAATCACAACCCTGGTAAGCAATGCTTCCACATGGGAGCAGCAGCTTCCCATTTCAACTCAGGCGGTGAAATGGGATGGGCTGCCCCTGCCTGCAGAGCACAGAGATCAGTTGGAGAACAGTGCTGGGCAGATTTAATGCAAGTTCCTTCACAAGTATTTGCAGATTGAGGCTAATAACTGACTACTTTCCATTGGTTATGGTTTTTTATAAAAAAAATACAAAATAATCAAGCAGGATTCCTGTCAGGCCATTGGTCTATCCATCTCAATGTTGTCTATGTTGACTGGCAGTGACTCTCCCAGTATGTAGCCAATGATCTTCTCATAGCTGCCAAGTTATCCCTTTTTTACAGGGATTTTCCCTTATGCTGAATAGGCTTCCTCGCGAGAAAAGCGAAAACTTGGCAGCTATGGATCTTCTGCATGAAAAGCTGATGCGCTACCGCTGAGAAATGGCCCTTCTCCAACTTGGCTACATGTTGATGGGATGATTTCAGTGTGGCTACGATGGGGTGGGATTAGTAGCAATGCAAATGCCTTTTTAAACACTTTCTCATTTTGCATTGGGAGTTTGGGCAGTGCCCTTCTCTGGAAGACTCTGCTTGGGAAACGCAGCATTGGTCGAGTGTCCCTCAGAGAGCTCAGTGAGATGGTGCCGGGTCAGAAGTGACAGTTCATGTGCTGCTTTTGAGGGAAGCATCCTTGTCCCACTGACTGAGCTCACCCAAGGAACGACCCACAGCTAAAAGAACTGCCAGGCCTCCTGCTTTCAATCTGATTTGGTGTGGTGGGCAAAAAGGAGGGGTCGGGCCAATCAGAACCAGGGCAGGATCCAGCTGTAGTCCATGGGCTGCAAATGGGCATCCCTGGAGAAAGATATAAATCTCAAATGCAAGAAAATAATCTTCAGATGTATTTCTTTGGCTGGCAGAAGATCAGATTTCCTGCTGTAAGTCCCTCCAGCATCCAGCTATGTTGCCAAGCATACGGATAGACCGACCAGCCTGTTTCTGTTCTGTGTCAGTTTTGCATGTGTTCATTCATAAGACTGTTTTGCCCAACTTTCACATCAAGCTGTGACTTAAAAAAAGAAACACTGGCTGGAAATTCACACAATTTTAATTTGTTTCTCCCCCTGACCACAAAATATGCATTTTGTATACTTTTCACCCTAAAATGCTCACCTTTGAATGCATTTTACCTTACAACATGCATTTTTGGAGCCAAGATTTGTACTACAAAATTCAGGGAGGTGTAGAAACTGAAAGATAATATATATATATTATTCCAGGAAATGAGAATCAGGTCAGTTAGCTTAAAAGTGCAGGAAAAAGAGGGAATCCTCCAGCATCCCTAGCATATGTAGTGGTGTGGGGTTAGAGGGTCACACTCTTTTTCGGGAGACCTAAATTTAAATCCCCACTTAGCTGTGAGGCTCACTTGGTAGTTCCTGCCCCCCCTCCCAAACCTCTGCCTCACAGGTAAATAATAATGATAATGATAATAATATATTATTTGTACCCTGCCCATCTGGCTGGGTTTCCCCAGCCACTCTGGGTGGCTTCCAACAGAGATTAAAAATACATTAAAGAATAGAGTAAGACTAAAGTGTGCTTGTGTGTGCTTGTGTGTGTGTGCGCTTATGTGCTTGTGACAAATCCAGCTCTAAGGAGGTACAGTAGTGATTTCCATCCCGTTCTGGCTTCATCACAATCAGTGTTGGTTCAATTCTATTACCT
This sequence comes from Zootoca vivipara, assembly GCF_963506605.1. Lineage (NCBI taxonomy): Eukaryota > Metazoa > Chordata > Lepidosauria > Squamata > Lacertidae > Zootoca > Zootoca vivipara. The sequence goes on along the minus strand of NC_083290.1, from coordinate 41,937,565 downwards.
TTCAGCCTCTGCTAAAAGCTAAGCTACTCGTCTCATCGCCCACTATGGCTGAAACTTATGTAATTTGTTATTACAATGCATTTCAATGGGAAGGAAATGTCAAAAATGATATAGAAAATAAGGTAATTATTTCCATAACATTGGTAGAGTAAAAAACAAAAACAAAGGTAGTGAATCCTGCTTGCATTCCTGAGCTCCTATGGACATGTGAATTGTATGAATTTCTGCTTCCATTTCCATTTCTGATGAAATTCTCTGACATTCTAGTGAAGACTCATGAATACTGCCTTGAGCTCCTTAATGTAAAAATATATTTTGGGAGGAGAGAGGTATTGTTAGCGACCTTCAGTTTTAAAAATAAAACAGGTGAAAGTGGGGGTTGCAATGTTTAAAATTTATTTTTTTACTTCTGGTGCTAACTCTACTACTACTAATATGAACACAATCCAATATGCTTTTTGGAAAGCATATTTCCAAATACTTTAGGGCTGCCAAACTATGTTAATTAATCCATGACATGCATTTTATATGTGCTGGAAGCTGCCCCAGAGTTGCAAGGTATTATTATTATTATTATTATTATTATTATTATTATTATTATTATTATTATTATTATTATTAGATACCCTGATTAATAAATTGCAAAGTTTTAATAATATTAAAATATTAGTAATATTAAAATTATGAATATAAGTCAAATACTGGGAAAATTCTGCCCTCTAGATATTGACAGTCTACGGCTTCCACCATCCCTGACCATTAGCAATACTGGCTGGGTCTAATGAGAGCTGGAGTCCAACAATATCTAGAGACAAGTTTTCCCATCCTTTAATTATTCAGTGAAAACATATACAGTACAGTGAACTAACTAAAATGATCTTAATTAGGTGACAGGCTAACTTTAATCCAGTTTTGTTTAAACAACCTGTGTTTATCTCAATGGCAATTTCGAGGCTCCATGGATGTGAGATCTTTTGGGGCTGTGCACAGCCCCAAGAGTCACCTTATATCTCAATCAGTGCATTTTTTTTAATTCTGATTTGTTCCCAAATCATTCAGTGCTTTCTCTATGCCAATTTGTGTTTTGGGTTCTGAGCTGCACTGTATAAAATGAAGTATTGTGTGTCCCCATTTACTGTATGGGGAGTATGAAAATTGCTTTCATACACCTTTAGGCCAAAGTGTATGAAATTTACAGATAGAACAGATAATTAAGCCTGCCAAACTGCAAACATATAGGTCCAGGGGCTTTCCGTGGGGCAAGGAAAGAGTATTCACTTTTGCCCATAATTCCTTATCGCGGAGCTTGAAGTTTTTAATTTTACACACACAACCCTCTGATGTGCTTTCAGAAAGAAGAATCCAGAGCACTTTAGTGCTTTACAGGCAACATTTTGAACAGCCCCATTGACCTAGCGAAGCATAAATATATTTAGGAAATACAACAAAGAAACACAGCAGCAGAATAACATGGTCCCAAATCACTCTGATTTGCCCCATCATTCAACCCTCACATAGAGCTGATGAACACCCATAGTATATTTGCCCTTCATTTCCTGATGAAAACAAAATCCACACGAAGCACAAAGAGCATGAAGCCGTGCCCAGCAAATGGTAGTGAGTACATTGTCTCTGAATATTTTGTTATCATACAAATTATCTCATCTTTCCTTCAAGTAGAAACTGCTTCACATGTACTGCTACATTGTCGTTTTTATGAGGATATACGTTTGACTTTTATTACACCTGTTTTGCAAAAGTCCATGAAAGAATCTGAACACCATAGTTTAAAACTACTGCTAGAGGACAAGAATCCCAAGACTACATTAAATGTAGCCAAATTCTGTGTGTCTGCAATCAATCGCAGGAAGCAAGTGGTATCCCATAATGATCAAACTCCTAAATGTTAACTACAGGGGGTACGCTAACAATTAATTTTAATTTTTATATTTAAATCCTTGTTATATTCATACTGTCCTTTGTATTTTTGATATGTTTTATGATCTGTGATATTGTGCATGTTGATGCTGGTCTGCGACCGTATTAATAAATTCATTCATTCATCTTTCCTTCAATGAGTTAAAGTTTCTGCCCTCTCCATATTTTATCCTTACAATGACAGCCAGAAGATGCTCTGCCCCCAAGTAAGCTGGGCATAACCTGTTGAGTTTCAAGAAAACCACAACATTGGACCGGGCTACTTGAGAAGTTCTTAATTCTGCTTTGGGATCAACCTGATTCAAGCTTTTCTTTCAAAGTGTCACGTCTTTTGCAGTTACCACAGCTCTGTGCTGTAGTAACATTTCAAGCCCTTTAGACAGCTGGCAAATGCTATGTGATGCTGTTGAGCAGAACAAGCCACACTATTGGAACAGGGCACCTGAGATGCTCCTCTTGAGCCCATGAACTTGCCTGTTCCTTACATTATCCCTACAAAAGGGGAGGACAGAAAGTGTGTGAGTCTTTTCTGTAAGATGCCTCCTACGCACATCTGCTTCTAGTTAAGGGAGGCAAGAATTGCTTGCGAGAACACACATTTCAGTGACAAATCTGTTCATTTTTTAATTGAAAACTTTCCATAGCTCATCCATTTATGCATGCAATAGAACAATGCCTCTCTTCCAGTTCTTCACTCCTATCACTTCCCACCATCTTTTCTCTGTTTCTATCTGTAAAGAGGAGGGGAAAGAATAAGGGAAGGACGAGGGAAGGAAGCATGCATAAAGCTGTCTGATTATTGTCTTATAAAAGTTCTAGGGCTCCAAGTTGGACAAAAAATTGGAGCCTTTATAAATACCCTGCAACATCTGTTCTTTATTTATTTTTACCTTTTTAAAAATACGCCACCCTTCCCCCAAGGAGCTGAGGGACTGCATTTGATTCATCTCCACAACAACCCCATGAGGTAGGTTAGCTTGAAGAAAGGGCTAAATGGGGATCTGAACCTGTCCCCTGGATTGGCACTTTTGCCACTACCATATATCAAGTTGCAACATCATATACCTGTTTTTCAGTACCTGGTATGTGTGCATACATGAACTTTTCCTTCCATTTAGATGTAGGAAAGAAAATCAATTTTGTCTGCACTTTTATGAAAATTATTTAATGAACCAGTACTCAAACCAAAATAGAGATATCCTTCAAAAATTGCCATGCTCTGAATTTTGCGATGCAGTTCTCCAACCAAATAATAGGTGCAAAAGTGCATACATTGTGAGAAAGTATGCATAAAAATGTGTCTGAATTTAAGGTTGAGAATTTAAGGTTGGGAAAACTAGAAACTAAGAACAACTGAAACTGACAGATTTGTTCATCCCTACTTAGGTAAAGGTAAAGGGACCCCTGACCATTAGGTCCAGTCGTGACCGACTCTGGGGTTGCGTGCTCATCTCGCATTATTGGCCGAGGGAGCCGGCGTATAGCTTCCAGGTCATGTAGCCAGCATGACAAAGCCGCTTCTGGCAAACCAGAGCAGCACATGGAAACGCCGTTTACCTTCCCGCTGTAGCGGTTCCTATTTATCTACTTGCATTTTGACGTGCTTTCGAACTGCTAGGTTGGCAGGAGCTGGGACCAAGCAACGGGAGCTCACCCCGTCACAGGGATTCGAACTGCCGACCTTCTGATCAGCAAGCCCTAGGCTCAGTGGTTTAACCACAGCGCCACCTGGGTCCCTTTCATCCCTACTTACATGATTATAAAAGCTCATCATTCTGCACTCTGTTTCTAGAAACGGGTTAAAACTCTGTGGTAGAGCACATGGCCCACTGGGGCCCCTAGGAAAGCCCACTTTCCCAGGATCCCAGATGCCTGCTCGTCCCAAGTGTTCCCAGTGCCTCCACCACTGCAGTCATCTGAGGTTTGGGTGGCTTGGGGAAGAGATGGAGGCTCTTAGGAGGGGGTATGTGAAGAACATATGGGGATGTTTTTTGGGGGGGTTGTAGGAGGGATTCCTGCCCATTGTGTTCACTCAAAGTATGACAAAGTCCAAGTATTGGACTTGGAAAGAACTGAGCTGTTCTGTTTATTTTTAATGAACACAACCCAGTTAGCCAAAAACCAGTTCTAACTCATAGGTTGCATGCTTCTTACTAAGTTCTAGCTGTTTCCTTTAATTATTGAGGTCTTAGTAGCTTCTCCACAAGAAATGTTTCAAAGGTGGAAGGTATTAGAATGGGCTTTCTAAAAGCTGTAATGATAACTAGAAATTTTCATTTCAAAACAGAAAAAACCCTGTTTGAATTAAAAACTGGGTTTCAAAAGTGGGGTTCCATCAGCAAGAATTTTTGGCATCACCAAAAATATTAGCACGGCTTGTTTCTCATTTCTAACCTTCAGGTATTCAGTTATATCAATTATATTTTTTACATTGTCTTTCATTTGTCTATCTGAAAGAAAACCAGCTTGGTCCTCATGAATTAAATCCTTCAAAATATTTTAAAGCCAATTCGCTAATATTGATACATAGAGTTAATAGTCATTATTTAAGAGGGAGATTGGCTTATAATTTTTCACTGTCCTGTTTCAGGATCAGTGTAGTATATGCATTCTTCCATGTATCTGGTCTGTTTCCAGTTTTTAATATCCTACTCATGGTATCTTTTAATGGTTGTATTAAGCAGTCCTGATACTTTGCTGGTAGTCCATCCACACCTTGTGTTTTACCTAATATCATCTGGTTGATCACTTATTGTAATTACATCGTGGTTATAGTTCTATTTAGGCTGAACCCCCCCCCCCCCGAATCTTAAATAAAGTTACTTCCTTTAAATATTTTTTCCATTTCTTCTACATTTCCTTTGTTTGATCAATGCAGTTATGTATAAATGCTTACAAATTGGTCTCTTATTTGTTTTGAATTATCTGCCATCTTTTTGTCAATATTCAATTTGTTTACGATACTCATCTCTTGCTGTTTCTTTAGTTGTCCAGCTAGTAATTTTCTAGCTTTATTTGCAAATTTGAATTGTTTTTGCTCCAAGATTTTAATTCTCCATTCTATTTCCTGATATCTGTTTTCCTGATTCTTACTTTGGGGTCTTACACGTTTTTAATCAGTTCAGTTATTATTTCTAATTTCTTTTGCTCTCTTCTTCTGAAAAGCATTTTGCTGAATAAAAAGCCTCTCATTACTGATTTACTTGCATCCCATATAACATTTAAGTCTGTTTCTTGATTTAAATTCATATCAAAATAATCCTTTAATACTTTTGCACCTTTATTTAATATTTCTTGGTCGTCTAGCAAACATTCATTCAGTCTCAATCTGAAATACAACCTGTTTCCTCCTTTAATTTCCAACAATATGGAGTTATGATCCTAGATAGTTCTGCCTTTGGGAAGGCAGTGGGAGGGTTTGGTGCATTGCTTGCATCTTGGTGCATCTTGCCCTGTGTGACAAGACAGTGTGTGGCCTGCAGGTTCCATGTTGTGGCCCACTCTTGCAGCCCACTTGGTATGAAAAGTTGAACGGCCTTGATGTGGGAAAGGCTGATATAGCGGCATAACCTGAAGTGCAGGAGTTCAGCTTGATGGCCATACCCCCAAGGCAAGTCCAAAAATGTGGGCAGCAATATTGATCTATCATTATATATCACATGCACAGCACATGCACAGCACCCACCTAAAGAGCAGCATTATATAGTACCACTGCACCAATTGCTATTTAAAATAGTCCTGACATTTTGTGAGTTTCTTTTCAGCTCTGCTATTTTGCATCTTAGTTTTTCATGCTATCTGGTGGGTGGTACAGTCAAGGAGTTATTGCTGTCTGATTTAAATAGCTTTTGTACTTCATTATGCTTTGAAAGTGATGCTGTTTCATTGGTGGATGCGGTGACAACATGGCACCCAGAGACTGTGAGAACAATCTGTTTTCCCTGGTGGAATCAACGCTCTTGTGTTAACGTGATATTTTTATTCTCTCTCCTTTTTCTTCAGCCACCATTTTTCAGTGATTCCTGATGGATTTGATCTAGAGAATTAGCAACACTTTCCCAGATGCTTCTATGCTGGGAGTTTAGCACTCATTCAGCACACCCAAACCTCATATGCCACACAACAGCCAGGTACAGATTGCATAAATCTCCACCCAACCCAAATGGCAGGGAAGGGGAGTTTGCCCAAGTCAGGGTCAGAAGTGAGGTTCAGGGGCCCACTTAAAAATGAGGTCATCTTTTAAACTCCCCAAACTCTTCATTGGTTTAGATTAAAATTGGACCTGGATAAGAATTCCTGCCCCCCTCCGTCTTTGTCAGCCTTCACCTCCCCCAAAGCTCTCAGCCTTCAATTCACCCCCACTGTTCCATTTTCTTCCCTTTCAAGCAGCAGGGCTGGCTGGGACCAACAACAATAGCCTATCAGGACATGGCAGGAGGAAGTTTCCTTCTGCATCACCTTAAGGTACTGATTAACATAAATGGGGGGGCATGGGAAATGTAGTTTTACCATGGGCCTCCATCTCCCAATGCTCCTGGGAATTTAGTGCCCTGGCATGATGTTAGTCAGGGCAACAGAGACAGATGTGTAAGTGTGTGTGTGTGTGCTTCTGGATCCTTGAAAAATTGGGGAAATGATCTGAGATCTTTTGAGGGTCAGCACAGCTATGCAGTGGTTCTGCTTTTTCCTCTTGGGCTGTGTCCAGAAAGTAGTGTTGGGGGATGAGTGTTCAGACCCCTGGGGTCTCACTTGTGGCTCCATCCTCTCTCCCATGCTTTTCAACATCTATATGAAGCTGCTGGGAGAGATCATCGGGTGGGTGGATGGGTGGGTTGGGTGTTCACCAGTATGTGGATGATACCCAGCTCTACCTCACTTACTTGAAATCTGAACCAGTGAAGGCAGTGAAAGTCCTGTGTGAGTGTCTGGAGGCAGTTGGCGGATGGATGGTGACCAACAGATTGAGGCTGAATCCTGACAAGACAGAAACACTGTTTTGGGGGGACAGGGGGTGAGTGGGTGTGGGGGACTCCCTGGTCCTGAATGGGGTAACCGTGCCCCTGAAGGATCAGGTGTGCAGCCTGGGAGTTATATTGGACTCCCAGCTGTCCATGGAGGTGCAGGTCAATTTTGTGTCCAGGGCAGCTGTCTACCAGCTCTATCTGGCACACTGGCTGAGACCCTACCTCCCTCTTGCTCCAATTATCTCCCACTTGGACTACTGTAATGAGCTCTATGTGGGACTACATGGTGCTACGTGGGACTCAGAAACTAAAACTAATCCAGAATGCGGCAGCTAGACTGGTGACTGGGAATGGCCGCTGGGACCATATAATACTGGTCCTAAAGGTCTTCACTGGCTCTCAGTACATTTCTGAGCACAATTCAAAGTGCTGGTGCTGACCTTTAAAGCTCTCAACCCAATATACCTGAAATACGGTAGTATCTCCACTCCCATTGTTCAGCCCGGACACTGAGGTCCTCCCCTGAGGGCCTTCTGGCAGTTCCCTCACTGCAAGAAGTGAAGTTACAGGGAACCAGGCAGAGGGCCTTCTTGGTAGTGGCACCTGTCCTGTGGAACGTCCTTCCATTAGATGTCAAGGAGATAAAGAACTACACAACTTTTAGAAGACATTTAAAGGAAATCTGTATGGGGAAGTTTTTAATGTTTGATGTTTCATTATGGAAGGCTCTTTGACCTATTACAGACTTCATTAATGAAAGTAGGGAAAGGCTACTTTTATTGATTCCTCATTTCCCTGAGAAACCCCTCTCCCCCCAAAAGCTGAGAGACACTCTGGAACAGGGTGGAAGGTGGTGTGTTTGTTGGCTGCAGGGGAAAGGAGGAATTTACAAAAAAACACATCCCTCCCAGTTCTGTTTACAGAAACTTCTGCTGAAAAGAAGAGGCTTCTAAAAAGGAGGCACTACTGAATATAAGCTACAATGCTAATTGTTCTGTACCTGGTTTAATGAAGTGTTCCATCACTAGTTTTTTGAGTTACTCATGCTTCCAAAGTTAGATGATGGGTAAAATTATGCATTCAGTTAAAGGCATGATTGCATTTAAGGCATTTGGCATATGTGTGCACTTTTGTTAAAGAGCAGCTACTAGAGAAGGCCTTCAGAACTGGAACTATGGTATGTTGGGAAGTGGTTCTAACAGCTTACAGCAACTTGGAGTTGGTGGTGGGGTCAGTTGGGACTGCAGCAAGCTGTGAACCCAATCCCAATCCCCCTACAACTGCTATTTAACAACACCCACCCACACCCACAGACATATATATATGTACAGTACATACATATATATGTACATATATATATATACAGTACCGTATATATAAATATACCGGTATATATATATAGAGAGAGCTGATGGTATGTGGAGTTACTGCAATACACACACACACACACACACACACACACACACACACACACACACACACACTTGTTTGGTCTTGAAGCCAGCAAATGTTTTGGCATTGTCGGTCTCTTAGAAACAAATAAAAGATCAGATATTTTCCATGTTTTGAGGGGTAGTTAAAAATTGGCTAGGCCTTCCAGCAAGAATTTCTGGATTTTAGTTATGAAAAACAGCTTTGGTTACTTAGGAAATGTTTAAACACACACACATCTTTTAACTTTATCTTTAATTCATTTCTCTCCAGTTAAGTTCTCCTCCATCTTGCTTTGGCCAGCTGGTTTTAATCATCCCAGGAAGAAATGCTATTTATTATGTGTGTGTCTGGGTCAGTGTCAAAACCTTCAGCTCCTAACCATTCTCTATGGCACAAAGGTACATAGAAACCCAGGTGGGCTTTGAATTGCTCCAGAAAGTAGGTAAATGAGAATCTATTTCTTACTTACTTGCAGTTCGTCAAAGAGGAGATCACCAATTAATATTGGAAACTGACAATATTTGGCAACTTTCACCAACTGCAAGATTAGGAAAGCCGTAATAAGGAGGGATGGGTGGGGGTGGAATTCAAGTGAAGTAACCAAGGTTAGTGTTATGTACTGAGCTGAATCCTAGAACAATAGGATTCAGAATCAGCGGGAGCTACCCAATCCAACTCCAGGTGGAAGTGAATCCTCAACCTGATTGGCCTGCTGGAGCAGCCAATCAGGCGGCTGGCAGAAGTGAATCTGCTACCTGATTGGCCTGTAGGAGCAGCCAATCAGGCTGCAGGCAGAAGTCAATCCACAATATAATTGGCCCACAGGTGTAGCCCTGAAGTAGCCAATCACGCAAGGCCCATTGTGTAAATAATGTATATAAGCAGACGGTTTGGGGAAAAGAGCCATTCGTCTTCTCTTCTCCTCCTTGATGACTAAGAGCTGAATAAAGAGCATGAAATTCACTCTTGACTCCGAGTATATTTCAGTTAGGCTACTTTTTGTAAAATATAAATGTCTGGACTAAGTTATAGAGCACTAGCTGCTATACTGCGCTCTCCCTTTGCTCTTCCTGTTTCTCTCCCCGCCCCCATCTAACTTATTTAAAATGTAGTTAAATGGAGTGTCTTCTTTCGGCTGTGAATGCAGGTGCTTTGACATCTACTCCAGGGGCAGTCAATGTGATGCTTTCCACATGTTGTTGGACTACATCCTCTGTTAGTCACAGCCATCATCGCCAATGATCAGGAATCATGGGAGTTGTAGTCTCACATTATCTGGAAGTTCCCATATTGGCTACGCTTGACTACCAGTAATTGAGTCTTAGTCCCCCCCCCCCGACCCCTCTAATGGATCCTGCAAACCTGAGGAAGAATCATCATTTTGGTCACCATTCAGGTGACAGGGTTCTCATTGCCAAGGGTGGTAATGGATTTCCCCCCCCTTTCCCAAGCAGTTTAGCTACAATTCAGGGAGAGGGGTAAGTTTTCAATGGTGAAACAGTGCAGAGAGCAATGAGCTGCTGAAGGGAGGAGGCCAGCAGCAACAACAGCTGCCGCCACGGAGAGGCAATGGGGTGCTCCCTTGCAGTCGCAGCTTCTGCAACTGCTGCCCCCATTGCTTGGGACGAGTGCTGGCTCATCCTCCCTGAGTTTGGCGGTGGTGAACTAGTGGGGGAAATCGTGACACTCCAGGATCAAATCGGGAGCCAGGACGGCTTTCATAATTTTCTGGAAAACGGCACACTTGGAGGGTATGCTGGTCCTGACTCAGATCTCTTTCTCCCACACTCCCATGGCTGCTCTTTCTAAACAAATTGGGTCCTCCCTGCAAGAAAGGGCACGCGTGGCAGTGGGCCCCGACAACCAGAACTAGGTATTGGGGCGGGGACAACTGGAGCAGCCACAACACCCTATTGGTGGTTCATCTGCGGGATGCAATTGGACTAAGGGCATGTCAATCAAAAGAGGCAGATGGACCACCTATATAACCCCTGCCCGAGCCCTAGGGAGTCTCCTTCTCTGGCTTTGTGCATCGGAACACCCGCCTACCACTCCCTAATTTTAGGGCTTGCACTTGACCTTGCTATGCCGTCTTTGGGACAGGGGCACAGCAGGAATTTTCCCCACTTGGATGATTGGCTGTTGCCACTTGGGTTTTGCCTGCCGCATAGCAATTCGTCACAACTTGTAAGGCTGGCGGATAGGCTCTGGTTCACGCTGATAGGGGAGGAATGCGCCCTTACCGCCCTATCCCCAGGGATTCCTCTTAAAGGAATCCATTGGACTACTGGTTGGTATTCCCACAAGTGGGGTGTGCCCTCGCCAGAGTTCTAGGCACACATGGGAAAAACAGGCCTGCCACTAGTCAGGACCCCATCCCAGGTGTGAACCTGGCTGCTGACTCAAGGTGCGTCCTGAGTCAGCGCTACTCTAGGTAGCTTTGGAACCAAAGCCTATGCAACCACTCACTTGATTTGTAATCAATAAAATTGTGGCCTAAATTCTGCCAAAAACCCAACCAAAAATCTGAGTTATGTCTGAATTTATTTTTAGGCCTAGGTTACAGGGACTCCACACGAATGAATTTAATCCGTTCCGAAGGCACCTTCGTAAGTCGAAAAGTTCGTAAGTCGAAAAACGTCGTTGGAAACGCGATTTCCCATAGGAATGCATTGGAAACGGAAAAATTCGTAAGTCGAAGCAACCCTATCTAAAAATCATAAGTCAAAAAATCCCTATCTAAAACCGCCGCGGTTCTCCCCCCCCCTGGATGTCGAGACATTTGTAAGTGCATGGCCATTACCCCCATTCATAAGTTGAAAAATTCGGTTGTTGAGTCGTTCGTAAGTCGAGGTACCACTGTCTGTAATGGCTTTACCTCCATGAATTAGTTTAATCCTCAAAAGATATCCAAGTTGGTGACTATCACTGCTTCTTGTGTGAGTGAGTTCCATAGTTTAACTATGCACGGAATGAAGAATCACCTCCTTTTGACTATCCCAAATCTTCCAACCTTCAGCTTCATTGGATGTCTCTGTGTTCTAGTGTATGAGAGCAGGTGTTTTCTCTATGGAATTCTCTCCCACAATATGTAGTTATGGCCACCAACTTGGGTAGCTTTAAAAAGAGGATCTATGGAGGGAAAGCCTATCAGTGACATTAACCACTAGGTTCTCTCTTCACTGTTGGAGGAAGCATGCTTATGAATAGCAGTCACTGGGAATCATAAGTGGGGAGAGCACTGATGCTCTCAGGCAGCGGCGGAGCATGAGTTCCTGATGCCCAGGGAGGGCAGACATGAGTGTGCATGCCAGGCAAGGGTGGGCACACACACCAGGAGGTGTGGTGCAGAGGGTGAAGGAGCCTGCCATGGCCCCTCAACCCTCGCCATCTGCACTGCTGGAGTGAACGCCCACTCCAGAACCAAGCAGGGCCATGCTGCACTGCCTGCTCACCCAACAGCACAGAGGGGAGCCTGGCCAGCCAATGCGGCACTTGGCGGGTGCAAAGTAGGTGTCCCCAGTGCGGCGCAGCCGCCGTTGGTTCCTCCAATGCCCGGGAGAGGAGTGCTGGGCCAGGCTGCGGTGGGGGCACCTGCATGGGAGCGCCTGCTTCAGGCCCCCTCAAAAATCCGTGCCTGGGGCAATGGCCCCTCTGGCACCCCCCACACTATGCCCCTGTTGTCAGGTCCTGATTTTGGGGGCTTCCCATGGGCATCTTGTTGGCCACTGTGAGAACAGGATGCTGAACTAGATGAATCTTTGGCCTATGCTATGCCCTGCTGGATGAGGCCAAAGATTAATCTAGTCCAGCATCCTGTTCTCACAGTGGCCAACAAGATGCCCATGGGATATATATATATATATATATATATATATATATATATATATATATATATATATATATATAAAATTATTCCAAACTTGCATAGTTTGCAAAATGGCATAACAAACAATATACAATACATCTATAGGTGACTTAGTGACTATTACTAGCCATTTGCTCACACATCCCTGCATTATTAATCGCACGTGGTCTGAAAACCACCCTAGAAGCAGAGGCACAACTCCATCTTCTGAACTGGGGCTCCTGCCAGTTTTTAATGTTTGTTTGGAGGTTTAAGGTCTGTCACATTTTCATGTTTTCCATTCTCTTCTCATCCTGCAACATTGCTTTCTGCTTTGTGTCATTTTCCTAATCTGTATTTCAGTGGAATCCCCTGGAGAGACTTTGGATTGTGCCAGTTTTCCAATCTGGTGTGTGCTGTGGGTGGGTGGGGGAGAGTGTGTGGTCCAGAAAACAACTTCAAAATGGTCAAGAAGGCACAGAAGACAGTATTGTTCACATGTCTGGGAACTTGTTTTTCACACAACAGGAGATATTCAATGCTAATCCTACTCAGGGTAGGGAAGGGTTGTATCTCAGTGGCAGACCACCAGCTCTCCATGCAGAAGGTCCCAGAAGCAACCGCCAGTGTCTCCAGCTAGGGCCGAGAGAGATCCCTGCCTGAAGCCTCAGAAATAGGCAACATCAATCTAGATAGACCAGTGTTTTGACTCATTACGAGGGAGCTTCCTTTGTTCCCCATGTATTTATATATATAATTATCCATATATATATATAATGTTCCCACTGCGTGCGCGGATATAACACCCTTCCTCTGTAACCACTGAACCAAATTGCATCAAATCATCTAATTAGGTTAAAGCATACCTTGCCCATCAGGGAGGGATCTGGAATAACCCCCCCCCCCCAAAAGCACACCTAAAATACCTAAAATAATGATTAAACACAAAAAGTGGCGCCCAAATTACACATCACCAGCAGAAGCCCTGAAGACTCCAGCAGCATCCAATAGAAAGGCAGATTGTGCGCTGTCACCAGCAAAAGCTCTGAAGGGCGGCGCCAAATAATGATGTCATCAACCGAGCAACTGAAACCACCAAGGCAGCCATTACCAGACAACCCACAGAGACAGGCTGGGGCCAAGGGAGGAGGCCTCGGCTCGCATTTAAATACAGTACTAGCCCAAGCCAAGGCCAACAGACTAGGCCTCGCCTACAAACTTAAAGCCTACAAACTAGGCCTAGGCTCTACTTTACAGCCTACAGACTAGGCCTCGACTCCACTTTGCAGGCTATGCCTCAGCTCTACAGCGTACAAACTAGGCCCCTAAATACTATCCCGAGTGGAGCCCTGGGTGGGGGGTGGGGGGAGGAGGGGCCCAAATAGGTCATGGGCTGGCATAGGGCAGGGGGGAGCCACAGGGTTGGGGGAGGGGGAATGGGATACCTCATGGGTCACTACAGGATGGGAGTAATCACAGGGATGAGACACAACAATGGGGGGGGGGAACACATAGTCCAGGGGGGAACGGACACACCCTCCCCGTTTCCTGGGAAACAAGGACCCTGAGTCAGGCACAGCAAATAATCATAAGAAAACAAAAATAATTAAAACAACAAATCCATGGAATAAGATTTATAATGAACTCAAGAAAGTGTTGAAAAACACATTTGTTAAGAAACCAGAAGCATTTCTAGTGGGCATTGTAGGGAAGGAGATTCCAAAGAAGAATGTATCTTTTTTAATGTATGCTACGACAGCAGCGAGACTTTTGATTGCTAAGAACTGGAAACTACAAACATTACCAACGATTGACGACTGGCAGATGAAGATGATGGAGTTTATGGAACTGGCTGAGATGACCGGAAGAATCTGCAACCAGGGAGAGGAAGCGATAGAAGAAGAATGGAAAGATTTTAAACTGTATTTAAAAAAATATGCTAAAGTAACATATTAGATCAGAAATTAAGTTGTAAATAAACTGTGGAATTTAGGAATATGTGATAGGAAAGATAGAAAACAAGTTTAGGCAAGGTGATAAAAATGATTTAGAATTTGCTAACTATAAATGTGTTAAAGAACCACAGGGAGGGAAACCCGAGGAGGTCCCATTAAACCATGTGAGATGATATGAGAATTGTTACTATATATGTTTCTTTGTTTTTTCCTTTTTTTCACTGTATGTGTTTTTTTCTTTTTCTTATGTATTGTTGTTATTTTTCTGAAAACACTAATAAAAATATTATAAAAAAAATAAAACAACAAATACAAGGACAAAGTTCATACATCCGGAAAAGCATAACACTAACCAAAAACAAGTTATGCAACCATTACCATTCAAAACACAAATGACATCAATACTCCCCCCCCAAAAAAACCCCACAGCAACGCATGGCCGGGTCAGCTAGTTGATAAATAATATAAGAGCGGTTTCCAGCAATTGTGCATAACATACATATGTACATAATTTTATTTGTATGCTGCCTTTCCTCAGTTCAAGTCATGCTCAAGGCAGCTTACAACATGAAAAAACATTACTACAACATAACAAAAGTAGTCATAAACAATAAACAAAACATTAAAAAATACACTTCCAAATTGAACAATTTCCACACAAATCACATCAAGATCTAAAATAAAGAGTACAAAAAAACATCACAGACTGGATGGTTAGAGCTTGGTGATAGCTGATAACGCCAAGGTTGCAGGTTTTCTCTCCATATGGGACAGCTGCATATTTCTGCATTGCAGAGGGTTGGACTAGATCAGGGTCCCCAAACTAAGGCCCGGGGGCCGGATGTGGCCCAATCACCTTCTAAATCCGGCCCGCAGACGGTCCGGGAATCAGCATGCTTTCACATGAATAGAATGTGTCCTTTTATTTAAAATGCATCTTTGTGTTATTTGTGGGGCATAGGAATTCGTTCATATTTTTTTTCAAAATATAGTCCGGCCCCCCACAAGGTCTGAGGGACAGTGGACCGGCCCCCTGCTGAAAAAGTTTGCTGACCCCTGGACTAGATGATCCTCAGGGTCCCTTCACTGTCCTTTGAAAGAAACAGCAGCGACACCACTCAGCATAAGACATAATAATAATAATAATAATAATAATAATAATAATAATAATAAGTTAAAATCAGCTAGAAAGATGTATCAATTGCTTGCATAAGCATGATGGAACAGAAAAGTTTTCAGCATGTGTTTAAAAAATCAAATCTATCTGCCAAGTGTTGGGACTGCAAAGTAGGCAACTCTTTCCACATGGGGTGAGAAAGCTCAGTCAACCAAGTGTTATGGGACAGAAAATTCCAGGATGTCTCCACTATAGTGCAATGACTTATTCCTATGGACCCTGGATTGGCTTTGTTGTCCATCCATATCCCCTGTTATATAAATATCTAATCATGTTCTTACTTAGCATTAGAGGTACCACATGCATTTTACTCTACATGGCTGGTGGTGGAGGATAGAATCTGGCCATTAGCTGTGGTGGAGAAGGTGACAGGCACAACAGACAGCCTAGAAGAGTTAAAATGCATACTGTAAATCTTTCTCCATAACCTGATACTCCTTTCATTGTTTACTGTATATTAATAAACAAGATGGTAAATTGCTTCCTCTGATTTTCCAGTCAGATGTAATCCCTAAGCATTTATGATCACGGGCTTGATAAGAACACAACCTATGCCTGCTTTATTTTACCTAACATTGGACATTCTGTCTCAGCTGTGAGAGTTTATGATATTGGATGTCATATCTATCAAGTATTGAAAATAATAAGTAAAAAGGATTGGGAAGAAAAAGTTGAAATAGAAGGTGCCTGCTGAATCCTCTTTTTTCGGCAGAGTGTTCCAGAGGACATGGAAGGCTCAGTTTCTTGTTGTCAGATGAGCATCAGCAACTCAGGGAACGACACCAGTCGTGCTCTTGCAGATGATCTCCGTGAGATATAAGGTGGTCCCTCAGGTATGCTGGACCAAAAGTGCTCAGGGCTTTGTAGATTAACAAATGGCACCTGGCTCAGTCATAGAGTAAACCCACTGAAGTGAATAGACATAACTAAGTTAGGTTCATTAATTTCTATGGGCAGGACTTAGCTGAATACACTTTTTTTTCACACTACTACAAGTATCTTCCCTTCCCGGTTTCACCAATTTATCATTAATCCATTTAAACATGCAGTTCTCTCTCTCTCTCTAAAGGAAACAGACAGAAAACATCTGCATATTGAGTAATATTAGGTAGAGTTTGGGTCTCAAGTGAGACTAACTGACAACCCTCATTTATTACAAAGGTGTCAGCTTAATTGGTTTGACGTATGATTTGGACTTTGGAGGGGGAGGAGTAGCTTTGGGAACTTCACGAGGGGGTAGGGGGGGATGTAAAAAGAAGGAGCAGAAATAGAGGGAGGCACAAATATTGATGTTAAAGGAACATGGAAGACCTGTTTTAATAGAGTTGCTTAAATTGAGTATAAGCTATTAAGCCATATGGTTCATATTACAGTCCTCATCTTTTGTTTCGTGCTTATGCTGTCAAGCTTTAATGTGATTGTTTTGATTCTTAATGCCTTAATGCAGCGCTCCTCTCTGTGCATTAGGCTAATAACTTGGGCCCTCTTAAGGGCAGAGTCATCATCCATTACTCTTCACGATTTGCTTGACCAGAAATAATGAAATATATGATGCTTAAAAAAAATAATCACACAATCCCCTGATTATGAGGCCCAAACACTGAAGTTACAAATATCTCTGGAATGTGAAGATGATGCCCATTTCACATTCAGGAGTAAAGAAGAATGGTGTGCAATCTTAGGATGGTGCACATTTTGGTCCATCTACTATTGGATGGTATTCCCTATTTTTCCCTTCCCCAACCTGGTGCCCCCCTAATGTGAGCATGGACTTAAGTACCCTTACATGATAGGGCATGTGCAAGCAATTTTCCTAAATGGAAGTTGCAGCTGTGCCTGCCTCTTCGAGCCCCTGTGGGTCCTTGGAAACAGTTATGAAGAACACAGAGCAAAGACAGGCAAGATGAAGGAGCCTCAAATTACTTGGGAACCAGGGGAGGAGAGGACTTAGAGAGCAGCGGTAAGGCAGGAACCATCAGTCCTCGCAACTGCCTCATTGGAGCAACAGCTACCAGGAAGACTTGCTGTGCTCACTAGGACTGGCGTTCTGAGCTATTTATTTCTTTGAATAAGAATTAACACCACTGGCAAAACATGTATAGTGGTCTAGAGCAGGCATCCCCAAACTGCGGCCCTCCAGATGTTTTGGCCTACAACTCCCATGATCCCTAGCTAAGAGGACCAGTGGTCAGGGATGATGGGAATTGTAGTCCAAAACATCTGGAGGGCCGAAGTTTGGGGATGCCTGGTCTAGAGTAACAAAAAGACACAACAGATAAAAACAGACAAAAGATCTCCAAAGAGAAATCCAATATTGCCTGAGAGTCAATTAATCACCATTAAAATAAATAAGACAATAATAATAATAATAATAATAATAATAATAATAAATATATTATTTATACCCCGACCACCTGGCATCAAACATTAAAAACTTCCCTAAACAGGGCCGCCTTCAGTTGTCTTTTAAAAGTAAAGTAGTTGCTTATTGCCTTGACATCTGTTGGGAGGGCCCTCTGTCCCTCTGTCTTGTTCCCTGTAACCTCACTTCTCACAATGAGGGAACTACCAGAAGGCCGTCGGTGCTGGATCTCAGTGTCCAGGGTGAACGATGGGGGTGGAGACGCTCCTTCAGTATTGTAGATGAAAAAATTTTTTTTACAGTGGTACCTTGGGTTAAGTACTTAATTGGTTCCGGGTTCCAGGGTGCCATTCGCACCCTGAAAAGTACTTCACTTGAGCGGCGATAGTACACGTGTGCGAAGTGCGCTGAACATTTCTGCGCATGCGCGAAGCGCACAAATCGCTTCTGAGCATGCATGTGGGGCGGAACCCGGAAGTAGACACTTCCGGGTCCAGGGAGTACTTAACGTGAAAGTACTCTACCTGAAGTGTACTTAACCTGAGATATGACTGTATCTAAATTCAACTGGTCAGGAAACAGACCAAGAATAAAACACACACTTTTTATAGATCTTAAAGAAAGAGGGGGATTCAGCCTGCCCGACCTAAAATTATATAATGAAGCAGCCTGCTCTTCGTGGATAAGAGATTGGTGTCAGCTTAAAAATAATGATCTATTAGATTTAGGAGGGCACTTATGGTCGATCGTGCAGCCATTTCGGTCGGGGTTTTGCTCGTCAGAGTGAAACCCGGCGCGTCAAAGGCTGGGGACACCGCTCCAGCGCAGCGGGTCCCCTTAGAAATCCCAAATTGAGCTTTTTGGGAACATGGACGTCCGGCAGCAGGGATTGCGGGCTCCCCCCTCCCCAGAAAAGGCTCTATTTTGAGCCCCCGAGAGCGAGGGGGTCGGAGCCACAGCGCAAATGGATCTATCATTTCTTTTGACAACGTGAAGCTGCAGGACTTCAATGAGAAAAAGGACTGCCTTCTCCTCCGTCCTACTACACCTGAGGATTCCTTGGTGGCAGGGGGATCTTTGGGAAGGGGGTGGAGGAGGGGGGCAGTATAATATATGTAAGAAAATTTGAGTTAAGGATTGGAAAATTATGATAAAGGATATTGCTAAAAAAGGTTATAAATTGAAGATCAGAAGGGGGATGAAGGGAAAGTTTACAAGATAATGATTTGAAAATTGGATGTTTTAAAGTTTATTTTTTCTTTTTTCTTTTTTCCCCCCCCCTGTTCTCTTTTTGATTCCCCCTTTTTCTTCTTCTATGTGTTTGTTGGTGTATTTGCTTAATTATGTTTTAAAAATCCAATAAAAATTAGTATTAAAAAAAGAAAAGAAAAGAAGGGCATGACAACCGTTTTGGTTGGCATGCATATTTGAATTATAATAAGGCTAAAGGCTTTACCGACCATATAGTAAGAAATGCTTTATTTAGGGTTTGGGGAAAATATAGAAGATTAATGGAACCCAAAAACCCCAGATGGATTTCTCCATTGGAAGCAAAGGCCGTGAAGAAGAAAAATATGAGAGGAAGCTGGCTAACATATGACTCATTATTGTTAGAAGAGGATAATCAAACTTAAGAAATATGAGGAAATCAAAGATCAGCTAGCAGGTTGGTTGGAATATCATCAACTCCACAAAACATTTAAACAAGACAAAAAAAGGATTTTCTAAAGAACCCTCCAAATTAAAAAAAGGAATTAATAAATAATAAAATTAAGATAATATCCAAAATGTACCAAGTCCTCCTTGAATGGAAAGTCAAGGAGGAAGAAGTTAAGGAAGTCATGATTAGGTGGGCTCAAGGCATTGGTCGCCCTATATTGCTGAGTGAGTGGGAAAATCTTTGGAAAACAACTATGATATTCACTGCATGTTATAACATCAAAGAAAATATGCTAAAGATGCAATATAGATCAATATAGTCAAAGAGGATGTATACTATAGTTGTTGTATAAGATTGTTAATAAAAATGCAAAATGCAAAAAAGAGAGAATACACTTTTTTCCTATGCAATATTTCATAATATAATGCATTTTTGTATGTTATTTTCAGCTACACACACACACACACACACACACATTTCTATGCACAATTTTCCGTATCTGTGCATTTTTGTATTTATTAATTGGATGGAGAACAACATTGCAAGATTACTGTGTTTTTGCTTATACACCATTGGACAGATTTAAGTAAACAGTTGCACCAACAGGAGATATTGCAATGAGTCCTGCTAGGGCAACAGGACTGTCCCCCTTCCCTCTCCTTCCCCTGTGCCCCAAAATTGGCCCTGAAGCATTAGCCGAGGTCCCAGAACAGTGTGCAGGGGAAGAAGAGGGGAGATTGTTCTGTCTGGCAAGCAGAAATGTTTGCACTGACAGAATGATCATAATAACATGACACTGAATTCCTCCACGTTTCAGGAAGTGCAAATTACTTAGGTTCACCTTTAAATAGGAATTGAATAATATTTTCATTCAGTCTGTATACCAGAGGCAACATTTGCAAGGTTGGTCATTCTTTGCACCAAGAAAACCAGAAAGCACCGATCTCTGATCCCCCCCCCCCCCGGGAGGGGAACACACACACACACACACACACACACACACACACACACACACACACACGAACTATCTGGTTGGAATAACATCTGCAAATTTGCATACATCTGGTTAATTTGCATAACTGGTTTTGATGGCATTATCGATTATCCTATTTGGAATATTTTGACAGGGAAAGAAGGGGTAGTTCTGTGCTGCAATGGAAACAGTAGTATGGTACTCAGGGTGGAGAGATGAACTGAAACATCACTTCCAAAATGACCAGAAGTCCAGCACAGAGCCCATTTCTATAGCTCATCTCCAATGCCAGGTTGTTTTGTGTGCTAGGTTAGGTTAAGTACATGCACTCCCAGTTTCAATTTTATAAAAACATGTGTCTTGTAGAAAAAATGAAAAGCACAAAATTTTAAACTGCTACATTTATTTTAAATTGCAATTACAAGTAATACAACAATCTTTGACTTTCTCAAATACAAAAGAAAATGCTTTACCACACAAATAATTTTAAATAATTGTGTGAATTGTGATGTTAAAATTTAAGTCTCTTAAAAGTTTCAGTTTCAGGCACATCAACATCTCATTGGCCGAGTTTTCATGTGCTAAATTTTTTTGCTTTATAGCACTTGCTAGAAGCTGCATAAGTTCATTTTGGCTATCTTTTCCTAGGTAGTGAACCATTGTTTCTTGATCTTTAACTCTGCACAAATGTTCACTCATGATACGATGAAAAAGGATTAGATATTCTACAAACCTAAAAAAAAATGTCAGTTGCTAGTATTGTACAACTTTTCAGATTGCCAAGTTTTGCATGCCAAGAACTCTGACCCAAGCTATCAAACATTCCAATATTTGTTGTGAATATTGTTTTTCTTGCCTAAGTATCTGCTGCTTAACATCATCAACTGATTTTCATGTTCTCCCCAGGTCTGATAGTTTTCTAAGTGGTCAACATTCCCCGCCCCATGTGAAGTCAGAATTGCTCCAGTGTTCTCCCATTCTTTTGAATCTCTTTCTTGTTGGGTTGATTCACTATTCTTTCTGCTGAACAATTTACAGCAGAAACTAAAAAGGCATCTTTTGAGGTTGAATATATCAACCATTGATGGCACACTTCATCATTTACTTGTCTCCTCTTGTAGTGTGCAGGAGAAGATCTTCTGGTTTTTGGAATCTTTGAGAAAATCATATACATAATACAGTTTTGCTGTGGTCTGTGTTGTGTTATAAGATGTTGCAAATTATCACTGCAATAGTTCGGCTAGTTTGCAGGGTCACTGCAGTCAGGCACAATACCACCATCTTTTCCAGACTTTGCAGTACTCTCACTTTTCTTGACATCCTTTTTTTTTTTTTGCCTCTGTGTGTTTTCTAGAAATATCTGAAGCCTGTTAGGACTCTATGGAGCAGTGGGGACACCACTGCGACCTGCAACCCTAGACATCTGGTGGCCAGAGTCAAACATGGAGGTGAAGAGGCAGCTTGGAGCTTTCCACTGCCTGCCACTGGTGAGTATCCTTCCAGCATCACTTCTGCCTGCTCTCACCAGTGGTGGGCGGAAGGGGCAGCTCTGTGCCCCAGGAGGGATGTTGGCATTTTTCCACAGGCAAGCAGCCAGCAGGACACCAATGGAGTCCAGCAAGGCTGGGGGGAGGGATCTGTCCACCCAATCCAAACTCCAGCTTGGCACAAAGCTGTGGTGCTGAGAGCCAGTGTGGTGTAGTGGTTAAGAGTGGTAGACTCGTAATCTGGGGAACCGGGTTCGCGTCTCCGCTCCTCCACATGCAGCTGCTGGGTGGCCTTGGGCTAGTCACACTTCTTTGAAGTCTCTCAGCCCCACCCACCTCACAGAGTGTTTGTTGTGGGGGAGGAAGGGAAAGGAGAATGTTAGCCGCTTTGAGACTCCTTCAGGTAGTGATAAAGCGGGATATCAAATCCAAACTCTTCTTCTTCTTCTTCTTCTTCTTCTTCTTCTTCTTCTTCTTCTTCTTCTTCTTCTTCTTCTTCTTCTTCTTCTTCTTCTTCTTCTTCTTCTTGCTCCATTAGTCTTTTGTGGGATACAAAAATGCATAAATGACACATGTTGCCTTAGAACAGCCAGATTTAGTTGAGTGCATTAAAGGCTGGCTGGCTGGCTGTAGTTTCTCTTGCTGTTTGAATGTCTGCCTCCAAGTGCTTGGAGGGCCAGGGGTTCCCTTTGTAGCAGCAAGACAAATGGAATACAACATTTTTCAGGCTGCTTGGGATGCAAAGTAGGATGTGAATTCAAGATGATTGTTACTCTTTGGTCACTTCAATTTTATACAGTTGGAAATAACAACAAGAAGAACATCAGCAGCCCGGTGGCAGGCAGCTGAAAGGTGTGACGAGTCGTTCTCAACATTTAAATGACCAATGGCCACCAGGGAGTAGGAGATGAGATTGCATTTGAGAAAGTGTCAATATCTACTGTGAGAAAATGACTTCAGAATATAATTCATCCTGAAACGTTTGTTATGAAGGCTGGGCCTGAAAATGTCTCTGATGCCTCCTATGGAAGAGTCTAATCCTGCACTCTTGAGCATTCTTGCAAAGGAGTCAATCAATGGGGTTTATGGGATCTAAGACAGCTCCTAAGCATGTTTACCTGGAAGCATATCCCACTGAAAGTGTAGGCGTTTATGGTATGTAAGGCCCCCGTTCTAAATAGGGAGGTGACTCACACACGGCCAAAAAAGAGTCACAGATCAGCATAGTATTTGCATATGCTAATTTTTATGGCTAGATGCAGCTTGAGAAATAATTACTCCAAACAGAAATACAATACTTCTAGCCATGGGTCATATATGATGACCAGTTAATCTGTTTCCTTATGTGCAAACTGTTCACAAAAGTCACATATTTATTGTCACAAAAGTCACATATTTATTGATTGTTCTGGTTTGAGAACGTTCTTTTTGAACCCCAACGTCTGACAGGGCTTCTGCGGCTTCTGATTGGCAGCAGGAGCTTCCTGCAGCCAATAAGAAACAATTTGGTTTTCGAATGTTTTGGAAGTCGAACGGACTTTCGGAACAGATTCCGTTCGACTTCCAAGGTACGACTGTATAGGGGTTGGAGCAGATGACCTTTTGGTTCCTTTCCAACATTAAAATACTTCTCACTAGGGATGGGAAGGTCTGTAAGTTTTGGTTCTTCTATTTTCTCATTTCCCCAGATTTAAATTCAATTCAATTCACCCACCTGCACAGTTCTCCAGCCAAACAGTTTGCACAAGAAGCATTTTCTCATTTCCCCAGTTTTAAATTCAATTCAATTCACCTACCTGCACAGCCTTAAAGGGGATGAGATTTTTTATAAAAACATGAAAGCTGAGATACCAAATTCTGCATTGAATACCAAATTCCACACTTTTTGCATGCCTAAGGCTGCACACAATCTTATGCAACCTGGTTAGGGAAATAAATCTTATGAAAATTATTGACCCTCACATCCATGCCAACTTATTGTGCAAATCTACTTTTGGGAGATTTGTTTTTAAAACGAGTATTGTTTGATTGGATATTAAAACATGCCCCATGACAGTAGCAACAACTTAATGGCAACTAGTTACTGAAGTAGGTTGCACCAATTTGAGACAGGAAGCACTAAATTAAAGCTGCAGAAAATAGCTCACTATTCTCCCCTGCCACCAATGTTTTAAAACAGACTGGAACCTTTCATTGTGCTACTCTGTAATATTTTTATGCATTTGCAAATTATCTGATTTGTTGATTAGCAAGCGCAGAACTAAGCTCTTATGAAATACAGAATTTGTCAGATCCTTTTCCAGCATTGGACATGCTTCAGATATTGTCCCATCCTCATTATGCCCTTTCCTGGGAGCTGATGCAGTATAATGACTAATAGCCTAAGCCTGATTGCACTGAACACATCCTTAGGTATCACAGTAAGCAGCTTCCGATCCAGCATTGCTCCAAGATGGTCAGGTGACAGATATTTTATTTTATTTAATTTATTGAATTTATATACCGCCCTATAACTGGAGGTCTCATGGCGGTTCACAGAAGGATCTAGGTGCACCCCTCACTATTGAAGAGGATCTGACTACGTATTGTTATACATGCTTTGGTTACATTTGAAGGGGAAACAATGTGGTGGGACAAGGGAGGGGAAAGACATTTGATGCCATTTACCGTATTTAAAGGTAAAGCAACCTAATTCACACTAGCTGAAAAAAATACGTAAACTGAAACGCAGACATCATTAGAATTCACACATCACCAGATTTTGCAGTGCAGTTCTCCAGCCAAACAGTTTGCACAAGAGGCGTATGTTGGGGTAAAGTATGCAATAAAATGCACGTTTTAGTGAAAATAACATACAGAATGCATTATATTGGGGAAAATTGCTCTGCTGAGTATTTTAGGTAAAATTGTATAAAAATTGAGTATTTTAGGATAAATTTACACTAAAATGTTGATGAATTTCAATGTGCATTTAAAATAAATAAATAAATTTGAAAGCTCAATTTAAGATTTCAAAAATGAGAAACTGACAGATACCCAAACTGACAGATTCACCCATTCCTAGCTGGGACCTTACAATCTAAGCTTGTTCTTGTCACTTGTCTATTTTTCTTTTTTATTTCCAGTTACAAATTTTCTCGGTGCATCATGTGCAAATGTTACAACATGGTTTGTCTTTATACAACATCTCTTTAAATTCAGGCTAATGCATACACACACACACACACACAGAGAGAGAGAGTCTCCCACAGAATTATCCATTCCTCTCCAAGTTTTCTTCCATTTACATCAAGTAATGCTTGAACGCTTTCCCTATAGCAATTCAAAGTGAGGAGTATCCCCCTTGGAGCCCAATACACAAAACCTATTAATAAGAAAATGGAAAGAGCTGGTGTATGTTCCTCGTTGTTTAATTCCTCAGTCACCAGAGGCCTGTTTCCCTTCAGGGGTCCCATCTACACGTGTGGCCTCAAAGTATGGGAGATTACTTAACGCTAGACACTTTTAGTGTCTGAACAGGAAGCGAAAATTCATGCCCTGTGAGGAGTGACAGAACAAGGGCAGGAAAGGAGCATCGGGGCCTTGATGTGATAAGATACAAGCTTGCATATTGCTCAGGATCAGGGATGAGGGACTTGCTCATCACCCAGGGCCAGAGCGCAGGCCTAGCAGAAGCCTGGAGGCTGCTGCCTCATTTGCATCTCTCCGTTAATGTAATTGGGAAAGTGTGACAATTATCATGCTGGGAAATGTGACAACTCTCCCGCCCCCAGCTGAGTCGTCTAGCTCAGGTAACTGAGCAGCTTTCAGTGGCTAACTTCAACTTGTCAGAAATTGTATGTGCAGCTCCAGGGATCATGTCTAGGGGGGGTGTCAAACCCCAAAGGAACTGTTTCAGGTTTCAGTGTAGGTTGGGGGTGGGGAAGAAGAAGATGGTTTGGTAGAGTCCAGAGGCCCATTCAAGGTTATGCTGTAAAAAGAGAGCAGTGTATTATATTTAAAGGGGGGGGGCTTTAATTTACATAAGTTCATTGGCCCCCAGGCCTGAGGTTCCCCATCCCTGATCTAGAGTAACAACAATCACCATCTAAATTAGTATTACTAGTATTTATTAAAAGAATGTATAAACTGTCTTTCGTTTCAAGAAGAAATGCCAAGATGATTCACAAACAAATAAAAGCCAGCAGCAAAGCAGTGAGAATAAGACCAACTGTTAATAACCTGTAGTTAAAATACAAAGTAAAGCAACTGCATTAAAACATCCATAGCTAAAATATATAATAAGCAAGATAATTGAAACAGCATCAAATTTAAAACAACAAAGCAGGAGAGCCAAGTCCGGAGTTTAGGAAAATGCTTGTATGTCATCAAGACCCACTGGAGTGCCAATATCAAGCCCCCCCCCAATATTTCAGCAGGGAGACCATTCCACAATATGGGTGCAAACAGTAAAAAAAAGCCTGTCTCTGAGCTACCACAAGCTGGCTGGTAATAATAATAATCACACACTTGTATATATACTTTTCTCCGCCTTTACATAGAGATTTGTGCCTTTGGTATGCTTGCCAGTTTACAAAGCTTAGAATTCTTGAGCATGTGTGAACCTGGCTTGGTTGCATTTGCCCATTCGTCCATTTCCAGTCAAACACTGTGACCGGCAGTGTCTCTCCTATCACTGCATGCATGCATGCAAAATGTGTGCATTTATACTATGCACTATGGCCCCACAGTGGCTCTCCAAGCTCCAAGGCTACCTGAGATGCTTGAATAGGAGGCAACAGGCACTACTGGTAAACCTGGAACCATCTACACACAAAGTGTATGTTCCATCATTGTGTTTCAGCCTCTCCTTGAGGGCAAGCAGGGTTCACTTTGCTGGGGGCGGAGATGGATGTCTTATCAGACTAAATATTTATTAGTAAAACAGTTCATTGAATGTTGGTCCTCTTTAAGGGAAATATGTTGTTTTGACCAGGATCAAGAATTGGTTTGAGATGTAGGAGTAATCAGGGTCTAAAATTGCTGCTGGTAGTAGCCCAGCTGTGGTGTAGTGTGGGGCACAGCTGTTGTTTCCTCAGCTGCAACATTGTTAGGGGGTGCAAAATTTCAACACCCAGTACTGCCTCAATACAGCTGTGTGCTTTCTTCACTGGGCTCCACTGAAAACAGCTTCCATGCAAACCAGGAAGTGGCCTCTCCAGACAATGGAATGACTCTTCTTTTCTTATCCCTGAAGCTGGGATCTTCTGGGTGATGTGGATGACATTAGGCAGTTGGATGTGCATGCGTTCTCCATCTGTTTCCCTCCCTTCCGCACACCCCTCTGTGTAGCTCCGAGTGGTGGCAACCCATGCTACACCACTGCTACCCAGACATTTTACTCATGAGTTAATCCAGTGCAGGAGCAGTACTGCACTGAGCAGTCATGCCCTCAATGTAATGTGCACTGACTGTCCTAACCCTACTACCTGCTGTTGCACATCCAGCATGCACATCTATAGGAACACATTCATTGTGCACACAGAGGCTTCCATGCAATCTGGAACCCTGACCACACAGAAGAATGGAAGCCTTCATGCATATGCACAGTTGTACATATAAAAATTCAATTCTTGGAGACATTTTTGCACATGTACATGCAATAAGGTGTGTCTAGTCCATGTGGGTGCTTCCCAGACAGAGGTTGATGGGCCATAGCACCTCCAACATGGTAATGTTGGAGGAGTCTCTCTGATATGATATACGTCATAGGGGCACTCTTTACCTGTTAAGGGCAG
This sequence comes from Zootoca vivipara, assembly GCF_963506605.1. Lineage (NCBI taxonomy): Eukaryota > Metazoa > Chordata > Lepidosauria > Squamata > Lacertidae > Zootoca > Zootoca vivipara. The sequence goes on along the minus strand of NC_083290.1, from coordinate 41,909,991 downwards.
TTAACCCTGTCAATTAATCAACCAGGAAGGGTTGGTTGATTTGAGATACACACCTGATGCCTATGCCGAAACTTGCTGACATCTGTAGTCAATAAAGCTGTGCTCTGCTTAAATCCCAGTTGGTTGGCCTTTGTTTCTTGCAGCTATATCATGCCTTGACCCTTCTGCCCATGGCTCCACTGTGCCTGGGCTCGCAAGTGTGGATTTTGAAGGATGGCTGTGTTTTGGTTTGCATGTTGTTTTGGAAAGTGGGATTTAGATAGTGGGACTTTAAAGTGTGAACTGTCCACACTGAAAAGCATTGGCACTCCAGAATTTCAGGTAAGGTTCTATCCCAGTTCAAACCTGAGTCCTTCTGCATGTAAAGCAGGTGCTCTGCCACTGAGTTGTGGCCCTTCCCCTTTGTAGTACATTAGCAGTCCTCTGGCCATTAAGATCAGATCGTGACCTTCAATGACTTCTTTGCATCCTCCTCCCTATTTGTTGTGTTGCTCACCCACACTCAGCTCTTCATGGTTGTGTTTTTCTTGAGTGCTGCAGTGGGCCTTCCGGGGGCTTCCCAAATGTATGCTAGCCACATGGTGTCTTATTGTTTTCACCAAGTCCTTTTCACCAAAGCAGCCCCATGCAACAAACCAGAGGAAAACCCAATGAGTTAATTAAGGGTGAATTGTCTATGATTTCCTTTTACCTTGCATGCCTCCCCTCTCTCCCACATCAGTCTATGCAGCGCAGCTGCCTCTTGCCCTCTTGTGCCAAAATGATTAATGGGGGGACCACAATGAGGTCAATTAGCTGGGGTCGGCTGGAAGCTGAAAGGTGGAGTGTGTTGCTTTATTGAACACTGCGTTTGCACTCCAAACCATGACCTGGGCTATGGTGATTTATTACCAGGACGGCGGTCTGATCACTCTACCTTCAGCCCTTTACCTTGGTTTCAGCAATCAGACTCTTGCTGTCAATTAAAGTCTAGGGAGAGGAAGGAGGGGAAATACCCTGGACTCTGTGTGGCCAGCCTCAAGCTGATGGGGAGGGGGAGTGGCTGACGTTGTTGTTGTTGTTGTTGCAAAGGGACACACACACACACTCTCTCTCTCTCCCTCTCTCTCTCTCTCTCTCTCTCTCTCTCATGTTGCATCTTAGCTGTCAACATATTGCAATATTTTATCAGAGGGAAACAAAGATCATTGCAGAAATTGGAAAGTCATAGGGTTAAAGGAAGGACATGGTGTCTGATGTAAAAAAGGGGGAAATGAATTTTAACACTTGCATAGCTCTAATGGTTTTTTTGGGTGAGTGGCTTGAATTTCAATAGAGACAAATCTAGGCAGGAAAAACCAGATGCACAAATATAGGATGAGGGACACCTGGCTTACTAGCAGTATATGTGAAAAGGATCTTGGAATCTTGGTGGACCACAAGCTTAACATGAGTCAACAGTGTGATGCAGCAGCAAAAAAAGCTAATGCTATTTTAGGCTTCATCAACAGAAGTACAGTCATACCTCGGCTCCCGAACGCGTTGGGAGTCATACGTTCCGGCTCCTGAATGATCGAAAACCAGAAGTGAGTGTTCCAGTTTTCGAACTTTTTTTGGAAGCTAAACATCCAGTGCGGCTTCCGCTATTGTTTTCGGTGTGCCTGTGCAATTGAGAACCAATCGGAAGCCGCAATTTGGTTTCTGAACTTTTCGAAAGTCGAATGGACTTCCGGAACGGATTCCATTCAACTTCCGAGGTATGCCTGTATAGTGTCCAGGTCAAGGGAAGTAATAGTGTCACTCTATTCTGCCTTATTGAGACCACACTTGGAATACTGTGTTCAATTCTGGCCACCACAATTTAAGAAGGATCTTGACAAGCTGGAACATGGGCAGAGGAGGGGAACCAAGATGATCAAGGGTCTGGAAACTAAGCTTCACAAGGAGCGCTTGAAGGAGCGGGGTCTGTTTAGCCTGGAAAAGAGGACGCTGAGAGGATATATGATAGCCATCTTCAAATATCTGAAGGGCTGTCACATGGAATAGGAAGCAAGCTTGTTTTCTCCTGCTCTGGAGGGTAGGACTCAAACCCATGGCTTCAAGTTACAAGAAAGGAGATTCTGATTGAACATCAGGAAGGACTTTCTGACAGTAAGAGCGGTTCAGCAGTGGAACAGATGCCTATGAGAGGTGGTGGACTCTCCTTCCTTGGATGTTCTTAAGCAGAGGCTGGATGGCCATCTGTCATGGGTCCTTTGGCTGGGATTCCTGCATTGCAGGGGCTTGGACTAGATGACCCTTGGGTCCCTTCCAACTCTAAGATTCTATGCTATGATTCTTTGTATTTTTGTTTTGTATTGCTATAATGAGATCTTTAAAGTGCATATTAACAAATGCTTTTTGAAAACCACTATTTGCAATTTAATCTTGAATGTATCCAAGCATGGGCCTTACAATCTCGCCAAGAATCTTTCCCCATGCTACTGGAATCCCTTTGTCACCCTGCCCTCACTGAAGTGCTGTCTCCACTACTAATTTTGAAACTATTTTTCTATTCTTTAGTTTACACCAGTAGACACTGCAACTGGGGTTGGAAAATACCTATTAGCGCAGCCAAATCGGCCCCCTGCCATTGCGGGATTATTCCCACTAGAATATTCTCCAGTGCTTCTGTCCAGGTTTTTTTTTTAATTCCTTTTGTGTAACAGCTGAAATGGTGGGCTTTCTCCTCCTTCCCTGGGGAGGCTACTGCTCCAAATGCTAATAACACTCTCCATTTGAGTGGCACATGGGTGTATTCCTACCACATGGAAAAGGCTCTCCATAGCTGGATGTTTATTGCAATGCAGAACCTGTCAATATCAGCATGGCTCATTATGAGAACAATAAATTTCTCACTGGAAAAGGGAACATGACTTGATTCTCAGACACCTCAACCTTACTGCTGCATAATCACTTCCTATTTTATTAGGAGACTTTTTATCTAATCTATCTATATCTATCTATCTATCTATCTATCTATCTATCTATCATCTATCTATCTATCTATCTATCTATCTATCTATCTATCTATCCCTCTACTGCCATTTCATATAAAATATCACAATGCAGTAAAAAAATCCCAGGTTCAGAAGACATCTAAAAATGAGCAGTGGTGACTCCCGCTGAGCCTCTGCTGGCAATGAGTTCCACAGGGCAGGGCCTGCTAAAAGCCCAGCCCCTAAAAGCCCAGCCCCTAATAAAGGGCAGAGCATGTGGGGCCATTAAAAGTCAGTTCCCATCAGAAGAGCTCAGCAACCGCAGCAGAGCATAAGGAATCAGGAGGTCCTTAAGATACTTTGGACCCAACATGTTTGGGGCTTTGTGAGTTAACACATCAAACTTCAAACCTGTCCTGGTAGCAGATTGGCAACAGAGTCTTATTAGGGCATGCACACGCTGCTGCTCTCATTCATTGCTGAAGATTTCACACCGCCTATTTCTGGTATGTATAGCCTGCCTATAATATGGCTGAAGCTAACCAACAATGATAAACCATGCTCTAGAATAAAAATGGGAAATGTTAACAAGACAACCAGTAGATCCTACACTGACATGCTACAGCACTCCAGGGTTTCAAACAGGGGCTTCTTCAAAAGCTCCACCTGGAGATGCTGGGGATTGAACCTGGGACCCTCTGGAAGCAAAGCAAGTGTTCTATCACTGAGCCACAGCCAACTATCACCATTATATTTATTCTCCTTCTTTGAAGGTCTTTAAGTGGAGGCTTGACAGCCATCTGTCAGGAATGCTTTGATAGTGTTTCCTACTTGGCAGGGGGTTGGACTGAATGGCCCGTGTGGGCTCTTCCAACTCTATGATTCTAATTCTTGCTGCCATTGGCCCATTTGGTGGCAGGAAGATGATCTGGCCTGCGATAGGTCACTAGGGAGGCCTGGGGTCCACCCGCAAAACTGCCCACCCAATAAGGGGGCAAACGGACCTCTGAAGACCATGTGCCATCTACCCTCTACTCACAAATGTAACTTCTAGAGACCCCATGGAGGGAACTGGACTTTGAACAACAACGTATCTAACACCTCCTTACATGTTACAGGAAGGTAGCCGTGTTGGTCTGACGTAGTCGAAAGCTCATACCTATGACGTAGTCGAAAGCTCATACCTATGATAAACTTAGTTGGTCTCTAAGGTGCTACTGGAAGGATTTTTTTTTGTTTCGACCTCCTTACATGCTTCCACATACTCTGAGAAAATTTGTCTTATTCCATTCCAGTGCTGGCTCCACAGAGAAGGTGCCAAGGCAAAGAACAAATTTGGGCTGCTCAGACCATGAAATCTTATAAGGAGGGAGAGTGTGAGTAAAGAAAGGTCTAGCTCAAGCATAGGCAAACTCAGTCCTCCAGATGTTTTGGGACTACAACTCCCATCACCCCTGACCACTGGTCCTGTTAGCTAGGGATGATTGGAGTTGTAGTCCCAAAACATCTGGAGGGCCGTGTTTGCCTATGCCTGCTAGCTGACTGATGCTGCAGTGACATTTGAAGGACAGCCTTCTCTTACAGAAGACTTGTCTGTTCACTGCACTCATCATCAGAGGCCTGGTTGGCTGGGAAATGAGATAGGGCCTCCCTCCCCTTTCTTAGAGTTGCTGCAAGCAGCATCCCTAATCTGGGTCTTGTGCAGAGTAGAAATGAATTTGCTCTCCACCACAAGTGTGAGTTTCAAAGCTTTACTGCAAACAATCTTAACATAGTCACAAATAAATGTTACAGAACACAAAGTGGTACATTGCTCTTTAGCAAGCAAGCAATGTGGCCCCATCTTCTTTGTAGTTCTTAATACAGGTCAATAAACTTTCCTCTCTCTGATCCCAGAGAGAGAAAGAAAGAGAAAGAGAAAGAAATAAAGAAAGAGAGAGAATCTAAGCAACTTGTTTATCACCACAGAGCCTAGCCACAACAGCTGCTGCTGCTGCTTCTACTGGCTCCACTGCTGATGAGAACCTGACTTCTCAGGTTTCACCTTCCTAAAGAGAGATTGCAGCTCAGGCCTCAATTAATCTGAATGGAAACACCCACCTTTTCCTGCTGCATGGAAACCTCTCTTTGCAAATCCAAACCTTTATATAAGTTTCTTTTTAACTTAAATAAGCATTACATTTTATGCATCTTAACCTTATATATTGAACACTTTTTTTAGCTAGCTGTGGTGACCAGCTTGTGGGGCTCCCTGACCCAGGTGACCTGAGTGGCCCATTTTTCTTGGCATTTCAGCATGCTGTTGGTTTCACCCCCTGCCTCCTTTGTGTGTGTGTCATATTTCGCTGTTGGCTTTAGTTTGCTTCCTTGTTCAAATTGTACTATTATGATCTTATGAAGCTCCTATAATTTTCAAAATGCTGTCTTATTAAAAGATAACATAGTCCTAACCGATGAACTCACAATCCAATAGATGGGTTACAAAAGGAAAAGGAAATCAAGGTGGAAGAGGAAAGTAAGTACTGGCTTGACCACTTCTTCTCTGGCTGAGAACATATTCATCTCCCTATTGCTATGATGCTCTTCCTGGGAGGTGGGGCTGCTGCCTCTGAGAGGCCTTAGGTTTCCTTGTAAGTGGCAGAGGCATAGTATGCCTCACTTATGCACTGCCGCCCCACATGGGTGTAGGCAGGGGGGACAGGAGGGGCAGTTGCCCCCCCTAGAAGCAGGGCCGCTGGCCAGCCTGCCCCGCTGCCCCCTGCCGCCCGGTGCCGTCTCCCTTCTCCCTGGCTGGCTGTGGGGCGGCTGGAGGGAAAGCCCCAGAGCCGCGCAAAGCATTTGGCTGGCTTTCCCTCCGCCCGCCCCACAGCCAGTCAGGGAGAAGGGAGACGTCCCTTCTAGCCAGCTGGCTGTGGGGCGGGTGGAGGGGAAACCAGCCAAACGCTTTGCGCGGCTCTGGGGCTTTCCCTCCACCCGTGCCTTGGCCCTTGCCCCCCCTAATTTTGATCCTGGCTACGCCCCTGCCACCCCATATTGTTTATTGTCTTAAATGATGTTTCTGAGCTGCTTTGGAGTTCTGCAATGGCTATAAATTGTTAAGCAAACAGACAGATAATCCCATCTGCATTTACTTGCACGGAGACCTCACTGAGTGCAATAGGCCTTACTCAAGGAAGTGCGCAACCCCCTCTATGTTGCATAAGCAGGAGCAACGAAATAGCTACCAGTCATGGTGGCTTTGTTCTACCTCCAGAGGCATTATGCTTTGGAATGCCAGTTGCTGGGGATCAGAAGTGGGCAGAGGGTTGTTGCCCCCAGATCCTCCTTGTGGGCTTCCCTTAGGCATCTGGTTGGCCACTGTGAGAACAGGATGATGGGCTAGATGGCATTGTGATCCAGGGGACTCTTCTGAAATGGAGAGGACCCCTAAGCCACGAAGCAGCCTTGTTGTTATCTTTCAGCTCTTAGAGATCACCCACACTTTCAGTTGGCCCATATTTTGATTGTATCATGCACCAATTAATTCCCCTGAGTCAAATAACTTCTCTTGTTGTTCCATGGCTATTCCATGCCTCGCAAAAACCTGATCTTATGTACTGAATTGGATCTTATCAGATGAGTGGAACATCATTTCTCTCTTCCTGAAATTCTGCAAATTGTGGACAAATACAATTATTAAAATAATATATGTTTTTGCTTCCCTTCTTTTTTTTCTTTTTCTTTTTTTGGTTTTCCTTTCCATCTGCCAACGATGAGGAGGGGTGGGGTGGAATCTGCTTCTTATTAGCATGTGGAATCCTCTTGGTGTTTTTTTCTCCACTCATTATAATTCCGCACTGAAAGTGATAACATTATCACATCTTTTATGTGGGTGACTTTCATGCAAGTGTAAACATATTCACGCTGCAAATATGTTTTGTGATATATGAATATCACTTGGCAGGGAAGCAAGCTGTGATGGGAGACAGCTCTCCAGAGTAGACAGGAATATGCCTTCGTGTGTGTGTGTGTGTGTGTGTGTGTGTGTGTGTGTGTGTGTGTACATGTGTGCATGTATGCTTCACAGACCTACATAGCGATTAGCACCCTAGCACCCCAATCCTAGCACTCCAAATTTCTTCAGTAGGAAACTGTATAAGCAGCAACCCACCCCTTTCCTATTTTCATGATATGTGATCATTCTTCAAGATCACCACATCTATGGTTCATTACTAAGTGCTCTATAATATGATTTGTTATAAAAAGAAATCACAACAAAAGGCAATTCCCTTTTTCATCTCCTTCTATGTGTTTTGTAGGCTGAGCTCCAGATTTGAGAGACCCCCTTCTCAAACTTGCCCCCTTGCCAAGGACAGGCTGGACTATGAGAAGTGGTGGCAGGCGTCAGCTGGGAAACCCCCAAGGGAAATCCCAGATGAGGAAGGCTCAGAGCCTGGGGATTGGTGGTGGGACACTGAGGAGAGGTCAGAGGGGGGAGTTTGGGAGGACGTGCTGGATGCTGAAGGGACAACAGGATTTAGTGGGCAGAAAGAGCCTGTGACAAGCTCTGAGCCTGTTCAGTTCAGACTCCAAGGCTAAAGCAAAGGAGGAAGGTCAAGACACTGTTGGGGAATCCCAGGAGTTTCCCTTTCCCGCTGAGACAAGCTCCCCTCCCCCTTGGTCTACAATGCTTTTTTTCAGGGGGTACTCAGGGGTATCACTTTCACGGATCACTGCCTTGTCGTGGCAAAGGGGCTTTAATAACTCAGAGAAGCTATGAGCTATGCCGTGCAGGGCCACCCAAGATGGGCAGGTCATAGTGGAGAGTTTCCTGCTTAGCAGGGGGTTGGACTGGGTGGCCCTTGTGGTCTCTTCCAACTCTATGATTCTATGACTAAATGTGATCCACCTGGAGCAGGAACTGGCAAGCCACTCCAGTATCCCTGCCAAGAAAACTCCATGGACAAAGACAACAGGCAGATAGAAGTTATGACGCTGGAAGATGAGCCCCTCAGGTCGGAAGGCGTCCAACATGCTACTGAGGAAGAGCAGAGGACAAGTACAAGTAGATTCAGAGCTGATGATGCGGCTGGGCCAAAGCCGAAAGGTCACTCAGTTGCGGATATGCCTGGAAGCAAAAGGAAAGTACAATGCTGTAAAGAAAAATATTGCATTGGAACCTGGAATGTAAGAACCATGAACCTTGGTAAGCTAGATGTGGTCAAAAATGAGATGGCAAGAATAAATGTTGACATCCTGGGCATCAGTGAACTAAAATGGAAGGGAATGGGTGAATTCAGTTCGGATGACTATCATATCTACTACTGTGGGCAAGAATCCCGTAAAAGAAATGGAGTGGCCCTCATAGTCAACAAAAGAGTGGCGAAGCTGTACTGGAGTGCAATCTCAACAATGATAGAATGACCTTGATATGAATCCAAAGCAGACCTTTTAACATCACAGTAATCCAAGTTTATGCACCAACTACCAGTGCTGAAGAAAGTGAAATTGACCGGTTCTATGAAGACTTACAACACCTTCTAGAAATGACACCAAAAAAGGATGTTCTTCATTTTAGGGGGTTGGAATGCTAAAGTAGGGAATCAAGAGATAAAAGGAACAACTGGCAAGTTTGGCCTTGGAGTTCAAAATGAAGCAGGGCAAAAGCTAATAGAGTGTAGTACTTTACATTTCTCCCTGTTAAAATTCATCTTGTTTGCTTTGGCCGAGTTGTCTAATCTGTTAAGGTCATTTTTAAGCGTGATCCTGTCCTCTGGGGAGCCACCCCTCCCAATTTGGTGTCATCTGTAATGCCCTCAAGCCCATCATCCAAGTCATTGATAAACATGTTGAATAAGACTGGGCCCAAGACAGAACCCTGTGGCACCCCACTAGTCACTTCTCTCCAGGATGAAGAGGAGCCATTGATGAGCACCCTTTGGGTTCGGTCAGTCAGCCAGTTACAAATCCTCTGAATGGTCGTATTGTCTAGACCACATTTTACCAGCTTCTTTACAAGAATATCATGGGGCACCTTGTCAAAGGCCTTGCTGAAATCAAGATAGACTATATCCACAGCATACCCTTCATCTACCAGGCTTGTAATTCTGTCAAAAAATGAGATCAGTCTGACATGACCAATTTTTCAGAAACCCATGATGACTTTTAGTGATCACAGCCTTCCTTTCTAGGTGCTCACAGACCATTTGCTTAATGATCTGCTCTAGAATCTTTCCTGGTATTGATGTCAGGTTGACTGGGCGGTAATTGTTTGGGTCCTCTCTTCCCCCCCTTTTTGAAAATAGGGACAACATTTGCCCTCCTCCAGTCTGCTGGGACTTCGCCTGTTCTCCAGGAATTCTCAAAGATTACTGCCAGTGGTTCGGAAATCACCTCTGCCAGTTCTTTTAATACTCTTGGATGTAGTTCATCTGGCCCTGGAGACTTGAATACATCTAAACTAGCCAAGTATTCTTGTACTACCTCCTTACTTGTTCTGGGCTATGTTTCCCCTGCTGAATCATTTGCTCCATATTCTTCAGGTCGGGCATTGTTTTCTTTTTTGGAGAAGACTGAGGCAAAGAAGGTATTGAGGAGTTCTGCCCTTTCTCTGTCCCCTTCTCCTCTAAGTGACCCCACTGTTTCCTTGTTCTTCCTTTTGCTACAGACATACCCATAAAAGCCCTTTTTGTTGCTTTTAACCTCTCTAGCAAACCTGAGTTCATTCTGTGCTTTAGCTTTTCTGACTTTGTCTCTGCACGTGCTGGCTATTCCTCTCTGGTGGTTCCCCCTTTCCCCATTTTTTGTACATATCCCTTTTAAATCTTAACTCAGTTAAAAGTTCTTTAGATAGCCACCCTGGCTTCTTTAGGCACCTTCCGTGTTTCCGTCTCATTAGTATTGCCTGAAGTTGTGTTTTTAACAAACTCCCAACCATCATGAACTCCCTTCCCTTTTAGTATTTCTGCCCATGGGATTTTACCCAGCGTTTCCCTAAGTTTTCTGAAGTCGGCTTTCTTAAAGTCTAGAATTTGAGTCTTAGTATGCTTGGTTGCTCCTTTCTGCTGTATAATAAACTCCAGAAGAACATGGTCACTCCCACCTAATGATCCTGCCACATCTACCCCACTAACCAGGTCATCACTATTGGTTAGGACCAGATCTAAAATGGCTGATCCTTTTGTTGCTTCTCCCACTTTCTGGACAATGAAGTTGTCTGCAAGGCCAGTGAGGAATCTGTTCGACCGTATGCTCTTGGCTGAGTTTGACATCCAACAAATATCAGGATAGTTGAAATCCCCCATTACTACTATCTCACTTCCTTTTGAATGCTTGGTCATCTGTTCCAGGAAGGCTTCATCTGTGTCCTCAGTTTGGCTTGGGGATCTATAGTAAACTCCCCCAATGAGATCACTGTTATTTTTATCTCCATTAATTTTGACCCAGATACTCTCAATATGGCTTTGGAGTTTTAAATCCTGGATCTCTTCACAGGTATACACATCCCTGATGTATAACGCTACTCCTCCTCCTTTCCTGTTTGGTCTATTTCTCTGAAATAGATTGTATCCCTCTATTAAAAAGGTAAAGGGGCCCCTGACCATGAGGTCCAGTCGTGTCCGACTCTGGGGTTGCGGCGCTCATCTCGCTCTATAGGCCAAGGGAGCCAGCGTTTGTCCGCAGACAGCTTCCCTCTATTACTACATTCCAATTATGAGACTCATCCCACGAGGTTTCAGTGATGCCTATTATGTCGTATTTAGTTTGCTGTACCAAGAGCTCAAGTTCATCTTGTATATTTCCCATGCTCTGTGCATTAGTATACAGACATTGAAGACCATTGATCATTCCCCCATGTCTCTTATTTAAGGATATTTTCCTCCCACCACTAAGTCTGCGTGCTGTTTGCTCCATTTGGTCCTTGACATTTGGGTGATCATCTTCAGAACTTGATAGATTCCTACCTTCAGGACCACTGTCTCCCTCCCCCACATAAGTCAGTTTAAAGCCCTCCTGATGAGGTTTCATAGTTTCATGGGAAAAAACATTCCTCCCAACCCTTGTGAGGTGCAGCCCATCACTTGCCAGAATTCCATCTTCAAGAAACTGCAGATCGTGATCTAAGAATCCAAACCGTTCCTTCTTGCAGCATTTGCGAAGCCAGTTGTTCACTTCCCCTATTTGTCCCTCTCTCCCTGTGCCACGTCGTTCAACTTTCTAAAGGTTTTGTGTGTATATCTCATGGTTCCAAAGTAGGACTTCTCTGAAGCAACTGTAGTTCTGAGGAGGAGATTGATTCATACCCTAGTCCAGGGGTCAGCAAACTTTTTCAGCAGGGGGCTGGTCCACTGTCCCTCAGACCTTTTTTTTATAATAATTTTTATTAGTTTTATATAGACAAAACAAAACATAAAAAACATATCTCTCCACCTTCCCTCCCTCCCCCCACAAGTCCACTTCTGCCACCAGTAGATCCTGCGGGTGTTGGGACCGAAGGTAGTCCATTTTAAGGCTGAGTTTGTCTTCCCCCCTCTCCTCCATCCCCCGGCCCCCCTACTGTCCCTCAGACCTTGTGGGGGGCCGGACTATATTTTTTGGGGGAAATGAACAAACTCTCATGCCCCACAAATAACCCAGAGATGCATTTTAAATAAAAGCACACATTCTACTCATGTAAAAACACCAGGCAGGCCCCACAAATAACCCAGAGATGGGTTTTAAATAAAAGGACACATTCTACTCATGTAAAAATCTGCAGATTTAGAAGGCGATTGGGCCAGATCCGGCTCCTGGGCCTTAGTTTGCCTACCCATGCCCTAGTCCATCTTGTATGGGACCACAAACACTGAACCCCAAACTCCCCTCCTCTGAATCATGAAGCCACACATCTACCCCCAGACCATCGGAGTATGGTGGTCCTTGAAGAATCAAGATAGCCCCAAGGTGAGAACCCCATAGCTGAAAGCTCAATTACCTCAAAGGAGTCAATGGCTGCAGTGGTCTTTAACTGGTCAGGGATCTATTGAAGTTCGCTCTTAGCCTACCCTACCTTACAGGGTTGTTGTGAGAATAAAGTGGGGAGGATGAGTACTATGCACAGCACCTTGAGCTCCTTAGAAGAAAGGTGGGGTATAAATATAATCAATCAATAATAAAATTGAAGTATTCTTCATGTGCTGCTACAGTAGGGTCCTACTTTACAAAGGACAGTCCTACATTTGAAGGTATGATTTAAAGATAAAGAACCTTACCTGGCAAGGTTAACAACTGGAAAGCAGACGGAGAAGGCACTGAGGTTATCTCACGGCCAACCCAGGATATTTTGCTGCTTGAGATGCACATTATCAAAGTCAACTGGGTTGGAGGTAGGCTGAATTGAGCCACATTCAGCCAAATGTCAAACCGACGTGGGTTAATTTAGGGTGATTTGGGTTTAGTCTGAGCTAAGTCATGGCAGCCCCAAATCACGTTGAGTCTTGTAGAACACTGGTTTGCACGTTTTCTCTAGGTGTTTGATTTTGCAAAACAAAACATGTGTTATAGTTTTTTTAAAAAAGTATTTTAAATAAATATATTTGGTGTGATGTATCTATTTACCATACTGTACTGAAGAAAGAAAGCTTTCCTTGAAAAAAAAATCTGCTACTGAAAACAAAGTGTCGTCAACTATTTCCTCTCTTATCTGCTTTTGCAGGTGTGTGTGGCTGATGGCTGACAGTCACATCAGTTGTGAAGAGTATCTGCTTTTAAACAAAGTGAATAAAACAAGCAGAGCACACAGATTGTTTCCAATACACATTGTAATCACAGCAGATCTGACTGGGAACCCCAAAATTAATGAAGCTAGTTGAGCCGAATTGTAAGCTTAAACACAGAGATCAGACCAGCGATGAGAATTTCAAGATGGAAAGTGTATCTTAAGATCAGTATTGGACTGCTTAAGAACTCCTGTGTGTGAGGTTGGAGACCAGTTTGTGGGTGATCTTGTGAGCTTTGCAAGATCTGTTGCTCTCTTTTAATGAACTTGGTCACTATCCTTAGTCCTCAGCTCTTTGGATTAGGGGCAGAGAAGAAGTCTGGAGAGGAAGCTCTTTTGTGTTCACTTGACCAGCACTGAATGCAGTGAATTTTCAACTGCATTTTGGATGAATATAAAAATCTCCTGCAGAAAAGGCTTTTTATGCCTTATTAAATGTGTTAGGCACACACAATAACTTCAATAGATCCCTGATGGTTTGTTCCCTCTTAAAATTCTATAGCACAATCTCAAAGGGCTATGCAAACACCTTTATTTAAAAGCAGCAAGAAAATTTAGGGCAAGATCACATGTGGCAAGGTATTGCATTTCAGTCTATTCATTATCCGGGGAACAATCCCTCATTTGGTGGAAAGTAACAGGGCATATGATATAAACAGGGATGGCTGTTCTACTGGTCCCCAATCACATGCCTCTTTCCTTACCTGTACAGTAGTTAAATTAATGAATTAAAAAAAATCAACATGAGCAGCTTATATGTAAATAAAGTGTTGCTATGATTTCTGGAAGGTCATTTCAAAAGCCTTAAATTCTGCTCATGTATATCATCAAAACAATGACAAATGGAAGTTGGAACAACATGAATTTTAAATAACAGCAATGCAGGATGGCTCTTTTTAAAGGCTGTGTATACATTTAGCCTTTGAAATGCACAGGGCTCATTCTTTCACAGTGTGCTTTTGTACATATCAAGGTGCAATTGCATGATGCATGATGCCATCATGTAAAGTGATAGCTCCTCTTTGTGTTGTCTGCACCAACAGCTGGACAGAGAAGTTGCCAAGTCTGATAAAGCCCACTGACCACTACCACTTCTTTCTGATTCATGTGGGTACAAATAATACTGCCACACACAGCCTGCAATGCATAGCAAGGGACTATGAGCCACTGGGAAGGGAGCTGAAGACACCTGGGGCCCAGGTAGTCTTTTCATCTCTCCTTCCTATTGACAGGGGCATAGCAAGGCGCTGCGATACCTGGGGCGGCAAATTGCCATGCACCTGGGGGTATGTGTGTCGCCGCTACGTAATGACGCATGCATCGTTACGTGACGGGGTATTGCCGCAACCCCGTGCCTCCAAAGTCGTGCGCCTCCAGCTACAAACTCCAGGTAGAAAACCCGCTCGGTGCAGCGGTGTGTGTGTGTGTGTGTGTGTGCCACTTGGCACCCCCACCCCGTGACTCCCAAGCTGAGCTTCCAGCCTCCCGGTAAAAAGTCTGCTTGGCGGACATTTTAGTGGCACCCCCCCCCCCCGAGTGGAACCCGGGGCGGATTGTCCCCCCCCCTATTGCGACGCCCCTGCCTATTTATGGTCATGGCCCAAGAAAAGAGAGGAAAATACTTGAGGAAAACCACTGGCTGCACAGATGTCAGGAAGGATTTGGCTTCTTGGATCATGGTCTCCGCTTCCTTGATGTAAGACTTCAGCAGTTGACAAGAATGTGTTTGCCAAGAGTCTTGAGAATCTGATCAGGAGAGCTTTAAACTAGATATTGAGAAGGAGGGAGACAACATTACAAACGACAGAAGAGCACCTGGCACTGGGGATAATAGCTTCACTGATGCACAAGAAACTGAGCTGGTGCTCCAGAAACCTGCTAAAGGGCAAGAAACGACAGGAAGGAAGCAGCTGGAGGGAACGACTCATGGTTTCAGTTGTCTCTACACAGATGCACAGAGTATGGGGGAAAAGCAAGATGAATAGAATAGAATAATTTATTGTCATTGTACATAGTACAACGAAATGGAATATCATCCCATAAAAAACAAAATAAAAACACAATTACAATTACAACTACACACACACACTCACACTGGAGCTTTTAATACAGGTTGGCAAATACAACCTGGTAGGCATTACTGAAACCTGGTGGGAATGAGACTCATGACAGGAATGTAGGAATTGTGGGATATAACCAGTTCAAAAGGAATAGGCCAAACAGGAAGAGAGGAGTAGTAGCATTATATGTAAAGGATGTGTACACTTGTGAAGAAATCCATGACCTGGAGCATGAAAAGCAGACTGAGAGTATATGGGTAAAAACTGTAGGAGAGAGAAATGACAGTGACCTTATTATAGTGGGTGTCTGCTATAGACTTCCAAGCCAGACTGAAGACTTGGATAATGCCTTACTAGAGCAGATTACAAAACAGTCAAAAAGGAGAGAAATAGTAATCATGGGGAACTTCTACTTCTCCAATATCTGTTGGGACTCAAACCCTGCCAAGAATGTAAGGTCAGACAAATTCTTCCATTGTCTCACTGACAATTTCATTTCCCAGAGGGTGGAAGAACCAACAAAAGGATCATCTATCTTGGACCTGGTCCTCACCAATAAGGAACAACTGATCAATGAAGTGGATGTACTCGGAAGCTTGGGAGGAAGTGATCATGTTCTCCTGAGTTTCACGATACAGAGGCACAGGAAAACTGAGTGTAGTCAGACACACACACTCAACTTTAAGGAGGCCAATTTCAAAAAGCTGAAGGAGCTACTGGGTGTGATCTCGTGGTCAGAAATACTCAATGAGAAGGGAGTCCAAGAAGGATGGAAATTTCTAAAAGGAGAAATATTGAAGGCCCAAATGCAGACAATACCAACAAGGAAGAAAAGTGGGAGGCATCTAAGGAAACCAGTGTGGCTGCATAAAGAGTTTACAGATGAGGTGAGAATTAAGAAGGGCATATATAAGAAATGGAAGAAAGGAGAAATCACAAAGGAGGAGAGTACATGAGTAGCCAACAGTTGTGGGTGAAGGTCAAGCTAGCTAAAGCTCAGAATGAGCTCAGGCTTCCAATAGATGTTAAAAATAATTTGTAAAAGGTTTCTTTTGCTATGTCCAAAGTAAGAGAAAGACTAAGCAAGTGCTAGGTCCTTTGTGTGGAGAAGATGGAGAAATGCTAGGTCCTTTGTGTGCTAGGTCCTTTGTGTGGAGAAGATGGGTGACAGAGAAAAGGCAGAACTGCTCAACACCTACGTTGCTTCTGTCTTCACCCAAAAGGAAAGTGATGCCTGACCTGATGATAACAGAATAAATTATTCTGGAGGGAGCTGCAGCCCAAGATAGGAAAAGAGGTAGTAAGGGAACACCTAGCAACTTTAAATGAATTCAAATCTCCAGGGCCTGATGTGTTGCATCCAAGGGTAATAAAGGAGCTTGCGCATTTAATTTCAGAGCCTTTGTCTATTGCCTTTGAGAATTCTTAGAGAACAGGTGAGGTCCCCACAGCAGCATAGCTAGCTGCTCAGGATCCCAGGGTGGCGCAGTGTGTGCTGTGCAGATCCTCCAAGAAGCCACCCATCTCTCCCCCCCCCCCGATAGCTTTTGGGCCGCTGAGGGGGAGGTGGCGGGCAGATGCGTTGTAAACCCCACGCCGCTGTTTCAGGCAATGCAGAGCCTGCAGGCGCCCGAGCCACTACATAACTTCCAGCAGAGACACGTGGCTTGGGCCATTTAGTAAGTGCAACCCGCTGTGGTGTGGCACCCAGTGCCCCCTGCCCTCGCTCTAGCTATGCCTCTGGGTCCCTACAGACTGAGGGCAGGCAAATATTGTCCCCTTCTTCGAAAAAGTGGGGGGGGGAAGGAAGATTACATGCAGGAAGAATACATGTAGGACTTGAAGCAGCATAGCAGTGTTCAGAGGTTGTTTACACATTACAATTAATAAATGTACAAGCTATCTCCACACCCTACAATTCTTTATGTCAAAGATTATACACACTTGTTGATATGCACAATTCAGATCTTGTATACACAAGTAGTAGTTTTGTTTTTACTTTTCTTCATTAGAAAAAGATAACATGTTTCTTTGCCTATGGTTCCTCATCCCCCCCTCTTTTTCTTTACATATTGTGCTATTAGATTCCAACTCTATAGTTTCTGTATATTTTCTCAATCTTGGAATATTCTTGTTAGTTTTATTATACTTAATTGTCCCCAAAGTTTTCTCAATAGATCTATTAGGCTTCCAAATATTTTCCCAAGATCTTGCATATAAAATTCTAGCCATTGTTATAATCTATGATATTTGGTTCTGGTGGTGTAGTCTGATCTGTTCTTTTGCATAATTCAGCAAGAAGAAGAGATGATTCAGTGGAATTTCAGAGGGTGGGTCATGGAGAGCAAGAGGGGGTTTTCAGGGCACAGGCCTGCTACGGTGGAGTCTCAGGTTTTATATGGGTGTGGGTCAGAGAGGGAGGGAGGGTTGCAGAGGCCTGTTCCGGTGCAGGAGAGATATTTTTTGCATGGGCAGAGGGGGGCGGGATTGGGTCGGACTTGGAACGCCAGAGAGGGGGTTTGCACGGGCCTGGCCTGCCTGTAATATTTAGCCCAATTCCCCCCCCCCAACCTGTCCCGTATTTTGCCTGAGCAAAGAAGGCAACCCTAGTCAACATCAATTTTTTTCACTCCTTTAGAGAACAACCAGCTATATGTGGTTATCGCCTTAGGAGGCTGGACTGGCCCCTCCCTGCTTTCCTTTAGCTGACAGGCAAAGACTTTTTTGTTCTGACAGGTCACTAACTGGCTGTGGTGGCAGGCTCTTCTGAGGGTGTGGGGGGCATGTTCTTAGTGCATGTGGGTGGGTGTGCATGCTTTTAAATGGTTTTAAGTGTTTCAGTTATTTTTTTAATAGGGTGACTTATTTATTGTGTTTTTTTTTAAAATATATATATATACTTGGGTCCTAAACATATGTATACATATGTTTGCTACAGGAGCGAGAAACCTGATTTTAAGAAATTGTATTAAATTAAAGCAATTTAGTTTGATTTGTAATAATTTTGAAAATTAATAAAAATAATAATAAATAAAAATAATTTGTAAACAAACAAACAAACAAAAACAACACTTGGGTGCTTCCCTGGAAGAAAGGCAAGATCTAAATAGATAAGTAATAGATAGATAGATAGATAGATAAATAAATAGATGATACCCAGCTAGACAGACAGACAGACAGACAGACAGACAGACAGATGATAGATATCTTTGCTGTGTGTGGTTGGTTAGGTGTGCATCTTAGACAGCCATCTTCAGATGTCTCAAGGGCTGTTACATGGAAGAGGGAACAAGCTAGTTTTCTCCTGTGAGGGTAGGACTTGAGGCAATGGCTTCAAGTTACAAGAAAGGAGATTCCGACTAAACACCAGGAAGAACTTTCTGACAGTAAGAGCTGTTCAGCATGGAACAGATGCCCACGAGAGGTGGTGGACTCTCCTTCCTTGGAGGTTTTTAAACAGAGGTTGGCTGGCCATCTGCCATGGACGCTTTAGCTGAGATTCCTGCATTCCCTTGGGGTCCCTTCCAACTCTGCAATGCTAAGATGCTATGTGTGGATTGGGCTGCCTGACCAATAATCAAACTAAGCCTTTATATCAGTGCTGGGGAACCTCTCCATTTGGCCTGCCATGCCCTTTACAGCAAACCATTCCCACTAGTCCTCTGACATCACCCAGACTCATGTGCTCTTCCCGGGGTAAAGTTAGAGCACTTTTGAACATTTGGAAGACCATGGTGTGTGCATGCAATTCTGTGCCATATAACTTGAATCTGGTTAAAATGGAGGCACTGTTTGATTTTGGCATCTTTTCCCATCCCCGCTGCTCTTGGCGGGAATTAGATTCACTTGGTGTATGAAAACTGCAGCATCCATTTTCTACCACTAGATGCCAGAGTTTCTGGTTGCTTGTGGCTCTCTGCTTGCTTGAGCAGGTTTGCCCCCCCCCCCCCCCGCTTCTTCTAGAGATGCAAATGATTGCTCACAAGGGAATCTGTTTGCTCTCCTTCTGATGCTCTGTTTGCATGTAGCACCACTCACCTTTGCCTTTCTAGCACTCCAGAGCTAGGAGCCAACACATTCCTGGGTGCTTTTAAAGCTGGCTACTTTTTGAAGTGTGAAATAGGGTGAGCCAATCCACTCTGCCATGGGTAACGAGGCAGCAATTCTTGGAGGAGAGGACTGATCCTACTCTAAATCAACTTTGTACATTTTCCTCATTTTGTCACTTGTTTTATTTTGTCTTCTTATCCGGCCCACTTCTGCCTTTGGCCACACCCTCCAGGTTGGCTGTGTTCAGTGCTATTTTTCTAGAAAAAGATGTGCCGGAGCTCACCTGCCTCGTTCTCTTATCATGGCAGTGGCACCCACCTGAAAAGTGTGGGAACTGAGTTCCTGTGAGTTCCCCCTGAAAAACCCTGCCTTATCCCTTATGCACCCAGTAGATTTCCGTGGCCTATGGAAAACTCAGAAACTCAGAAACCCACTCTGCAGGAGCTTAGAGCACCACTTTTAGTGTGGCTGCCTCCGTTCTATGGAATAAGAGCATTCAGGGCAAGATACAACAGGGGGTCGCTATCTGCATCTCCCGGAACTGAAGATATTTTGTTCTGTTAGGCTACATAAACGAGTCTTTTCCAAGAGTGTCTTTAAAAAATAATAATCAAATATTGGTGTTTTTGCTGTGTTGCAGATCATACTCAAGTCTTGTTAGGAAGTGTATTAATGCATGGCTTTTCGCTTTGTGCTGTAAAATCAAGATGTACCTGACTTTAATATAGAAGCAACCATTGGACAATGGACCTTTTAATGACATATGGTTCATAATTAGTGGTCAATGATTCCTGGATTGGTTTAAACAAAAACAAAAACAAGGAGAAACAGAACAGAGTTAACAGATAACATTCAACGTCACATTGCCAAATGCCTAATCAGGAGCCTTTGTGGTTGTGCTTAGGTTAAGCAAGAGTAATAGTCCCGTTTCCTCTTAGGCTACCACTGAAATGATATTAGATGTTGGTATATTGATGATTGTCGGAGGTGGGTTCAAAGTGAAGATAATAAATTATGTTTAAATTTAAAGTTAGATCAATCATACTGAGCCAAATGCTGATGGGGAGATTGCTTGTTTGTCCCCCTCTATGAGTGTCTATTTTGTATTATTTTAGTTTAGTTTTAAATGTATCTGCTCTTGTTTGTGTGTTTAACTGTTTGCATTGCCTTGAGATGCTTGTGTAGAAGGTGATTTATATTATTATTATTATTATTAGGAGCCCAGGCAATACTGTCCATTCTGGCTGGGAGCAGTTCTCAAAGGTCTCAGGCAGAGGTATTTCTTTCACCTGCGCCCTGATCCTTTTAAGTGGAGAGGCTGGGGAATGAACCTGAGACTTTATCCATGCAGAGCAAGTACTTGAGCCACTGAGCTACAGACAGTTCTTCTCTACTGCTCTTAACATCTGTATTTAGAGAGCAAGGCAAGGTCGGAAGGTGCTGGTCCAGAGTAGTCTGAATCCCAGGATCACTTTGTTTATTGCTTTTCTCATCAGGAAAAAAACCACATGTTGTTGGTATTAGAGTGAGCATTCCACGTGTGAAAGTGACTCAATTCTTAACCCCAGTTGGTGCTCTTTCATTCATACTCTCCTGCCATTTCTCTTGAATGTGATCCCCCTCTTGAATGTGATTCTCTTGAATGTGATCTCTTCCTCCATTTTTCTCCCCCTCTTCTTGGCTTTCCATTCAAGCATGAAAGTAGAATCTTTTCGTATTTAATATCTCTTAATCTATCTATCTATCTATCTATCTATCTATCTATCTATCTATCTATCATCATCTATCTATCTATAGAAAAGGAAACACACACACAAATACAGGAGTCCCCCTTTGCTAATCTTTCTTTGCAAAAGGAAAAGGATTCAATCCATTTTGATTTAAGGGGGTGGGGATGGAGTGGTGTGGAGGTAATGAAGAGGGGGGGGGAATGGGCAGAATTTGACATTATGGTTATAATTCAAAATTGCACAGCCCACAGCCCAGAAAAACAGAGCATGTAATTACACACTTACTAGAGGTAACAGCAGTGCTGATAATTATTCTTTACACAGGAGGATCTCTCTGATATCCCAGAGTCAGGAAGTGGGAGCTACAATATCTTTAATACCATCCTTGGAGAGGTATGGGAAAGCACACAGGGTCCAGAGCAATAACTTCATTGCACGAGAATGTCAGGGGCTTTAGTGCAGCAGAAATCAATAGTTTCAAGTACATTTTTTTTAAAGGTACAATATTTTTTATGACCTGAACCACAGAAAGTACAGCACAGCCAGGGGTATGTGTGTGTGTGTGGGGGGGGGGATATATGCCATTTCCTCATCCCCCCTCCTCCTCTGCTCCAGACAGGCAGCCTTGTCAATTTCAAAGTGGGTTTTGATGAGAGATGTGTTCTGTGGCCAGGATGTGTTAACTGTATCAGAGCTGTGAAATTCTTAGCATTTATTCAGAGATAAATTTATAGAGCATCACCATGAATAGAAAATGGGAGGAATAGAAAAGTTAGGAGAGGAGAGGCAGTAGAGTTATTAGACTGTGGTTGAATATATAGATCTAAATCGGGATGTACACATATAAAACAAAGACTGCCACCCCAGGAACATTTTAACTAGGCTCGTCATGTTTTGTCAATTAATGGGATAGATTAATTGATTAAAAACCTTTTGGGGTAATCAGAATGGTAAGGTAAAGGTAAAGGGACCCCTGACCATTAGGTCCAGTCGTGACTGACTCTGGGGTTGCGTGCTCATCTCGCATTATTGGCCGAGGGAGCCGGTGTATAGTTTCCAGGTCATGTGGCCAGCATGACAAAGCCACTTCTGGCAAACCAGAGCAGCACACGGAAATGCTGTTTACCTTCCCGCTGTAGCGGTTCCTATTTATCTACTTGCATTTTGTCGTGCTTTCGAACTGCTAGGTTGGCAGGAGATGGAACCGAGCAACGGGAGCTCACCCCGTCACAGGGATTCGAACTGCCGACCTTCTGATCAGCAAGCCCTAGGCTCAGTGGTTTAGCCCACAGCGCCACCTGGGTCCCTAATCAGAACGGTATCTCCAATTAATTGGGAATATGTCTATCTAACACCTATCGTTCTTTATAAGAGCAGCCCTGCTGAATCAGACCAAAGGCCCATCTAGTCTAGCATCCTGTTCCCACACTGGCCAGTCAGATGCCTGTGGGAAAGCAGGGAGCAGGACTTGGGTCCAATGGTGTTCTCTCCCCTTGTGATTCCCAGCCACTGGCATTCAGATACATAGTGCCTCTGGCACTGTAGTACATAGCAGCCATTGACAGTCTTGTCCTTCTTGCATTTGTCTAATCCTCTTTTAAAGCCATTCAGGTTTCCAGTCATTTCTAAATCTTGTGCTAGTTGTCAGGAATTATAGGCCTCTTCCCATGTTCTTATGCAGAGAGCAGTAATCCCTTAAGGCAGGGTTGGAGAACAGGATTTAGATCTGGCTCAGTGAGCTACTTGTGACAGGTGGGTGGGGCCACCCGCTATCAATCACCTGATGTCATATGGCATCAGGTGATTCAGCTTGAAAGTAACACTTGAGAGCACACTGTAAGTGTCCGCCCAGTTCTTCCTTTCCAGCACGTAGCTTAAGTTTACTTACGCTATGGCTGCAAAGGACATCTTAAGGTGTTCCTTCTAAGGGAAAGTGTTTGTGGCAGATGAAGAATCTTTGACTCAGGGCCTTCACTAGAACCAGGGCCGGCTCTAGGGGTAGGCTGGGTGGCACGGGGCGGCAGGGCGCCGGGCCAGCAGGGGGGTGCCGCGTGGAAGCCCACCAGCCGCAGCAAGAAACAGGGCGGGGGCGGCGGAGCGATCTCCGCACCACGGTGCCAGGGCGCCCGACATGCTTGAGACGGCCCTGACTAGAACCTTGCATTAGGAATAGGGGAGAGATTCAGGCTGCATGTTAACAGAAACCTACCGACTTTGCAGCTCTGAAAACAATATAAGAACCAAATAACTTTTAACTTCTGAAATTTGCATATCCCCAATATTTTTCAATACAGTTCTCCAACCCAAAAAAATGTATATTAAGCATTCGTAAAATGTGTATGACATGCAAAGAAGCATACAGAAATACATTTTATTTGTGTAATTTCCCTGCATAAGTGTGTACTTTAGACAAAATTGCATACGGATATATGTAAGGAGAAATGCATGCCAAAAATTGACGGGGTTTTGTTGAGGACTTTAGAAATTAAAAAATCACAAACTGAGGCGGAAATGTGGCAAAATGAATTTAAGATTGGGGAAATAAGAAACTGAGGGGAATTTAAACTGACAGGTTTGCCCATCCCTAAAGGTAAAGGGACCCCTGACCATTAGGTCCAGTCGTGACCGACTCTGGGGTTGCGGCGCTCATCTTGTTCCATTGGTCGAGGGAGCCGGCGTACAGCTTCCAGGTCAGTTTGTCCTTGGAATAACTGAGTCAGAACTTGTTTCTCTATGCAACAACTGCAGCTTGAATTTTATATCCCCAAAAGTGGGCGGAGGGAGCAGTCCCGACAAGGGAGGAATGGCAGCTGAAGATGATGCAGAGCGGGCAAAGTTAGAGAGCAAGATAAAAGAGGATTTAAAGAGGATTGGAAAATGTTTGTAGAATATATGGAGAACTACTGTAAACAGGTCAAAACATTAGCAGGTTTAGAATAAATTAAGCAATATGAAATATGTGGAAACAAAAGGTGAAAAGAGAAACTATGGAGTGACTAGAATATGCAGTGATAAAAGATAAGCCAAGGAAGCTATGAAAAGGTGGAAGGGAAGTCAATGTTTTTAATTTTTGATTGTAATGCTATACTGTAATGATGAAAATATAAATAAAACTATGGCAGGGCAATAAAATAAGAAATATATATTTCCGCAAATTCTATTGACATCCTGAAGCAGATTTTGAGATTTTTTGGAGCAGCAGAATCTAGCAAAGGGGTAGGCAACCTAAGGCCCGTGGGCCGGATGCGGCCCAATCGCCTTCTCAATCCGGCCCACGGACAGTCCGGGAATCAGCATGTTTTTACATGTGTAGAATGTGTCCTTTTATTTAAAATGCATCTCTGGGTTATTTGTGGGGCCTGCCTGGTGTTGTTACATGAGTAGAACGTGTGGTTTTATTTAAAATGCATCTCTGGGTTATTTGTGGGGCATAGGAATTTGTTCATATTTTCCCCCAAAATATAGTCTGGCCCACCACATGATCTGAGGGATCAGCCCACGGCTGAAAAAGGTTGCTGACCCCTGATCTAGCATTTCTATATCATATCTAGCCTGTTGAGGGATGCCACCGCACCCCACCCCAATTAAGTAATTAATTAATTAAAAGAAATATTTGCATATTTCAGTTTCATAAAAATATCAAAACTGTTTACAACAATTAAAATACAATTAGAAAAGATCACAAGCTATTATGGAGCATGTTTTTCTTCTTTGCATAAGTCTGGCAAACAAAAGTCTTCAGAAAATGTTTAAAAGTCTACTGAGAAGGTGCCTGCTGAATCTCTACTGGAAGAGCATTCTGGTGCAGTGGACCAATAACACTGAAGGTTCCAGGGCCGGCGTGTCCATTTAGGTGAACTATGCCACTGCCTAGGGCGCCAAAATAGAGGGGGCCCTGGCCAGCGTGCCCACTGCCGGTTTGGTATATACTGGTTTATACTGGTTTGGTAGCCAGTATAAAGGTTTTAACGACAATGTCACTTATAGGCCAGGGCTGGAGAACATCTGGCCCTCCAGAGGTTGTTCGAATTAAACTCCTATCAGCCAGCAGGACCAATGGCCAGGGATCATAGGAGTTATAGTCCAGAAATAACATTTGAAGGGCCACAGGCTCCCAGCCCCTGTTGTAGTCCAATGGAAACCATATAAAAATGCCCTTTATGCCAACAAAGCCCATAGAGCTGATTAGAGGTCAAATTGCTAATAAACCACTCCTCTGTCACTTCTGAAATTGGCCTTTCAACAAAGATAGTTGCTGACTGTCACTCTTCTCAGATTTTCACCCTTATATACAATCTTGCGCCAGGATAC
The DNA here is from genome assembly GCF_963506605.1 of Zootoca vivipara. Taxonomy (NCBI): domain Eukaryota; kingdom Metazoa; phylum Chordata; class Lepidosauria; order Squamata; family Lacertidae; genus Zootoca; species Zootoca vivipara. The sequence continues at coordinate 41,885,147 of NC_083290.1, read as the reverse complement.
TGTGGGCATGAAGAGACATAATAACTTGTCCCCTGTGGCATTTAGCCACTTGCTTGAATGTCAGCCTTCCAGATCTAAGCCAATGCATAGTTCTGAAAAAAGAGAAGCCAAATGAATACCAGGCATGTTATTGGGCTGGGGGTGGAGGAGGGAGAGAGAACAGCAAGGGAGAAGAAGTTAATTAAAAAAGATTGTCTCCTCCTTAATGCACACCAATATCATCCTTCTAATGACACCAGGATCTGTGCAATTACTTTGAACCAATATCCCTTCTAATATGGAAAGAGCTCCAACCCTCCAGTAATATTGTTCACAAAGCATGGCTGTTCAACTAAGCCAGCTCTGCTTTTTCTGAGAATCCCACTGCACCTCCCACTTTTACCCTGCGTCTTCTGTTTTAGACTCTCACATTTACTGGGTTGCAATACTATCGGTAGTTATACCTCACCAACAGCAGCCTCCAGTGGGATGGCTTTGGCACCAGATGGTGTCACTGTGGAGCAATCCATGGGGGATATGAAGTTTTGCACTTGCCTGTAACTATGCAGCTAGTCCAGTGCTCGGCAGATTCAAGGTGCTACTGCAGTGTTGGTATATAAAGCTCTCAAGAGCTTGGGACCAATGTACTTGAAGGACCACCTTACCCCACATACGACCACTCAACTGTTTTGATTTGAGGAACAGGCAATTTTGCAAATGGCACGTGATGTTCATTCTGATGTTGCAATGAATTGATCCTTTAGTGCAGCAGTGCTCTGTAGGACTCTCTCTTTATTACTATGAGGCTGGCACCTTCACTGCATCCTGTTTTCGATGCCTGGGGGAAAAAAACTACCGTTTAGGCAAACAACCTTGGTCCTGTATACTTGAAGGAGCGTCTCCACCCCCATCATTCTGCCCGGACACTGAGGTCTAGCACCGAGGGCCTTCTGGCGGTTCCCTCATTGCGAGAAGCCAAGTTGCAGGGAACCAGGCAGAGGGCCTTCTCGGTGGTGGCGCCTGCCCTGTGGAACACCCTCCCATCAGATGTCAAAAAGGAAAACAGCTACCAGATTTTTAGAAGACATCTGAAGGCAGCCCTGTTTAGGGAGGCTTTAAATGTTTAACAAATTAGTGTATTTTAATGTTTCTGTTGGAAGCCGCCCAGAGTGGCTGGGGAAACCCGGCCAGATGGGTGGGGTATAAAGAATAAATTATTATTATTATTATTATTATTATTATTATTATTATTATTATTATTATAAACTACACACACATGTAATTTTATTCTTTACATTTTTAAAACTGTTGATGATGTCTGTATTTTGATCATTTTGTGATGTCTACGGTTTTTAATGTCTGTTTTTGTTTCTATTCTAAAACTGATATTTTATGTCATTTTATGTTAAGTACCCAAATATTATTATTAAAGTGGTATATACATAATATACATAATATAGGGGGACAGAGGTGGCGCTGTTGTCTAAACCACTGAGCCTCTTGGGCTTGCTGATTGTAAGGTCAGCAGTTCGAGTCCATGTGACTGGGTGAGCTTCCATTCTGTCCCAGCTCCTGCCAACCTAGCATTCTGAAAGCATACCAGCATGAGTAGATAAACAGGTATTGCTGCGTTGGGAAGGTAAATGGCATTTAGCCACACCCACCCAAGAAGGCCAGAAGCCCCTTTCCCCATGACCCCAATACAGTCCAAGGAACACCTTAGACTCATCTTCAGAGATCTCAGAAGACGTTCCAGTGGAAGAGGAGGAGTCTCCATCTCTGCACTTCTTGGTCCTGCGTTTGGAGTGGCTGCTCTTCTGCCGCTTGCCACCTGAGGAAGGGACTCTTGGCACTGGAAGAGCCTCCTCTGAAGACTGGATACTGAACACCTCCTTTGAAGGAGCAGATTGTACCTGCAGGGAAGCAGAAGCAGAAGCAGAGGCAGAAGCATGCGACGAACTCATCCGGGAAGAAGACCCACTACTCCCCATGCTGCACAAGTTGAGCCCCTGAACTCCCATGCCCTGGTGGTATAGACTGTGAGCGGGGCAATCCGGACTGGAAAGCCTACTGCATCGTGGGGCCCATATTCCTGGGCCTACCGCTGGGACAGGCTGGCACTGGGATCCTGGACTGCTGGAATTGTGAGAATAAGGCACCAGAAGGATCAAAAGGCTCACTCCCTTCGCTTGTATCTGAAGAGCCATGAGCTTCAAAAACAGTGGAATATGTGGAAGGGCCAGGCTGAGAAACAGGCTGCCTTCTGAATTGGTGAGCCAAGGCTCCGTATTAAATCTTGCCAGGGCTGCAGGGTCTGATCCAATATCGGCCATAATTGTACCCAAGTAATCCAGCGTATGCTGGGGAACCCTGGTACAGGTGTTGAAGGCAAAGCCTGAGATGGACCTCTGATTACCCTTTTGGAAGGGAGAGCAGGACTCGGTTTCCGTTTAATAGGCATCATGATTTTGAGAATCAAATAAAATTGGCAAAACTACAGAATAGAATTCAATAGTACTGCACCGTTAAAATGGCGCTCCCACAAAAGCCGAAATTAAGATGGTGCTCCCGCCAAAAAGCCGAATAGTGACGTCCCTACAAGAAGGTACAAAAATGGCGGTCGCGTTGGCACGAAAAAAGGGGAGGTTCGCAAGCCTGACGAAATTCCCCACAGCCCCCAGACACTAATTTAGAGCAGCCGCTAGGAGAGGGGACTCCCCGCAATGTCTTACTCGGCGTCAGCAAATTCAAAGCCCTGGCGCTGCAGCCACAAGCCGGGGAAAGGAGCAAGCCACTACGCACAGCTGCCCGGCCAGCGAGGCGGCGGCAAGCTCCAGCTTGAGGGGCCGAAGCCCCGTGGGGCAAAGCCCCTTGGGAGGGGAAAGGGAAAAAATGGGAAAGGCAGGTGGGGAATTAATGGGGAGAGAATAATTAACTAAAGGAGAAAACAAGGAAAATAGCGGCAATAAATGAAACAGATCACCGTGATCATCGAAGGTAAATCACTCTCTCTTTCGGCTCACAGCGGACACGTTGCTTGTGTTCTGATGCACTGACCAAAAGAGGAAGCTCTGAGTCACGTGCATGGGCACATATAGGTCCCTTGATTGGTTTGGCTAGTGTCCCATTGGCCTGATTCAACCCAGCACCAGGGGACCTACCAATAGGGTGTTGTGGCTATCTAATCGTACCCACCCACAGCACAGGGTTCGGTTGCCAGGTCGCACTGCAACACGTGCCCTCTTTGAGGGGGGACACAATTTGTTAAATTGCATAGGGATGTTGCATTGGGAAGTTATTCTTAAATGAAGATAAATAAAATACAGTCATACCTCTGGATACAAATGCTGTGGGTTGCGTACAACACAGGTTACTTCCGGGTTCAGTGGTATGTGCATGCGCAGAAGCGTCAAATGATGTCATGCGCAGAAGCACTGAATCACGACCCACATGTGTGCAGAAGCGCAGGTGCGGGTTGTGCACTGCTCATGTTGCGAATGGGGCTCCAGAACGGATCCTGTTCGCAACCAGAGGTACCACTGTACGCACATCTCTCCATATGTATTGGACTTTGCAATGGCTATCCCTTTGCACTTAACCTCATAGTGCTGAAGACTTGAAAAGTTTGATACTGTTTGGCCCAGTCTAGATTTTTGGTCTCCAACATCCACACCTATTAAGGAAACATTATTTGGAATGACTCTGAAACCTTTCCTGGCTTGCTGGTTGATAACACTAGGTTTCTCTCTGTCTTTCTTTCCTTTTTGGCAGGTTATTATAAAATATTGACTTTGTTACATATTGGGATCGGGGTTCTATTTCTCCCCCCTTCCCCTTTCTTTTGTGCAAATCTGTTTGCGCCACAGGAGCGCCCGCTGTCTCTCCTGGCTACAACTCTACTTACTAATTCATCGATTCATCTTTAATGAGGCCCCCTGCCAATGTTTAAATAGCATTCCGAACAAAGAAAAAGCCAACGTTTCCAACACAGCTGCTGCTCTGACTTCCCTGCTTTTCTGTAACATCGAGTAAAATCTATTTCTTTTTCTATCCCCCTAAAGTTACTAATTTATAATTTAGGAGCAGCTTGAAAATTAATTGTTTGCAGGGGGTGGGGAATAATGAAGGCTGAAGGGGAGAAAGTATAAGTCGCCTCTCCCCCCCCCAGTCTGATAGACGTAATGCCAACAGGGTTGGGCTGAGTGCGTGTGTGACAGTGGGGGATTTTGAAGTGCATTAGGGCTCTTTGCTGGTGTTTGAGAGTCCCTCTTCTGTCTGGGGGATTACTCACAGAGTAAAGCACGGCACTCTCCGCATCATACTGGCACTCTTGGGGTCATTCAACAAAACTGATTGGCAGGAGATTCAGGGACAGCTAAAGGGAGTGCAGCTTCATGCAAGTCCATCATTAATTTATGGAACTCTCTGCCACAAGAAGTGGTGATAGTTATGACTAAAGGGCGATTGGACAAACTCATGGAGGAATAGCTCCTAGTTATCAGATCCATGTCCTTCCTGCCCAATAAAAGCTTCCCAGACAGGGACTGGTCACATGGGTGGTAGAGGGTCCAATTAAGTTCTACTCAGAGTTGACAAAATGAAATTATTGGAACTAAGTTTATCATTTCGGTTAATTCCAATGAGTCTACTCTGAATATGAGTAACATTGGATATAACCAGGGGTTATAAATGCTCCTTCAAAGGAGCATTTCTATTTTGTGGCAATAATGGAAGCAGTGGTGAGACCTTTACTTAAAGAGCCCACATCTCACTCCTCCCATCCTGGATGTTTATCAACCAACATCTATTTTTCTGAGTAAGCAATAGATGGCTACTCAGCCCCAGGTTTTCTTGGATTATGTAGACCCTTCCCATCTTTCTTCAGACCTGTATCAAGGATTGAAATGGCCTTGAGTGTATTGGTGGGTGCCCTTTACCAGGAGCTAAGCAAAGCGAGTTTTTCTTGTTGGTTCTGCGGGGGAAGGCACAAAACAACAACAACAACAACAACAAACAACAACAACAACAACTTTATTATTTCTACCTCGCCTATCTGGCTGGGTTTCCCCAGCCACTCTGGGCAGCTTCCAGCACATATAAAAACATAATAAAACATCAAGCATTAAAGAACTTTCCAATATTGTGGGGCTGTTGTGTTGTATGGTTGGATGTACCCAGAAGCTGATGCTAGGAGATTAATTCCCAGCCTTTGAGGTTTCTTAGGGTTCCAGTCTTTCCCCCATGCTACTAAATATCTACATGATGTTGCCAGAAGAAATCATCCAGGATTATGCAGATGACACCTAACTAATTAACACTTAATTAAATCTACTGTTGGGAGGGGGCAGGGGAAGAAGGCTATGCTGAGTTTTCCTTCCTTCATTGCGGATCTAATGTCCCAGATTGGGGCCCCAATCAGATTGGGGGGCTTATTATTACAGTATTGTGTACCACCCTTCATCCGAAGATCACAAGGCAGTTCACAACATAAAAATACAAAATAAAAGCCTAAGACCAAGAGCCCATGCACAGCCTTATGCATAGTTTCCTAGGAGTAAGCTCCATTGAACTTAGTAGTGCTTCTTATTGACTTCAGAGATGTAACCTGTAAAATATATTGAGCTTTTAATCAGGCAATCTTGAACAGAAATGTTATCATTCCATCTGCTAACATGAAGAAGAAACCCCATGGTGTGTGTGTGTGTGTGTGTGTGTGTGTGTGTGTGTGTGTGTGAAGCATCTGCTTCATTATTCTCTCCATTCTCTGGCAGCTTCTATGCTAACCTGCCAAAAAGAAACTTGAAAGCCTTATTATCACTTCATTGACTTTCTGGAGGAAGGAGGTTCCTTTGTTCCATTACACACACACACCCCAGCTCCTTAGCAGATATAACACCATCAATCCTCGGGGCGGTGGCGGGGGGGGGGGGATGACCTGAACTTTTTCTCCCCTGCCTCCCCCCCACCACTACTGGCCAGGAGCCACAAGCCTTTAAAAAATTGGCCCTCTTTACAGCTACACCTTGTGGACAAGCTTCCTTGCAGTTCAGTTCTCTCATTGCTCTGGATTAGTCTGGCTGGCCATTGCATCTTCCTGGGCAGGAAGGACAGTACATGCTTCCTGCTTTGCTATGGCACTTTGCTTGAGCAACCAGATCCTCCCAACTTTGTTCCTCAAGGCTGCCAGGGTGTTAGTGTTGACACATCACTGTGGAATCCTAATGAGCACAACCACAAGAGGCATGCTTACCACTGCAAACCTGCATGGGCTTCAGATACAACAGGGCTTATTTCTGAGTAAACATGCATCGGACTGCAGTTACTCCTCAATAATGTGAGTTGCAAACACAATCTATAAACTCCAACACACACACACACACACCAGCAACAGCAATACCATAAAAGAAAAAGAGATTTTTTTTCAGGGGAAGCTTTCCTGAGATTCTGTTTCCATGGAAGCACCGGCAGATCCCAAGGGGCTTTAAGAGCTGGCCAAGGACTCTGTGAAAGTTGCAGGGCTTTCCTCGTGTTCTATGGCTGTGTGTGAGGGGAGAGTTTCAAAGAAGACAAAATAGGAGCGTTGGGCAAGTTTGTGTGCTGCATTTCCAAGATGCAGACAGGGCCAGCCTAAACAGGTCTACGTCCTGGCATGGGTCCATTGCTGACTTCTCATCCTGGCTCTATTCTTACTGCTCCTTCTGTTGCTACCTGTTATCTCTCCATGTATCCAAGCAGTGGCAAGAGTAAGGAGAAGGAGCAAGAGCTTTCACACCTCACCCTCTCCTTCTGCCCAACAGTACAAGCAGATGAGCAGCAGCGACCATAGCAAGGAGATGAACCCATGCAGGGATTGGGGCTCAGGAGGTGCACGTTGTCCAATGGACTCCCGGTATCTGTGGCTGACACTGTTTCCATGTCTTCCGGCTAATCCAAACAGCTCTGTCTCATAAATTGAGAAGTGAATCCAAGAGAGTTTTCAGGCAGCTGGTTTATTGAAAATTATTCTGTTTTTTGTTTTGTTTTGGGGAGGTTAGACAACATTGTTATCACACACTATCCAGTGCATTTTCTCATGTTCATGATATGATGATGATGATACGGTAGCAATATTTGCAAGATGATCTATGGTCTTAGGCCCTCCATGCATTGATTAGACTTAAGCACGTTGATAACTGGTTATCCCACAAAACTGAGCGAGATGGGAATAAACTTTTCCTTCCCTAGTGGGACCTAACCACATCTGTGGCCTGGTTTCTGGCATGGAGACATTATTGGTATGGTGTGGGGTGCAGTCAGTAACCCAAGAACAGACACGGAGATTGCTATGGATTTCTTTCCTCCGACTCATTATGTGGCCAGAGGAATCATAGAGTCACTGCTCACCAGCAGCAAACAGGGAGCAGGGGGGCAGTGCATCAAGTGGGGGCATGGGGGGGCTGGCTCCCTGCACTTTATAATAAGAATTGCTACACTCACGGTTTTAATATCGCTTTACTTCAAAGCAAGGAGTTGATTTGATCTTTCATCATCTCAGCTGTTGTTTACCAGCTTCCTACAGATGCCGTTTGAACTAACAAACCTCACATTTCCTGGTCTGAGTGAGCGAGGGAATTCCCTCAGCGCTCACATCTCTCCTCTCTCCGAGGCTTAGCGGCCGTGATTGAATGATGCCACTAACAAGGAAGGGATAACCATTTAAACACACAGTATCACCTTTCAATCAAATAATAACTGGTCAAATTAGTCCAGCTTAGCTTCCCAGCTGCGTGTTTACCACTCGGAGGGAAAACCTACCAAGAAAAAGTATGGTTGGATTTGGGTTCGATTGGCATCGCATAGCAGAAACAAACAGCTGTGTTTCTGTGTTTCTGGGGGCAGCTTTCCTCTGGCTCTAGTTTGTAAATAATGACTGGTTTTCTAGCGGGGGCTTTTAAATCATAAGCATGAGAGAAACTGCAAGCAAAGAAAGAGTTATATTAGCTTGCAATTGTTCTGTTCTATAGAGGTTCTGCTGCCACTCATGAAGCAAGATTAGTCGGCTTCTTACTTTATTTGTACGTGGGAGGCTATGTGCTACCATGTCATTTGTGTACATGGAAAATGTAAGCTTGCTTTCTCTCCTGGAAAAACTGAAGGGCCCCAGAAATTCAATGAAGTTTACTTTCCAAGGCAAACCTACCCAAATTGCACTTTCTGAAGCAATATGCAAACTGAAACACACCTGACCTTTGAAATTTGCACTTCTCTGCACTTGCAATGCACTTCTCCAGCCACATAAGCTGTATATGAAAATGCACATATCAGTGAAAATAACATACAAAAATGCACTAAATGGGGGGGAATAGCTTTGCAAAAATGTGTATGTTAAGCAAAATTGCATGCAGAAATGTGTTTCTTCGAAACAATTCTCACTACAATACTGAAATGTTCATGAGAATTTTTTTAACTGCTGCAGAAATGTGGAAAACTGGATTTAAAAATCAAAATTAGCAAACCCATTCATAGCCTCAGGTGTCCCCATGTTAAATAGTACTGGAAACAAGCTGAAGTATAAATTGGAAATGATGCTCAGTACTCAAGAACTTGCTTGGACTGATATACCTTCATATAATTACGATATGTAGCTGCCTTATAATAATTCATATGATTGACTGCCAGTTTTTAACTCTGTGAGTAGATCACAGTCTCTTCAGAGTTGGCCACCCCTGATCTAGATACTTGATGTTTGTACCAGACCATTAAAAAATAAATGAGGTGGGAGAGTATGAGAAGCACCAACAAGAGGTCCTGGCAGGATGAGGTTGCCCCTGGCCTGGGAATGCCAGATGTTGACACTGGCCCTGATGTTTCAGACATGTCCTGGGATACCCTCCACCTCATGTAGGCTGTGACATCTCTCTTGACCACACAACTGGTGTTTCAGCAGTAAATCTCCTCCATCACCGGAAAACTCTTCACACTTGCAGAGCGCCTGTGTGGGAAATTGCCCGTCTGATATCACTTACCTGTGTTAGGCTGCAAAGATCCTGTACAGCATTGTGCGAGGTTCACAATCAATACCTCATGTTCCCGGAGTCTTGGCTCCAGAGCAATTTCACTGAACAAAAGTTTAATTGACCTGAAAGAGAAACTTGCTGATTTTCAAAGCTGTCAGCCCAGCAAGGAAAATAAACATTCTTTAGGTCAACTTCCATGTTATTTCTGCACTAAAGGTTTTTCTTTTTGGCCCTCACAGCCATTTACTTCTTACAGTGCATTAAAAATAACAGCTCCTTACTGTTTTGGAATTCACTGTGTTCTGAGTATTTTCTAATAAAACATTATTTAAAAACGGGGAAGAAAATGTGATAGGTAGCCATATTGGTAAGGAGTGTTTATGGGAGAAACTATGGAGGGTCTTGTTTCATCAAGATGCTAGAATAATTTCTCTGCTGTCTATATTTAGTCTACATTTTTGGCATGTGACCTTTGACCAATCAAAAAGCCACTCTTGTCAAAAGATTGAAGTCTGTTGAGCTGTGCACACATGGTTTATGTGTTAAGTCTATTTTTTATAAAAGAATCAAGAGCCCAGTGGTTATTTACCCAAGGAAGTTCTTTTGTATATTGTCCCACTGCCCCCAACAACATCAAGTTTGTATTAATTCTGTATATCATATATTGCTAAGGAACTGTCCCTGTTTACCAGGGTTGCTCCCTATTTTCTATTCACTTTCCCTGGCAAATCATTGTCCCCTGATGGATCAAATGACAGGGTGGCCAACACCATAAAAAGAGAGCAAGGGGAGCAGAGATTTGCATAAAATCTGCATACGCTAATTTATTGTATAGAAGAAAAAATAGAAATAATTGCTCTCTTTTAAAATATTTGAATCATAGACTTGTAGAGTTGGAAAAGACCCAAAGGATTATCTAGTTCAAGCCCCTGCAATGCAAGAACCACCGTTAAATAGAACTACAGTGACTTTCGCCATGGCAGACAGCCCCGTGTATCTGCTCATTCTGCTCTCCCAAAGCAGACCATTGGTGGGCAACTCCACTGTTCCCACCACTTTCGCTTGGGAGAAACTGCTCTTTAGCACTCATTTGGAGCAAACAGCAATTTGAGTTTTCTCTGGATTGAAGTTTGCTCTGCTTCAGAGCTACAAAGAGCATTTTCCCTGAGAAAGGAGTGAGGCAAGTGGGAAACTGCTCAGACTTGTACCTAGAAAGCACTGCTCAAGCAGAAAACTGCTCAGACCCATGGTTTCTAGGCATGGAATAAGTGAAAGTTGGGGTGAGCCCCTACTCTCCCTTCTGAAGTTTCTTTATTTTTAATCTGGACTTGGAGAAGCTAGCCCTTCCAAGAGAGGATCTTATCAAATACAGACTGTCCCCTGTAACGTAGGTCACCCTATCAGATGATACATCTCTCCTGATCTCACAGTGTGAGTGTGCACAACTCCTCCCTGCCCATCCAGCACATATGATCCATGTGTGCCAGCCCCATATGCATATGGAATAAAGGAGTGTCTGAAAGCTGACAGCCCAGTTCATCATCATCATTTTAGCTAAATAACTAAAACTATTTTTGGTCATCTGCATACTATCCCTTGCTTTTTCCTGTAGGACTAATTGCAGCCGTTAACAGTCATCAACAGGTTTACCATACCCATTGAGTCAATCACCCATCTCCTACTACCCTTCTGAGAAAAACACCACCCCACTCTCCCTCTCTATATAAGGGTCTGGTAACTTCTGTTTCAGCATATCTGAAGAAGTGTGCATGCACACGAAAGCTTATACCAAGAACAAACTTAGTTGGTCTCTAAGGTGCTACTGAACAATTTTTTAATTTTGTAAATTTATTTTGACTGCATCAGACCAACATGGTTACCTACCTGAATCTAGAATCATCATTTTATGATGATGATGCAAAAGTGAACATTGTGCAGTTGATTATTTTACTTAAAAGTCAAACATAACATTTCCCTTCTATGCACACTGAAACGTATGTATGGGCCAGATTAGAGGAGATGTATGATCAGGCGACCCAGGTGGCGCTGTGGGTTAAACCACAGAGTCTAGGGCTTGCTGATCAGAAGGTCGGCGGTTCGAATCCCTGCAACGGGTGAGCTCCCGTTGCTTGGTCCCAGCTCCTGCCAACCTAGCAGTTCGAAAGCACGTCGAAATGCAAGTAGATAAATAGGAACCGCTACAGCGGGAAGGTAAATGGTGTTTCAGTGTGCTGCTCTGCTTTGCCAGAAGCGGCTTTGTCATGCTGGCCACATGACCTGGAAGCTGTCTGTGGACAAACGCCGGCTCCCTTGGCCTATAGAGCGAGATGAGCGCCGCAACCCCAGAGTCGGACACGACTGGACCTGATGGTCAGGGGTGCCTTTACCTTTATGATCAGATGTAGTGCCCTCTGTTTTCAGTTTGGGGAGGCCCTCTTAAAATGTAGGCAGCGCATGATGTTAGAGTTGTCTTTCCTCAGGACTGGGCTCTCTCTCAGTGTCTTTGAAAGTTAAAAGTTTGAATGGGAATAAATAGGAACATAGGAGCCTTCTAGCAAAGTATTGCCCACAATGAGTGGGAGCAGCTCCATGGGGCTTCAGGCAGGAGCCATTCACTAGCCCTACCTAGAGATGCCAGATATTGAACTGGGGACCATCAGCATGCAAAGCAGATGCTCTGTCACTGAATTTCATTCTGGGGGTGAACTTTGTCTCCAATACAGATGCATGTAAATGCATGCACATGACTGATAAGATGCCACACAGCTAAGATGCCAGCCTTATGTTTTGTACGATTTTAACAATTATATTTGAAATTTGAATAGGGAAAAGCCCCTTCCCCCACGCTCATAACACAAGAACTCAGGGTATCCAATGAAGCTGAATATTGGAAGATTTAGGACAAATTTTTAAAAAGTACTTCATGCAATTTGTGGCCAAACTATGGAACTCAATCCCCCAGGAGGCGGTGATGGCCACCAACTTGGATGGCTTTAAAATAGGATTAGAAAAATTAATGGAGGTAAGGACTATTGATGGCTAGTAGCCACAATGGCTCTGCTCTGCTCTCCACAGCTGAAGGCAGCAATGCTTCTGAATATCAATTGCTGGAAGCCACAGGAAGGGAGAGAGCACTTGTGCTCATGTTCTGCTCCCTGGTTTCCCATAGGAATCTAGTTGGCCACTGGGAGAAGAGGACGCTTGTCTAGATGGGTCATTGGCCTATTGGCAACTATTCTTAAGTTCTTAACCCAAGTCACAAACATCCTCTTGGGTTTTTAAAACACTGGAATAGGTGTTGTTGCAGAATAAATGAATGTAGCATACAATATTCAATAAGTCTTTGAACCTTGCAGAACACCTTGTCCACCCCTTCTACTGAAAAGTGAAACGGTACTTCCTGTTTGGTGGTGGGCTGGTGCCTACTGGTACTGGCAAAGTGGAACACAAGGAGCCCGACACTAGGCACAGCCAGAGTCAATGACAGGCAGAAAGAATTATTTCTAGTTTTGTCCCCATCATCCTCCCCACTGGAGGGCAAAAGAAGGAGGAATGTGATAATCATCTTCCGGGCAGCATGTAAGAATGCAGGCAGGTGGTGTCTGCTTAAGAGTAGATTGTGGTTGGCAGTGCAGTGTCTCATTTGCTCTAATGGGACAGCTCCCTCCGTCCTGTTAAAGAGAAGTCACTGAATGATAACGAAATAAGCTTAAATGCCACTATATAATCTAGTCTAATAAATCAGTATTAACAGTATTAACCCAGTGACTATACAGTGGTACCTCAGGTTACAAACACCTCAGGTTACAAACACTTCGGGTTACAGACTCTGCTAACCCGGAAGTAGTACCTCAGGTTAAGAACTTTACCTCGGGATGACAACAGAAATTGTGCGGCGGCGGCGCGGTGGCAGCAGGAGGCCCCTTTAGCTAAAGTGCTACTTCAGGTTAAGAACTGTTTCAGGTTAAGAACGGACCTCCAGAACGAATTAAGTTTGTAATCAGAGGTACCACTATATATTTCCCTTTCTGAACTGCAGCACACATCAAAGAGATTATCTTTAGAACCTCAGAGATCCTCCAAAATGAATGTAGTTCTCTGAATCATCAGACTTCCTGATTTAAGAAGCAAGAACCAAAATACTTGTATTTAAGGATGTAAGAGGGCATCGTTTTCTGTTCCACCCTTTCTTTATTACAGGGCCCATTTTTATGCCTATGTTCATCTCACTGTCTGCTGTTGTGAATTTATGTAACTTACCTAAATTGCACATTACATTGCCATTATGTTATTCTACCCCATTCACTTCAGTGCAAAGAAAACATAATGCAAATTGGAGAAAATGTACAGGCAGTGAGCATTTAAGGCATGTCCAATATTTGTGTGACCATGTTACACCAAATCTGGAAGTGACCAAAAAATGCCATAAAAATGTCACAAATAGGGGTGGAATGGAATGGGGCTGGGAGGGGTGGAGGTGGAACAGGGTGTTTGCAGGCTTTTAAAATGGTGTTTCAAATATACATGATTTCACTTAAATGCGCCTTGGAACGTTACCCACATGTAAATGGGGAGTTGCCTGTAATCCATTAGGTATCGTTTGTTGACTGAAAGCAACAACAATAGTGAATTGTATTCACTGGATCAATCCCAGACATGGGATGAATAAGCAAACAGCAGCAATTTCTGATCTGAATTCTGCGGCAACCCTTCTTGTCTTTCAGAGCTTTCTTTCTCAATGCAAACACCTGGAGATTGCTGGATGCTGGAGGTTGCCTTGGAAGTCCTTGGCTTCTTTTATGGCTTTGAGAAACTCCTCCTCTGACAGGCTGCATTTACATTGGGGCTCTGCGACAGATGGTCCTGTAACAGAAGATGGTGATAAGAGGAAGCTTTGTCTGGCATCTTCTGCCTCTGTGTCCCTATCTCTTGCAGAATGGCTTTTTTCCATTTTCTTTTCTGAAGGCCTTCTTTATAGTTGTCTAGTGGTAACTTTGGTTCTCCAGTAAAAGGTTTCAGATCCCCCATACTCCAACTGCTTTATAGGCATCTCTTTGGTTTGACCTGACATTGCAATGGTATCATTTCCCCCTGTTGCCCATAAATATACAAGCTGCTGTCATCCATTTTTTTTCTAGCCTGGAACTTCTGGTGCCAGCTAAAATAGCTGGGAAAAGTATACAGTGTGTGTGTGTGTGTGTGTGTGTGTGTGTGTGTGTGTGTGCACATACATATTACAGGCAATTAGATTTGGGAGTACCATAAAATCCATTGTGGGGCATTGGAAAAAGATACTGATACTTGTCTGTATTCTCATGGAAGATAATCACTCTTTTTCCATTTCAACCAATAACTGGAATCTCTTTTCTGCATCTGTACTTTCTTCCTTGGAATATCCCCACATCCTTTAGATTGCAGAACATAGTGAAGTGGTTTTTCTTAGCTATTGTCAGGGCCGGCTCTAGGGGTAGGCTGGGTGGCGCAGGGCGCCAGGGCACCGGGCCGGCAGGGGGGCGCCGCACGGCAAAGTCGTGCAGAAGACGTGCTGTGCGCTGCACCCGCCCACCAGAGTGGGAGCTCCGGAGCGATCTCCGCACCACGGCGCCCGGGCGCCTGACATGCTTGAGACGGCCCTGGCTATTGTTTCTGATATTGCTTTCTGTGATAATGTTCCTCTGAGCAAAGCTTATATGTTTTTTCTAGAATTGGAAAGGCTGAATGTGCCTTTTTAATGCTGATAAAGGTAAAGGGACCCCTGACCATTAGGTCCAGTCGTGACCGACTCTGGGGTTGTGTGCTCATCTCGCATTATTGGCTGAGGGAGCCGGTGTATAGCTTCCAGGTCATGTGGCCAGCATGACAAAGCCGCTTCTGGCGAAGCAGAGCAGCACACGGAAACGCCGTTTACCTTCCCACCTATTTATCTACTTGTACTTTGAGGTGCTTTCGAACTGCTAGGTTGGCAGGAGCTGGGACCGAGCAACGGGAGCTCACCCCGTCACAGGGATTCGAACCACCGACCTTATGATCGGCAAGCTCTAGGCTCTTTGGTTTAATGCTGATACTACATTATTATTATTATTATTATTATTATTATTATTATTATTATTATTATTATTTCTGGGTAAAAATACCTTCCATGTCTGCAGTTACAGTATGCAAATACAATATACAGAAAAATGCATGAAGCTAGAGGCAGGCCCAGCAAAAGCATCACTGTTTCCCGTGGGTGAATTCCATAGTTTAACCATGTGGGGGGGGGGGAGAATACTTTCTTTTGAGCTTCAGCGAATGTCCCAGGATTATATAACATTTATATTATGTTGACATAGTTTATATTTTTAAACAGAACAATCTAGGAATTAGTCTGTATATTAGTGACTATTGGATTGCAGTTTGCAACATGTTCAGTGAAAACTGTGTTTGTATTTTAAAAGTTCAACATCATTTTCGGTTGGATACCAAACAGCCACTCTTGACCATCCCTGTATTCTTGATTTCATCACAGCCTGGCTAAGAGGCTACTGGTAAGCGGGGCACTTTCTGTAATCAAATGCATGTGTAGGGCCTGATATGAAAATATTTCTAAGTTAATTGAGGAAAGGTGATTTTAAAAGGTCTGGAAAAAAAGCCCAACTGGTCCACTGGGTCCCATACTAAGGAATATAACTGAAACAAATCCTGTATATGCTTATAATAAGAATTCAGTCACATTTTGGATGGTGTGAAAAGGAATTTAGGTCCCAAGGGTCTTTTTAAGGAGGGTGGGTCAACATGGTTTAAATTAATGCATAGGGACTCGTGTAACTGAATGGGTTTGACATGCACAAAGATTGTCAGGGCATGTCAAGCTGAAATATGCCCATTGTACATGAATCACTTACATTTTGATATGAGCTGCTCCTGTTCCTTGTTGTCTTCTATGACCATCTCTTTATTCCCGCATCCCACCCCCCGCTCTCTTTTTAATGGCAATGATGCAAACCATGTTAGGCACAAGACACTTTAGGTCTCAGCTTAACACTAGCTGAAGACCAATGAATCTGCTCTACATATTACAAAAAAACATTTAGTGGTGTGTGCTTATGGAGGGTATCCCCAAAAGGATAGCATCAGAGGACTAGAAGGCCAGGTCAATGTAGCTTAGTCAGCTGCATCAGTGACATATGGATATAGGTGGGGTGATGCAGCCCCTGATGAAACTCCGGCCATGCACCAGAAGGCAGAGGAGGAAGGGCAGTGAGCTTCATGGCTCCTTCACCAAGGTGACAGACATGCAGCTCCTCTATAGCATAGCCAAGGATGTGTTATGTGTAGTCAGAAAACATCAGGTAGCATGAAAGATCTGTAAAGGAATGAGAAGTATAGCTCAGTGCAGGGCCGGTGCTAGGGTTTTTTGCGCCCTAGGCGAGATCACCTTCTGGCGCCCCCCGGGGGCATCTGCATCCTCCCTGCGGGCCTGGCTCAGCCTTCACCCCGTTCCCTTCCCAGCGCCCCTCCTGCTTACCTGCAACATCGACGGCTGGGTTGCTCTGGCTGCCCTCGGGCTTCAGCCACGGGCCTAGGCTTGCCTGAGAAGTAGAGCGTGGCGACAGCGCCTGGAGCTGAAGGCCCGGGGGCTGCTCTTGCCCCACGTGTCCTCCACACGCTGCTGTCCTCGGCGCTCCAGGCACGCCTGGCCTGCACCGGCACTGCTTCTGCCGCCCACCCTGGACGTGGGTAGGTGGCATCAGGGTGCAGCGGCCACGCGGCAGAGCGAGTCCTGCAAAGCCAGCAGCGCTCCCCGTCATGCTAGCGCCCCCTCCATTTTGGCGCCCTAGGCAACTGCCTAGTTCACCTTAATGGACATGCCGGCCCTGGCTCAGTGGCAGAACACATGCTTTGCTTGCAGGAGGTCTCACATTCCATCCAACAGGAGATGGGGAATGGCTTCTTCCAGTCCTTGGAGAACCGCTGACAGAATAGACAACTCTGCATTGGATGGATAACTACCCTGGCCTGGTGTAAGACAGCTTCTTGTTTAAAGCAACTGCAGGAACAGGGAAGGCAAGTTTGTCCACAGCTTGGGGAGGAATGAGGCAGGCAAACATGGGGAGCAGGAGAAGGACCAGGGGTGATGCTGAACCTAACTGGAAAGGGCTGGGGGTAGAAACAGAATAGATTCCTTTGCAGATCCGTGTTGCTTTTTGGTGTGTTGAGTAGGGTTGTGCATTGGGCCTTGGATGGGTCACATACACACAGCCACAGTTCACTATGATCACCCAGGACACACAAACTTCCATGCCATAGGCACTGAGAGTGGAGGCCTTTCGTAACATTCTGACCATGGATTCTTGTTCTCCATCATGAGCTACTAACATTCGGCATTACAGCTACACTGTGCTTCACATGTTTTGTATTTTTCTATCTAGATATAAATACTTAGATCCAGAACAGAACTGAAAAGTGACTTGTGATGGGCAGGCTGGAGCCACATGGTTTTCGGGGAAAGGGAAAGGCAGGCAGGAGGAAAGGGGGGTAACACTCTGCAGCATCTTGTTTATATCACCTCGGAGAGTTGATAACATGCTTATCACTGTGCCCCAAACTCAGCAGTCTAGACACTTCATCTAATTGTCTCCGCCTGGTAAGCAGCAGCCCCAGTGACATTCCAGGCATTGACCTCTGCCCTGCCAGCACCAAAACAAGGGCCGCCAGGAATCCCATAATGTTATGTATTAAAGATTTTTCTTAAAAAGAAGGCCATGGGGTCAACATACTGCCAGAGCTTCAGTAATGATCTTCATTCTGGTGCACACTAGAGGCTCTGAGCTTTCAATCCATTATTTTGCCATCATCACTAGCAAAACCAGCCCCACAAAGAGTTACGTTCAATATTGCTATACAATCCCTTTCCCATCACCCAAACAACGTAGAAAACAGAAAACTTCAAAAAGCCTTAGTAAAGGTAAAGGTAAAGGTAAAGGGACCCCTGACCATTAGGTCCAGTCGTGACCGACTCTGGGGTTGCGCGCTCATCTCGCATTATTGGCCGAGGGAGCCGGCGTATAACTTCCAGGTCCTGTGGCCAGCATGACAAAGCCGCTTCTGGCAAACCAGCCCCACAAAGAGTTACGTTCAATATTGCTATACAATCCCTTTCCCATCACCCAAACAACGTAGAAAACAGAAAACTTCAAAAAGCCTTAGTAAAGGTAAAGGTAAAGGTAAAGGGACCCCTGACCATTAGGTCCAGTCATGACCGACTCTGGGGTTGCGCGCTCATCTCGCATTATTGGCGCGCTCATCTCGCATTATTGGCCGAGGGAGCCGGCGTATAGCTTCCAGGTCACGTGGCCAGCATGACAAAGCCGCTTCTGGCAAACCAGAGCAGCACACGGAAACGCCGTTTACCTTCCCGCTGTAGCGGTTCCTATTGATCTACTTGCATTTTGACGTGCTTTCGAATTGCTAGGTTGGCAGGAGCTGGGACCAAGCAACGGGAGCTCACACTGTCACAGGGATTCGAACCGCCGACCTTCTGATTGGCAAGCGTTTAAGTATTATTAATAATAGTAAACTTGGGGATGTTTTCCCCAGCATTTTTGTAACAAACCTCGCCCACCCCATTAATAGTCAGTTTAGGTTTGTTCAGGTTGTTCAATAGTCAATAGTTTGTTCAGGGTTGAAGCATTACATCTAAGTGAAGCTTCTTTAAGGAACAGAAATGTCTGAACAAATTGGACAGATAGAAAAAATTAATGGAACTTCACCTGGTGTAATTTAGCATATATTTATGGCCTTTTCAACAGAGTGATGTCAGTTTCCTCCTGCTGGAAATCTTGTCCCTCTATTTTCATACTTGCTAAAGGTGTTAAGAATGAAAATCGCAAACAATGATTGCCGAAGAGAGAGGCATCTCAGAGGCATCTCACAAGGGTTTTGGCAACAGAAAAGGGGGGGGGGATACTTGAATTTTTGGGAAAGGAAAAACAAAATCACAATGTGTCAACTGAATTTTTCAGAAGTTTTATAATGACAGGTCATACTCTCAAGGATTCTAAAAGTGGAAAATGTAACACCCATTATTCAAAGGGGGCAAAAGATGTAGCAAGCAATTACTATTTGACGTTGGTTGTGGGAAAACTATTAGGCAGCACTTTTATGGGATTTGGGGAAGTGAACAGCTTGAAAAGTGTAATTTGATTAGAGGATGGCAACCTGGGTGCCTTTTTTTAAAAAAAACGAAAATGAAAGGAAAAAGAGGGATTTTAACATAATGGCAAAAACTCTGAGAAGTACGACTGCTCTGGGAGGTGATGGATCTGAGCTGATTTGCACTTGGAGGACATTTTGAACTTGGAGGAGGAGGAGGATGTTTCTGCTCTTGAAGAATCTTTTGGAAGACATTTTTGCCCATGGCATGGAGGTCATTTTTGGAATTAATTTTTGCCAGGCATTTTTACCCTTGGAAAATATTTATTCAGGATGATGCATGCTGGGCATCTTTTTTAAAAAAAAATTAGAAGAGTCACGCGTAAAACAGTTGTTTATTGTACTGTAACCTTGTTTGTTTAAATTCCTTGGCCCTTGCACTAGTGGACAGAGAATGCAGAAGGCCCATTGCAGTGACACATTGATAACCATTTGAAAAACCCAGTAAGGATAATGCTATAAAAGATATACCTGGAAGAGCTTTCTGTAAATTCTACACACAAGCAAACAAAATACTTGATATTGCACCAAGATGCTTGGGTGTGGTGCTTTCCCAAGAGGCAGAGCACATGTGAACATCAATGAAGAATCACACATGTGTACAAAAGAATCTTGATGCAAAATGCAGGATCATATCAAAACATATGGTCACATCATTGCATGGGGGAGGCAAAATTTAGTCTATGGACATGCACACATCAGCAAAAAAATGAAGCAAAGGGCTAGTGTTTCAAGAGTTGTAGGAATGTGACTTAACCCTACCAATGAAACCTTGCACATGGAGCTGCAAATAATTTTGCAGAAAGAGGTAATTTGGGGAATTAGCACACTATTTGCATGTTTATTGAAACTTAACAGCACACCAGAGGGGACGCGGGTGGTGCTGTGGGTTAAACCACAGAGCCTAGGTGAAATATACTCGGAGTCAAGAGTGAATTTCATGCTCTTTATTCAGCTCATAGTCATCAAGGAGGAGAAGAGAAGACGAAATGGCTCTTTTCCCCAAACCATCTGCTTATATACATTATTTACACAATGGGCCTTGCGTGATTGGCTACTTCAGGGCTACACCTGTGGGCCAATTATATTATGGATTGACTTCTGCCTGCAGCCTGATTGGCTGCTCCTACAGGCCAATCAGGTAGCAGATTCACTTCTGTCAGCCGCCTGATTGGCTGCTCCAGCAGGCCAATCAGGTTGCGGATTCACTTCCACCTGGAGTTGGATTGGGTAGCTCCCGCTGATTCTGAATCCTATTGTTCTAGGATTCAGCTCAGTACATAACACCCCTCCCCTCTAAGTTCCAGTCCTGCCCGGGAAGTTGCATTCATAGTCCCCAAGGTCTGCTGGCCGCCTCCGTGTGCGTTGTGGCCTGGGGTGTTCCTTGGTCAGGGGTTCTGGTTCTGGCTCGTGTTCCGAGGCTGCTGGCTGTGCCAGGGCTGTCTGGTCTGGCGCCACTGAACCACTAGGTTGTAGCTCTGGTTCCGGTGTCCTTCCAGCCTCGGGGCGCCCCTCTGTGCCTACTGCTTCTGCTTCCCCTGCCCACCCCTCTCGCTCTACAGGCCTCACTGCCCTGCTGTCCCCTTGGGACCCCTCTGTCCCGCTCTCCTCCCGGGTTCCTCCTGGGAATCGTCGCCGTAGCTGGTCGCAGTGGCGGCGCCAACATTGCCCCCCTTCCGTTAGTACCTCGTACGACACGAGACCGGTCACCTTGGTGACTGTGGCGGGTACCCATGCTGGGCCTGCCCCAAAATTCTTTGCATACACTGGGTCCTGGGCCACAAATGTCCGGGGGTTCCTGCCTTTCCCCACCACTACCTCATCCTGAGCTCTGTCGGGGTGAAGTCGGTCCAGTCTAGTTGCAAGGCGCCGGCCCATTAGTAATTCAGCTGGGCTCCGGCCCGTCGTTGTGCTTGGGGTGCTGTGCTGTGCTAGAAGAAATGCGGCAAGGCGGTATTCCCAGTCCCCTTGTGTCATGCGGCGGAGGCTGTCCTTGGTGGTCCGCACCATGCGCTCCGCTTGGCCATTGGTGGCAGGGTGGAATGGTGCTGAGCGGATGTGGCGGATGGCGTTCTGCGCTGTGAAGGTCTGGAACTCCTCTGACGTGAATGCGGTTCCATTGTCCGAGACGAGGGTGTCAGGGAGCCCGTGGGTCGCAAACAGCTTACGTAGTACCCGGATGGCTGCCGCCGTAGAAGTGGATGGTACCAGTGCGACCTCCAGCCATTTGGTGTAGGAATCCACCACTATGAAGAATGTTTTTCCCTGGAAGGGGCCAGCGAAGTCCACGTGCAAGCGTGACCATGGATGTCGGGCGGACTCCCAGGGCTGGACTGGGGCCCTTGGGGGATCCGGGCGGGATTCTTGGCAGGTCTGGCAGTGTTGGACCCAGGCCTCTATCTCTCTGTCAATCCCCGGCCACCACACATAACTCCTGGCAAGGGCCTTCATCCTCACTACCCCTGGGTGTGTCTCGTGTAGGGCTGTGAGGACCCTTTTGCGGAGGGGCTGGGGAACAACAACCCTGCTTCCCCATAACAGGCACCCCTTGTGGGCCGACAGTTCATGTTTGCGGTTTGTGTAGCCAGCGAATTCTGGCCCGGGGCTGCTGCTGGGCCATCCTCGCCACACCCAGTCCAGGACCCGGGAGATGACCCTATCTTTTGTGGAATGGTGCGCAACTTCTTGTGCCTGAATGGGTCGGTCGGGAAGCAGCTCCAGGGTCATAACCTCTTGCGCAGGCGCTGGGTCGGGGCCTGTTTCTGGTAGTGGTAGCCTGCTGAGGGCGTCTGCGTGGCCCATCGCCTTCCCAGGGCGGTGGATTAGTGCATACTGGTAGCCGGCAAGGAAAATTGACCACCTGAGGACACGTGGAGACAACACTTGGGGGGTCTGCTTCTCAGGGGCAAACAGGCCAAGCAACGGCTTGTGGTCAGTCACTATGGTAAAGGGCCGCCCGTACAAGAAATCATGGAATTTTTTTACGCCCTTCACGATTGCCAGACCCTCCTTGTCAATCTGTGAGTAGTTTCGTTCGGTTGCAGCAAGCGTCTGGGAGAAGTATGCCACCGGCACCTCTCTTCCATCCGGGAGTTGGTGTCCCAGGACAGCGCCGATGCCATAGGGAGAGGCGTCGCATGCCAGCACCACTGGCAGCCTCTCGTCGAAGTGTGCTAAGACCGAGTTCGAGACGAGCAAGTCCTTGACTGCCTGGAATGCGGCCCTTTGTCGCTGGCCCCACACCCAAGGGGCCCTTTTATCTAGGAGTCTGTGTAGGGGCTCCGCTACCGCTGCCTTATGGGGAAGGAAGGCATGGTAAAAGTTCAATAGTCCCAAGAATGACTGAAGTTCGGGCTTGCTCTTGGGCGCTGGGGCCTCACAAATGGCCCGTACCTTGTCACCAGTTGGATGGACCCTTTCTGCGTCCACCTTAAATCCCAGAAAGTCCACCTGCGGCACTCCCAGTAAACACTTTTCCCGCTTCACCTTGAGGCCCGCCGTCTGGAAACGGTGCAGGACGGAGCGGAGGCGGTCCTCAAATTCCTCTGGTGTGGGCCCGGCGATCAGTACATCATCGAAGAAGGGGGTGACGCCAGGAATCCCTTTAAGGAGAGAGTCCATTAGATTCTGGAATATGCCTGGTGCCACGCTAACGCCAAATTGCAGCCGCTTAACTCTGAATGCCCCTCTGTGCGTCACAATCGTCTGAGCCTCTGCTGTGGCTTCATCCACAGGCAACTGTTGATACGCTTGGGCCAAGTCCAGTTTGCCAAAGATTTTTGACCCAGCCAGGGTGGCGAGGACATGGCTGACCACTGGCACTGGGTATGCAGGGGCCGTGAGAGCCTTGTTTATGGTGCATTTGTAGTCTGCACAGATGCGGACCAAACCGTTAGGCTTGACGGGTGTGACAATTGGAGTTTCCCAGGGGGCGTTGGGCACCGGCTCCAGCACTCCTTGCTCCACGAGCCGGTCCAATTCCTCGTCTATGCGGGGTTTCAGGGCGAACGGGACCCGGCGGGCCTTGTGCCTGATGGGTCGTACAGCGGGGTCCAGCTGTAGGGCAATGGGGGGTCCTGTATATCGTCCCAATGCCCCATCGAAAACCCCTGGAAACTCTTTGCATATGGCGTCCACGTCCACTTGTAAGCTAGTGCGGTTCACCCCGGTAACGGCTAGCCCCAGAGGTCCAAACCATGCCAGTCCCAGTAAGCTAACGTAGGGGCCCTTAACTACCAGCAAGTCCAATTGTTGCTTTCGCCCTCGATATTGCACCCTGAAGGTCCCCACCCCCATAGTAGGGACCTTACGTTTCTGGAAGTCCCGGAGGGTGAATGGGGCCGGCCTTAGTTTGGGACCCCCATTAGGGCACAGTTCCCTTAATGTTCGGGCCGAGATTATGGATAGAGTTGAGCCCGTGTCCAGCTCCATGCGGCATGGGGCTCCCTCTATCTGTACCTCTATATAAATTTTCTCTGTGCTGGGATGGGGCAACTGGAATACCTGGTAGTCCGTGATCTCCGTCGAGTTGCCTTGGTGCATGGTGCCGTGTGACCTGGGGCTCCTGGGTCGGTCATCTGATGCTTGTCGACGGGTGAGTCGAGCCCGACACACCCGGGCGATGTGTCCCAATTTTCTGCACTGCCTGCACTCTGCGTTGCGGAAACGACAGGTCCTCCTCTCGTGGTTCTCCCCGCAGCTTGCACAGTTCCCTCCTTCTCGTCGAGGCTGCTGTGGTGTGTGTGCTGCTTGAGTGCGCCGCTGTACTCGGTGTACTTCCTCCCTGTCAGATTCGGATTCGTCGGTGAGGTCTTCATGGTAGACCCTCGGTTGGGATGGCGGGGCCGGTCGTGCCTCTTGCGTTGACCTCTCGGCGGCTTCGGTTGCCAGGGCTTCCTCCAGAGCAATCTGGAACGTGAGGTCTTTTTTGGCGTAGAGGCGTCGTTGCAACATCTCGTCCCTCAGGCCACCGACGAGGCGGTCACGAAGCATGTTCTCCAATTCTGAGAAGTTGCATAACCGGGCGGCTTGGCGGAGGGAGGTCACAAACCCAGTTATGGTTTCCCCCGGGGCTTGCCGCTTTGCGTAGAAGGCATTTCGGCAAGCTACCACCGAGGGCTGTGGTGAGAAGTGCTCCTTCAGCCGTTCCATTATTGTTTTGTAAGAGACGGTAGCGACATCTCTAGGTGCAAGGAGAGCCCGGGCGATTTCAAACGTCTCCTCTCCACAGACGCTGAAGAATGTCGCCCTCTTCATGGCATCGTTGGTGACTTCTTTCGCTTGCAGGAGGAAGTTGAAACGGGCGGCGTACCCTTCCCAGTCTCCTGATGCTGGTTTGAATGGCGAGAAGCTGCTGTCGGTTGCCATTCTGGGTTCCTTGGGTCCTGGAGCTGAAGCCTGGATGCACGGTGCGATGCAGCGGTGCAGCAGGTGGCGGTGCTGCGGTGCAGTGCGTGGTGGCGGTCAGCTCAGCAGGATCCCACCCTCGTCGCCAGTGAAATATACTCGGAGTCAAGAGTGAATTTCATGCTCTTTATTCAGCTAATAGTCATCAAGGAGGAGAAGAGAAGACGAAATGGCTCTTTTCCCCAAACCATCTGCTTATATACATTATTTACACAATGGGCCTTGCGTGATTGGCTACTTCAGGGCTACACCTGTGGGCCAATTATATTATGGATTGACTTCTGCCTGCAGCCTGATTGGCTGCTCCTACAGGCCAATCAGGTAGCAGATTCACTTCTGTCAGCCACCTGATTGGCTGCTCCAGCAGGCCAATCAGGTTGCGGATTCACTTCCACCTGGAGTTGGATTGGGTAGCTCCCGCTGATTCTGAATCCTATTGTTCTAGGATTCAGCTCAGTACATAACACTAGGGCTTGCCGATCAGAAGGTCAGCAGTTCGAATCCCCGTGACGGGGTGAGCTCCCGTTGCTTGGTCCCAGCTCCTGCCAACCTAGCAGTTCGAAAGCACGTCAAAAGTGCAAGTAGATAAATAGGTACAGCGGGAAGGTAAACGGCGTTTTCGTGCGCTG
The DNA here is from genome assembly GCF_963506605.1 of Zootoca vivipara. NCBI lineage: Eukaryota > Metazoa > Chordata > Lepidosauria > Squamata > Lacertidae > Zootoca > Zootoca vivipara. Next base: position 41,859,943 of record NC_083290.1, on the reverse strand, counting down.
CTCTGGTTTGCCAGAAGCAGCTTTGTCATGACCTGGAAGCTGTACACCGGCTCCCTTGGCCAATAATGCGAGATGAGCGCCGCAACCCCAGAGTCGGTCACGACTGGACCAGGGGTCCCTTTACCTTTAAAAGCACACCAGAGACACTATGCACACAATAGTGTAACATTCACATTATAGCCAAGCACATGGCTTCCCTCCAAGAATTCTGGGAAGTGTAGTTTACCCAGCACAGAGTTGCAATCCTCAGCACTCTTAACAAACCCGTAACAAAGGCTTCTTTCGCATTTTAGTACAGTACGTATTTTTTCTAATATGCCATTTTTTGCATATTAAAAGTCTTCCTTGGAGACTTTTAAGCAGAGTTTGGATGGCCATCTGTCATAGATGCTTTAGCTGAATTTCCTGCATTGTAGGGGGTTGGAATAGATCACTTTACGCAGCCTTTGGTCTCCAGCTGTTTTCAGACTACAATCCCCATAATCCCTGACCACTGGTCTTGCTAGCTAGGGATGATGGGAGTTGTGTCCAAAAACAACTGAAGAGCCAAGGTTGGGAAACACTGGACTAGCTGACCCTTGGACTTCCTTCCAACTCTACACTTCTATGATTCTATGGCAAACCAGAGGTGGTGGAGTTTGGCGGTGGGCCACTGCTCCTCATGTGATTGCTTACATGCCAATGCTATGAATCACTGAACAGGACAAAGGCCACAAATGAAATCAAAGTGAGGGTAAAATTCTTCCTGTCCTAACTGTCAATAGGCAAACATGTTAATCCCAAACTATAACTTAAATGGGGGGGAGGGATATTTCCAGAGAAGTTTTCTTGCACCAACTCTGGCTCAGCCCTAGATTAATCAAATGAGCCAAATGTGCTTTTGTACATTTATATCCATATTTTTTGTGTTTTGTATATTTATATCCATATTTTTTGTTTGGATTTCAGTGGTACCTCGAGTTACAAACGCCTCAGGTTACAAACGCTTCAGGTTGCAAACTCCAAAACCTGGAAGAGTTACCTCAAGTTGAGAACTTTGCTCCAGGATGAGAATGGAAATCGTGTGCCGGTGGCACAGCGGCAGCAAGAGGCCCCATTAGCAAAAGCACGCCTCAAATTAAGAACAGTTTCAGGTTAAGAATGGACCTCCGGAATGAATTAAGTTCGTAACTAGAGGTACCACTGTACTTATCTAGTATTCTGTTTAAAATATATATATATAGAAGAACCCTGTTGCATCGTGGTTTTTCTAAATCTTTCCCCAAACTGCTGCCCTTCAAATGATACTGGATTCCAGCTCCCATCAGCCCCAGCTGAAAAAGAGAATTATCAGAGTTCTCTAGGAAGAAGTATTTTGTTCATTCTGTGAGTGGACTAGGCATCTCCTAATGATTCTCAGTAGTCTTAACTAACTACAGTTCCCAGAATGCTTTGGGGAAAGCCATGAATGTTTAAAATAGTATAAATGCATAGTGCAGAAGTCCATCTATTTTCAACTATGGTGATATGTGCCCACCCTTCTAATTTATGATAGTTCAAATTCTGACATTCCCTGGATATTTATCACTAGGGAGACACTCCAATACTAACGACTAAAATTTCAACAGATCTTTGCATGTATTTTATGGGAGATTTTTAAAAACCTGCTTATGTTAAAGACCACCACTTTATCCATTAAAATGCTGCAATGAATTAAGTGGAAAACTGTAACAGCTTTGTTTTCTGATGTGTATATATTATGTAGGACTCATATTTGAGTCAGGGAGGGAGAAAAGTAACTGCAGCAACCTTTAAATCTGAATAATAGTACATATAAATACATATAGTTAAATATATTTCCCTTCCCATATTGAAAGGATTAATGTCCTCTAGAGAGCAGAAAATTGCTTGATCTATTTTGGTGTCCATTCCAAGCCATCTCTTTAACATGGCTCAAAGGAGATATTGGAGGGGAGTTGCATCCACTGTTTAATGAATGGCTTTTTGGAATGATGAACTTGAGGGCCTCAGGGATGTGTGGGAGAAGCATAAAGCTGGAGGCACATGCGGGGGGGGGGGGGAGTGAAGGTTGCTTAGGAAAGTGGAATCTAAGGACCTGATTGCTGTTCAGTTACACTGACTTCTCTTTCTGACCTTAAGTGGGCCCGATGGGATGCTGCTGTCCACCTTAGCAGGACTTAATGCTTCGTCATAAATCTAGAGAGAAAGAGGGGAGGAGGAGGAGGAGGAGGAAGAGGAGGAGGAAGAGGAGAAAGATGTGTCTTGTAAATGCTGAAGTGTCAGCAAAAGCTCTTTAACTCTAGCTTCATAACTTGAGTAATATTTTATCACCTTTGTGAGCCAAACCTCTGAAAATCAATAGAGCTTGAGAGTCGGCAGTATTGATCTGTAAGACGGAGTTGTATTGAAATATTCATGGCTGTGTGTGTGTGTGTGTGTGTGACACAGAGAGAGGGGGGGAGAGAGAGAAGGGGAAGAGAGAGAGAGAAGGGGAGAGATGCAATTTGTGTGTGTGTTTGTGTGTTTTTGTTTTGCTTTCTGAAATGGCAAAAACATTAAGAGTGGGGGCGGGGGGAGTAGAAAAGTCCAGGAGATCTGATAAAATTAGCGCCACAGTCTCTTGGGGCTTTGTGGTGCTGCTTTGTTTGCAAAGCCAATTTGGACACCCGCCTCTTTGATCTTCACTTTCAGTATTTGAGCCGGCACGTTAGTATCACTCATTTCACATGAGATTTGGGATTCAAGTTTCTTCAACAATCTAAAAAGCAGTACATTAGAAGGGGAATTGTCTGCTGGCTGACTTAGAATCTCAATACCCTTGATACTAATTTGATGTGATGCATTTCACCAGATGTGTCTACCTGAACAATGTTTGATGCCCAGGAGAATCGTATTGCTGCTGTGCAGTATTAAACTTGGCTACTACTCTCCTCCTTGCCCCCAATACCATTTCCTCCTCTCCTTCTTCCAAAAGTGATTGAATGAAAGAGATCTGTGATACCTTTTCTGCATAGAGATGTGAAAACTTAACAACTGTCTGAGGAGAGAAACTGGGCATAGAGTCAAACAGCAATGACAAAAACATCATGCACTAACAAAGATGCTAAGCTGAATCGTAATACCTTTTAACTGGTACGTCATCTGCATGCACTAATTGTGTCCAAATAAAATCACACAAGTCTTTGATCTGGCAACAGTACCTTACTCAGGGCCAGGTGCAGATGAGAGAAATTGGACTTGGGAGTAGGGAAAGGAGTGAAAGCAATGGAAAAGTAGTTCTCGTCATTAGGCAACACAAAGATGAGCAATCGTTGACAGGAATAGCACTGCTGTCCCTGTGGACATGATTATTGCTGCCTTAACTCCTGTGTTTGGTGCTCAGCTACAATGTAGAGATTGGTGCTTTTGAAATAGATATCTAAGGCACTTTCAGCCGACACCTTGGAAAGAAGTGTGTGAAGCCCAACCATAGTTCTTTAGGCATGATAATAGGGTCTTTTGTGCTAGCCGTTGGTAGTGTTCTAGAGATTAGCATATGGGAAAACTAGTTCCTACAATATCAAATCTGGAAATGGCGGCAGCTCAGTGGCAGCACATCTTCCTTGCTTGTGGAAGATCCCAGGTTAAAATATGGCTGGGAACATTCCCTGTCTGAAACCCCAGAGAGCCACTGCCAGTCAGTGTAGTCAGTACTGAGCTAGATGAAACAATGGTCTGTGACTCATTCCCAGTGGCACCAACTTGATTCATTCCCAGTGGCACCCCTGCCAGGTGGTCGCCGGATGGACAGAGGGAGGGAGTCTGGAATCAAGCAAGCGCAGCCCAGGGTGAGCTGTAGAAAAACATCTGCAGGAATGCCAGATTGGCTCCGCTGGTGCACCTGTACCACACTGCTCTCCCTGCTAAGCATCAGTCAGGTCAGGTACCCTCTCCACCCTCCACTACTGCTTGGAGAGCCACCTTTGGCCCCTGAACCTGAGGCTCCCCAGGACCACTGATAGACAAATCAAGTCCTTTCCCCCCAACCTCGGCTTGCAAATTAATTATAACCTTCTTTCTTCTGTCCCAGCTACCATTTATTATTATTATTATTATTTATTTTTTAATAGATTTATATCCTGCTTTTCTTCCAAATTGTGCTTCAAGGCAGTATTTAAAAACAATCAATTATAAAATACATGATAATAAAAAGAAACTAGTTAAATAGTCATATCTCATCTACTATAAAACAAGCAGCTGTAATACAGCTCGCCCTGACAACAGCCCAGCGATCAGCATTATATGTCTTGAACAGGAAGGGCTTGGCCTGCCAGTGAAAAGATAACAAAGAAGAAGCCATTCTAACCTCTCTTGGGAGGGAGCTCCACTGTATGAGAGCAGCCACAGAAACAGCCCCAATTGTGCATCAGATGTTGATCAGACCAATAGGAAGTGCTCACTCAAGGATCCTAGCACCCGGGCAGGTTCCTATAAGGATCACTCAGGTAGCTTGGGCCCAAGCCATATAGTGATTTATAGGTTATAACCAACACCTTGAATTTTGCTGGGAAATGGACTGTTAGTCTGGTATTGTGGCTAAGATCTCAGTTCAACTAGTCCTATATCTAGCTGATCCATCTAGACATGCATTATCTATCATTATAAAGTTATTATTTATCTGCATTTATTAAATCATGCTTACATCTTGTGAACAAGAAGTTATGAATAATCTAATCCACCACAGCCAGGGGTGGGCGTGGGAGGTAGAATCTCATAATTGTGAACTACTAAAAATAGTATGTGTTAAATACAAACAAATAAGCACAGTTCACCCCAACACTTCTTAACTGTGGTGCTGAATCTTATTAGTCAGAGTTAGTCACTGCCAAACTGCCTTATATAAATTAAGCAGCTAACATATGGCATAAAATGCACCACACCATACAAATGAAAGAGTTGTGTGTAAATAACAACTGTAGCTGGTACAGCAGTGGCATTTTTGCAACTGTATCATCATTGGGCAAACATGTTTTTGGTCTGGGGTGGTGTTGCTGCTACTGAAAAATCAGCAAAGGCACCCATCTCAGGACCACAGCTATGCTTTTTCATCTCTGATGTTTCCTAAAATAGCAACAGGTGGCCTGGGATGATGTTGTGTAGCCACTTGAAAGGTCACTGCAGGCAGACTGTCAGCCGGTAGACATGACACAAGTGTTTGGAAGACAATGGAAGTCTGGTTTGATGGACCTTTACTCTCCCACAAGAGGCATGGATGTCTACCATGTTGGTTGGTTTTAGAAGGGGGCTATTTATTTATTTAGGGGGACCCAGGTGGCGCTGTGGTTAAACCACTGAGCCTAGGGCTTGCTGATCAGAAGGTTGGCGGTTCGAATCCCTGCGACAGGGTGAGCTCCCGTTGCTTGGTCCCAGCTCCTGCCAACCTAGCAGTTCGAAAGCACATCAAAGTGCAAGTAGATAAATAGGAACCGCTACAGCGGGAAGGTAAACGGCGTTTCCATGTGCTGCTCTGGTTTGCCAGAAGCGGCTTTGTCATGCTGGCCACATGACCTGGAAGCTATACGCCGGCTCCCTCGGCCAATATTGCGAGATGAGCGCGCAACCCCAGAGTCGGTCACGACTGGATCTAATGGTCAGGGGTCCCTTTACCTTACCTATTTATTTATTTAGAGCAGTTGTGCTACACTATTTAGCCAAACTAGCTCCCAGAGTGGCTGACATACAAGCAGTTAAAACAAGAACCAGCTGCACAAGTATATAAGAAGGGGAACACCTGGCTTGCCAATAATACATGTGAAAACGATCTAGGGGACTTAGTGAACCACAAGCTTAACATGAGTCAACAGTGTGATGCAGCAGCAAAGAAAGCTAATACTATTCTAGGCTGCATCAACAGAAGTATAGTGTCCAGATCAAGGGAAGTAATAGTCCCACTCTATTCTGCCTTGGTTAGACCACACCTGGAATACTGTGTCCAGTTCTGGGCACCACAATTTAAGAAAGATGTTGACAAGTTGGAACGTGAGCAGAGGACGGCAACCAAGATGATCAAGGGTCTGGGAATTATGAGGGAGTGCTTGAAGTAGCTGGGTATGTTTAGCCTGAGAAGAAGAAGAAGAAGAAGAAGAAGAAGAAGAAGAAGAAGAAGAAGAAGAAGAAGAAGAAGAAGAAGAAGAAGAAGAGTAGTTTGGATTTGATATCCCGCTTTATCACTACCCGAAGGAGTCTCAAAGCAGCTAACATTCTCCTTTCCCTTCCTCCCCCACAACAAACACTCTGTGAGGTGAGTGGGGCTGAGAGACTTCAGAGAAGTGTGACTAGCCCAAGGTCACCCAGCAGCTGCATGTGGAGGAGCGGAGACACGAACCCAGTTCCCCAGATTACGAGTCTACCACTCTTAACCACTACACCATGCTGACCAAGGCAGAATAGAGTGGTACTATTACTTTCCTGGATCTTGACACTATACTTCTCTTGATGCAGCCTAGAAGAGACTGAGAGATGGTATGATAGCCGTCTTCAAATATCTCAAGGGCTGTCACATGGAAGGGATGGAGCAAGGAAGGGTAGGGCTCAAGGAAATGACTTCAAGTTACAAGAAAGGACGTTCTGACTAAACATCAGGAAGAACTTTCTGTCAGTAAGAGCTGTTCAGCAGTGGAAAAGTCTCCCATGCAAGGTGGTGGACTCTCCTTCTCTGGAGGTTTATAAGTAGAGGTTGGATAGCCATCTGTCAAGGATACTTTAGCCAGGGGCGTCACAATAGGGGGCGGGGCGTCCCGGGCTCCACTCTGTGGGGCAGCGGGGCGCCCCCTGCCCCTTCCACCGATGGCTGATGCTACCATGGCAGCGGCACAACCACCATCGCGGAGGCCCCAATGTTTCTGGCCTCGCCGCTCGCTTCTTCCTGGTGGTGCGGAGGCAAGGGGCGGGCCAAAGAGCAGCATCAGTGGCGGCCGCTGACGCCCCTCGCTGCTCCGCCTCCGCCTGAGTAGGAAGAAGCACAAAGCGCGCTATGAATACGGTCCGTACCATAGCGCGCGACGGATGCCCCACCCCCAGCGGGGTGCCTTCGGGTTTGCCACCCTGGGCAGCCAGAAGGCCAGCGACGCCGCTGGCTTTAGCATCCCACACTGAGATTGCCACATTGAAGGGGGCTGGAATATGTGACCCTCGGGGTCCCTTCCAACTCTACAGCTCTACAGTTCTGTTATTCGAAGACAATCTCTGCCTGTAGGGAGGAAAGGAAAAAATCAAAATCAAACTCTGGCATCAATTTCTAAGTAGTCATTCCTAGAAAGCCCAGCATTCAGGGGCAGAAGGTGCGGGACGGAAATGAGCCCTGCTTCCTATCTCTTCCTGCTGAGGCAACCTAATGGAATGGCTGCCCCCATATTATTTATTTTATTTATTTCATAACATTTATATACCACTTGATTGTAAGAAACCTGAAAAGATACTCCAAAATATAATACAGTGAAATATTCAACCCTACTTTTAAACATACAAATGTTAAAATACTAAACCGGAATAAAACCGCCTCAACTTTCTAAGCTTCTGTGTAGGCTTGTTTTTAGCAGGTGCTGAAAAGAGGACAGCAAAGGCATCTGCTTCATCTCAATAGGCAGGGAATTGCAGGAGGGAAGAGGAGGCTGGATGGGCCTGGCCTGTCCCAGGGGAGCCAGTGGAGGGAGCTTGGCTTCTCCGCTGCCCACAGGCTAGAAAAATGGAGGGAGGAGAAGGCCACCCGTGGCTACTAATCCCGATGGCTATGATCTGCCTGCAGTGTCAGAAGCAGTACCAGTAGTTCTTCTGAGTACCAGTTGCTGGAAAGGGCAGGAGGGGAGAGTGCTGCTGTCGTTGGCTCCTCCTTGTGGGATTCCCATAGTTGGACACAGTGAGAACAGGATGCTGGACTAGGGGAGCTGCTGTCCTGAACCAGGAGGCTCTTATTAGGTTACCCTGTAGCTCTGAAAATCCTTGACGGTGTTTAGGAGGGCCATTGTTTTTTTGGTACTTTTATTTGCCTTTTTCTTCTGTCATGAAACTTATGGCATGCCTACACATGCACTCCTGTGTCATCGGACCATTTCCTGAGAATTTTGGCTTGCTACCTAAGGGTGAGCAAAACTGTCAGTTATGGTTTCCATAACTTTCTCCTTTCTCCACTTTTAAGTTCAGCTCTCCACATTTCCACATCAGTTCATGAATTTTATTTTAAAAGTCTTCGTGAATTGGAAACTATCTTACACAGGCAACTCCCCATTTACATGGGGGTTACATTCTGAGGCACCATTTACATGGGGGTTACATTCTGTGGCGATGTGTGCTTTTACGAATTGTGTGTGCCTTGATTGTGTGTAAATCACGTTGCCTGTACTGTAAAACAATATCTTTAGTATTTTATGCCCCCCCAGTGTCCCTTTTTTGTCAGTCATGTCATGTTTTATTATTTTATGTGTAGAATTTTTTAACAGAAAAAAATGTGTGGTTTGTGTGTGTGTGAGAGAGAGAGAGAGAGAGAAAGAATGAAAGGCTCAGTTTTATTCAATAGTCTCACATAAAAGAACCTAATTAGCTCTATTTAACAACTATATGAATATGTAGTGGTATCCAGAGATCCTGGAATAACATCTTTGAGGATATCACTGTGAAGAAGAAAAATGCAACGTGTATAAAACAGTGCAGGATCTTATGCCAAGTGGCCCTTATCCTGATGGTTCTAGGAAACATTAGGAACTTGACAGAAATATACCAGAAGGGTATCTCTGATGCTGCAATTGCTGCAGTCATTTCTTTGTCTTTAAAATGCCATATAATTGCTAATGTAATTAGTGATTTGTACAGAGGGGGCCCGTGCAATTACCAAGTCCTAAGATCGAGTAATTAATGTTCTGTCAACAAAACAGCAACTGTTTCATTAGCAACTGCCTGAATCTGAGCAGCAAATATAATCAAAGACAAACCCAACAGTCCAGGACATTAGCCAGTCTGTTAATTGTTGTCCCTGAATATTCACAGCAAATTTAAACCAGGAAGAATGAGGGCCATTCAGGCTAATGCTAGTATTGCAGAACACAAGGCTTGCTCTAAGGATGAAGGAACTGGAACTAGCTTCCCTCTGACAAGCATCTTTTTGCTTCCTTTAGAGCAATTATGCCATTTGTCAGATGCTAAATACTGGCACATTCAACCCAAACAATTAGAATGTTTGTGGAGATTCCGTAGCATTTCAGCAGCTTGCAGAAGCATAGGTCACAAATGCACTTTCAAATCTCACATGCTGATTCACAAGTGACCAAGGTTAGCATGTGGTTTCCAAAGCCAGACAGCTGCATTCTGTTACAGGCTGGTGGAGGCCTCACCTCCTGGTCCCTAGGTGAGTCAAAAACTCTCAGAGAAGCAAGCACAATCCATCCCCTAGAATCTTTCCTTCCATATTATAGATACACAAACATTAGGATTTGTAGGCCAAAGCTGAACAAAAATCGTCTCCCATAGGACTTTGCAGCATGCTTAATGATCTCTAGCTACCTATTCCTGATCTTTTATTCCAATTTCATGGTCAATGTACCTACTGCTGTCTCACCTTCCATTACCCCACAAGTTCGTACTACACAAATGGAACAAAATATTTTCTGCAAGGCTGTGAGACTGATACCTGGGTGTCTAGTCATTATATTCAATCACCTCTAAAAAAATTCTTACTTTGTTGCACTCATTGTGAGCATGCACAAGCTGTCCATGAACATTTGGGGCAAAATCCAATTACCACAAGGATTTACATTTGCACAATGAAGCCTCCGCTCTCTGACTCATGTGCACCTCACAGCCTCCACAAATCTGCCCTGGAAGACCCCCAGAACAGATTTATGGGCAGGCAGGGGGAGAAGAGGGGGTAAACTCCAGGGTGAACACATAAATCCTTGTGCTACTGGAATGAGATGCCTGGTTCTACATTGGATACAATCCTCATAGTTTCAGTTTTGCACCATTCCCTCCCACAATATCACACCGGTATTATCTGCTAGCCTGCTGCCCATGGTTGGAGTGGAGGGTATTGTTCCCCTTGCCTGAAGTAATAGATAATTTCCAATCTGATCAACTTCTGTATTTAGAACAGGAGAGGAGGTGCCTTCATCACTTTGGGCAGTACCTCTATCTTTAATTCATCCTGCTTTTGTTAAAGTGTCACCCTAGCCTTGGGTGGAGAAAAGCTTGTGGCTATAAACCAAAGGGATCTATGATTCTATGTAGTTGAATCCAGTGAAGCTGAACTAGGTCCCTTTCAAGCTCTGTGATTTGATGTTTCTTAATTACAGCAAACTATAAAACCAGCGACCAGGAACACGGGTGGTGCTGTGGTCTAAACCACAGAGCCCCTTAGGGCTTGCCGATCAGAAGGTTGGCGGTTTGAACCCCCGCAATGGGGTGAGCTCCCGTTGCTCGGTCCCTGCTCCTGCCAACCTAGCAGTTCAAAAGCACATCAAAGTGCAAGTAGATAAATAGGTACTGCTCCGGCAGGAAGGTAAGCGGCGTTTCCGTGTGCTGCTCTGGTTCGCCAGAAGCGGCTTAGTCATGCTGGCCACATGACCCGGAAAAAACTGTCTGCGGACAAACGTTGGCTCCCTCAGCCAGTAAAGCGAGATGAGTGCTGCAACCCCAGAGTCATTCACGACTGGGGTCCTTTACCTTTTTTATAAAACCAGCAGTGGATGGTGGGGCAGCAGAGGTGGGGTAACGCTGCTCTCCTCATTTCCAAACACAGCATGTCATTGGTGCTTATTGGAGGTGTGGGGGGGGGGCATGACGCATTGGCCCCACCATGCTGCACTGCATGGAACTTAGGTCCTTGCACCTCCCTTCCCCTCTCCACTAGTGAGCATGGAGGGGAAGGGCCACCTTTCCCTCAATGGTAGAGCATCTGCAGAAGGTCCCAGACTCATCACTAGGTCCAACTGGGGAAAGCTGCCTGAAACCTTGGAGAGTTGCTGCCAGTCACTGTAGACAATACTAAACCAGATGGGCCCATAATCTGACTCATTATGAGCAGCTTCCTATGTTCCTATGCTGTTTGAATAAGCCCTACATGGTTGCAGGTCCACTGCAATTTTGTGCAGTGAAAAGTAGTTCAGGATCAGTGCCTCCCCCGCCCAACAATTTTTAAATGCTTAGCCCAGTTAAATAATAAACAATGCCCAAAGGGGAGTGAAATGGAGATCCAAAAGCAAAGAGGGGCCACAGTGGAATATCTGATGAGATCTGAAACACAAATAAATACAAAGAACTCCAAAAAGTGTCTGTTTCCCCCCCCTCCCTTTGGAGTGTGTCATTATATCAGAAGGTTATTAAAGAGCAGTTTTAAACTGTGATTAATAGGCTCTTTAACTTCAGAGAGAGAGAGAATCTTTGATGTCAGCTGCTTAAGGATTTGTTTGCTTTGCCACAGGGGCCTACAAATAAATAAAGAGTTGATTTTCCCCACCCTTTCTCCTTCCTGTTGCTTGTGAAGCTAAAATGCTTCTAAAAGCTCTGAAATCTTCCAGCAGAGATAGACCTATTTAGAGTTCAGAGGTCAATGAACTTCAGGAAAATTGAGAAGATTGTTTTGCAGTCTACAACCACACAATACGAAGCCTTGATTCCGATATGTAGCATGGTCCCCAAAGCCCATTGCCAAGGGGATCAAATGACTGATCGTGTCACATCCACACCATACATTTGAAATATATTTTAAACACGTGTCTTCCTCTAAACAAATCCTGGGAACAGAAATTTGTTAAGGGTGCTGGGAATTATAGCTCTGTGTGGAGTAAATTTCACTTCACAGGAATCTTTGGAGGAATCCATGTGCTTGAAATGTACAGTGCGAGTGTGACCATGTACTTAATGTTGCCAGTGGTGGCAAGTGTGCTATACAAGCCAAGTGCAAAGTCAGAGAAGGAGAGAGAGAGAGAGTCAGTCGCAGAACCTGGTGCAAGATTTAAGTGCTGTTGAACCAACAAGTGCACAACTGGATGCCTTCATCTGCCCCTGCTGCAATAAAACATGTCTCTCCCGTATTGATCTCTACAGCCACAGGAGGCCTTCCAACAGTCTGACTTCACCCCCAAAGGTGCACTACAGTGGAACCTTGGTTTACTTCGTTTATGAACACCTCCGTTTACGAATGCTGCGGACCTAGAAGTGTTTACATCTGGGTTCTGTGGCGTCAGATGCTCGTGCATGCACAGAAGCGCTCTATCGGCACTTCCCGCACGTGCAGAAGCGTGCCTTCAGCGAACAAATACCTCAGTGAGCGAACGCCTCCGCGGAACGGATTGCGTTCGCAAACCGAGGTACCACTGTATTCCATTGACTCCCTATGCAGGCCAATGCCAGCAACTTGAACCAATTAGAAACAGTGATCACAGTGCTGTCAGATTCAACATATAGGTAAGTGGACTATTGTCAAAAAAAGTTCAATCCTATCAGAGCTGACTTCAAAAGAAGAGATTTCCCAAAAACGAGGAGATTAGTTAAAAAAAAAGAAGTTCAGAGAAAAAGTTAAGATGGTTAAATTTCTCCAGAACACGTGAAGGTTGTTGTTGTTAGAAACCATGTGGAAAAATAAAAGTGAAGCTAAAATGATAGTTTAAAATCCCATTTTAAGCAAATACTGTATTAAAACTAATATTTCCCATGGAAGAAATGGGAAATGTTGGAAATAAAGATCTCACATCTATAAACATGACACAATTTGACACTCTAATTACAAAGTAAAGACTGTGCTTTGGATTCCCCCCCCCCCACACACCTCACAAGTAATCTACAAGAACGAAAATGACCTCAGAATAGTACATTTTGTGTTTGATTCTTACCTCCTCACTGACCAATCAACTAAAGTAGTTTTGATTGATTAAGCCAAGAAAAGCTTCCAGCCCTGGTTGAACACATGAAGCTGGCCACCTAGCATTGTACTTCTTCAGGGTCTCAGACAAAGATGGGTCCTTCAGGGCACCATGAATCTGGGTGCCATTAACCTCTGGTGAAATGCTTTGCTCCAGTAGAAATCTGTTGCAAGGATAATGCATAAGGTTGCTGGTAAATTTGTTGCACAACAGATTGCACAATACTGTATGTTGCAAAACAAGTTTCTACTAGTGGCAGCTGTTGCACTGTATTCCTCTGTTGTGCAACATTGAAGCTCACCCATCCACTAGCACAAGAGCCCTTCCACTAGTGACAGAGAATATTGGATAAAATCCAGGGGACCCTTTCAGCTTATGTTATAGCTCAAAAACAGCATTTTATTTGCCCCATGCCTGGTTTCAGATATTGTAACTGTTTCATCACAGCTATCTGCTTTCTTCCCCTCCCACTTATTTATTCTGTTTAGACAGATAAGAAACAAAGGGTTGAAATTATGAATATATCAAGGACAGGAGGACTCAGTGTCATATGGTGCTATTATATCATTAATTTTGTTATTCGACCTTTATGTACATCTATTTTTTTCTTGTTTATTTGATGTTGTTCTTTGATATGTCAGTTTCCCACATCTTCTGTAATCATTCTTTTAATGTTTGAATTATTTTCTCTTTTCAAATTGTGCAATGTAAAACTTTACTCCTGTTAGCAGACTGAGAGTCAATTGAACATCTATATTTCTTCTGTTTTTAATATACACAGAAGAGTAGTTTTAGGACTTCTGTTAGGACTTCTGAGCCCTCTGGTGTTCTGGAGCCCAAGTGGCTTATTGGTACCTTGGGAGCTTCAGCCTAGAGCAGAAGTGGCAATGCCTTTGGTCACCCCAATGGATGACCTTTACAGACAGCAGGATAGGGTAAGTGTGACCTTGCTCCCGCTTATTGACTTCTCTGTGGCTTTTGATACAATTGACTATGGCACGGGTGTCAAACACAAGGCCCGGGGGCCTAATCCGGCCCGCCAGACCTTGTCATGTGGCCCGCGTAGCCGCCGACATAATCCGCTGACAGTAGTTCTGGAGCCTGCGATTGGCCGAGGGTCAAAACCGGGGGCGGGGCTGCAGGCGGAGGCCAGGGCGCTGGAGCCGCGCTGACGGCCTTGGCCAGGGAATTTCAATTTCGAATGAGGCTGAGGGAGGCGGTGGCACAGCGGCCAGACGGGGAAGTGAGATGCAGGAGGAGGAGGAGGAAGCCCGCCGAGGAGGTAGGAAAGCCCTACAGGCGCCGCCGGCAAAGTTGGTGCCGGGACGGAGCAGCGTTGGATTTTTTTTTGGCGGGCTTTGCTGTTGTCTCCGAGAGTGAGTGAGGCGGCACTGGGGAGCCGCCGCCCGCCGCTTCCCTTCCTCTCCTCGGCTGCATCCGGGAGGTGGGCGAGCGAGCGGGCGAAAGGGACGCGGAGTGAGCCTGAGGGGGAAGTAGGCGAAGCGCAACAGCCGCTCTCTTGATGGAGCCGGGTTTCTCTTCCCTCTTCCCCCGTTTTCTCCTCATAGACACTCGGGAGGGTGCCTGGCTTTTGCTCTGCCCCCCCCCCTTTGGCTTCTCAGTTCCGGCGGAGCTGCTCCCGGGGCGGCGGCGACGACGGCACGGGTTCCTGCTCTTCCCGCTCTGCCGCCGCCTCCTCTCAGCCCCTCGTGATGTAGGGCTCCAGATGGAGTCGCCTCGCGGTTTGAGTAGGTGGGAGGGGAATTTTCTTGGGGGGGGGAGGTTTTCAAGCCTCCTCTGCCTGCAGTCCCGGTAGGGAGAGGCGGCGGCGAAGACGACAACAGCGCGGGTGGGGGGAAGAGCAGCTCTGAGGTGAAGATGCACGTCCGCTGGGGCTGCCGCCGCCTTCCTCCTCGGGAAATCCGCTGCCCTCCCTCAGCGCGAGGGGAAGGGACTCTGGCGCTGAGGAAGGAGGATGCAAAAGCAAAGCAGGGAGTTGGCACTGCACCGCATGTTCCTGCCCCTCTCCAAAGCATGGGGTGGGTTGCAGCGTGTGGCATCCTGCCTAGCGGGGTTTGGGTGTGCGCAGGGCGGGAGAGGGAAGCCCTCTTTCCATCTGCAGGTTTTTAATCCCAGCAGTGGCTTTCTCCTTCCTGCCGAAGGTTTAGTTGAGCCCCCCCCCAGAAGCCATCGATCCCCACCTTTTGTTCAAATTTCCCTCGTTTACATCCCCTCCCACACACGCGCCACGACGCAGGAATGTGATCCGCGTGGGGGCGGGAATGAGCTTACATTATTACAAATAACAGTAATAATTGAATGCAGTGACAATAATTTATGATAATAAAGAGTGGGCACATAGTCCTACAGACGCAACCGGCCCTTTGAGGGTGACCAAACTGCTGATGCGGCCCCCGATGAATTTGAGTTTGACACCCCTGGACTATGGAATGGGTACAGTGGGACAGTCAGGAGGGCTTCTGGAGATGACTGCAGTGGTCTGGCAAGGTGATAACCTGCTCTTAGGCCATTTAGGGGTTTCTACATTTAGATACAGCGGGTGGCGCTGTGGGTTAAACCACAGAGCCTAGGGCTTGCCAATCAGAAGGTCAGTGGTTCAAATCCCCGTGATGGGGTGAGCTCCCGTTGCTTGGTCCCAGCTCCTGCCAACCTAGCATTTCGAAAGCACACCAAAGTGCAAGTAGATAAATAGGTACCGCTCCGGCGGGAAGGTAAACGCTGTTTCCGTGCACTGCTCTGGTTCGCCAGAAGCAGTTTGGTCATGCTGGCCACATGACCCGGAAGCTGTACGCTGGCTCCCTTGGCTAGTAAAGCGAGATGAGTGTGCAACCCCAGAGTCGTCCACGACTGGACCTTACGGTCAGGGGTACTTTTACCTATACCCTATACATTAAGAGTACAGGTAATGCACTGAATTTAGCTTCTAGGACTTGTGTAATATGCTGTTATTAATTACGCTGGTCAAATACTGAGCAATGTAGGGAGATGGGATGTTCAGATTTGAAGAAACCCCTCTCATCCAAATGGTTAAATAATCTGTCAGCTGGGCCCACTTTCTAGCTTCAACTGTTCATTTCTCTTTGGGGCAGGATTTTATTTTCCCCTCTGTTGCATAGTCGGAATGATTTCCCCCCCCCCGTTCCATGGTTCAAATGGAAGCTGCCCATTCTACCCTTGCCATGCCTCCTGCTTCTTGCACAGCCCCACAGCTGTCAGTTTAATCTAGTCCTGCAAGCAGAGTTAATGAGACACTTCCACGTCCATAGCTTGGTGTGATTAGAACTCCTCAGATCCTCTCCCTTGCAGCAGCTGTGCCTTGTCAATGACTTAAATGGTTTAACTGTTCCGTCAATTCCCTAGCTGTCCCCCATAAGTGGCTGAAAGAGAGGCTACTGTTTCCCTGCTGATTAATGTGGAATGCAAGTTTGACCCAAACAAACTCTTGGAACAGTTGAAACAAAATAATAATAAAAAAATCCTTCCAGTTGCACCTTAGAGACCAACTAAGTTTGTCATTGGTATGAGCTTTCATGTGCATGCACACTTCTTCAGATACACTGAGACAGAAGTCACCAGACCCTTATATATAGTCAGAGGGTGGGGAGGGGTATTACTCAGAAGGGTGGTGGGAATGGGTGATTGGCTGATAGGAGTGGTAAACCTGTTGACAACGGTTAACGACTGCAATTGGTCTTACAGGAACAGTGTGTGTGTGTGTGCATAAAGAGAGAGAAAGAGAAAAGGAAATATTTGGTTTTCACAGGTATTGGAAGGAGGGAGTCTGGTGAGGCCCCCACTTGCCCTCTGTTACAGTATGAATGTAAGAAAGAGATCAGAAACTTTTTTTTTGTTTTTACTAACTGTATGTCCAAATTTGTACAAACTATTATTAGTCTTAATTATGGGTTATTGAAACAAGGCAATTTCGAACAATAAATTATGACAGTGGCTTCTTTTAATAAGCCACCATGAAGATTAACCACAGTGTAGGATTTGAACATTGAAATTAGAACACAAAGCAATACTCCTTAGGAGGCTGCATTCTGTGATGAAACATGGTTAGCGGTGGGGAAATTGCATTTCACCTTCTCTCCCATTACTGACCTTCTCGCTGCATAAATCCTTCTAGGCTTCCAATGAACTGTTGAGTTTCCCCAATGGAAGAGTTAGAAAACCACTGTGCTGAGTGATTCCCACTAGGCACATTTTAAAAATTATTTTCCATTAGACTCTGTCAGGGGTTGTTGTGGCTACTCTTGAGTAACGACCCTCCACATCTGCTTGTCTTTCAGATGTTTTTATTGATGCATATTATTTACAGTGCAAAGTGTCCATAAATCATGTCTGCCTCAGTCTGAGTCAGAATCTCGCAATGGCTGCTTTCTGTTTTGTGCCCAACATAACAGCCTGGGAACCCCGGCTGACTGTCTGCCGGTCCCTTCTTCCACTGCTCTCTCTCCCTCCCCTTGGAGCAAGGGCTCTCTGAGGCTTTCAGAGCCTCGGGTCTCCCTTTCTGTTTCCTGGCTCTTGTAATCTGATCCTGTGCTTGACTTACTGCTTGGCGAGGAACTCGACCTGATTTGGGGCGGGGGGGGGCTGTTCCCTATAAGCCTTCCCCCTTACAGACTCAAACAACACTTTCACCAGCACGTAACTCCTGCACTCAAAAGCTTGCATTGGCTGTCCATATGCTACTCAACAAGTTTCAAAGTTTTTTTGTTTTTGTTATTAATTTACAAGGCCCTTAAATAATGTCAGGTCTGGAATACCACAGGAACCACCTAATTGCAACCACTGCTGGATTGTGGGCGTCACTGTCAGTGGGCCTCCATGGCTCAGATCCACTAGAAGCTGGACATTCAGGATTGTGGGCCCAATTTTGGGACATTCCCTTCCCATTGTTGTCAGACAGGACCCCTCCCTGTTGAACTTCAAGAGCCAGGGAGTGTTTGGGAGGACTGCTCCCCCTGAAGCCCACTTCCACCTGGGGCCCGGGGGCGGGACCCATACTCTACCACAGCTTTAAGGCTCCTAGGAGGCCTGAAACAGTGCCGCTGCTGCTTTTCTTGTAATTCTGATGTGTTTGTAACTTTTATTGTTTTTGGTTTTTGTTTATCGTTTAGTCTGTTAGTTTGTTTTCTGTATTGGTTTTAAATTCGATTTTAAGGGGAGGGGTTAATTTTAGTTTGTAATTTTCTGTCTTTGTTTGTATTGTTTTACTGCATTAGTTTGTTTTCTGTATTGTTTTTAAATTTGATTTTAAGGGGAGGGGTCAATTTTAGTTTGTAATTTTCTGTCTTTGTATTGTTTTACTGTAGTTTTTGATTTACATAGGTTTTAGGGAGGGATTTTTAGTCGGGTGTGGGAATCTGTTAAATTTTAGTGTATTTGTAAATTTTATTGTTTTTGGTTTTATTGTTTTATTGTGTTTTTTGTGTTTTTCTTTTGTTCTGTTCTTTGCTGTTTTTACAGAGGTTTTATTTTGTTTTTAAGGGGAGGGGTCAGGGCTGCCCGGGAGGGGGTCCCAGCAAGCAAAATGGCTGGGGCAGATTCCACAGGGGGTGATGCACTGGGACAACCGATCTCAGTGGTCACGGGTAGGAGGAGGAGTTACGCTAAGACCAGACCATGTCGTTACCGAGGAGGCAGACTTAGTCGTTGTCTGAGGACTATCCCTGCCTCCGGGTCTGGTCCTGACCGGACGGATATTGGAATCAGCAAGGGATACCCACATGACCTGAAGGTGCTGCTGTGCAATGCCAGGTCGATGATGAATAAGACCACTGCCATTCACGACCTGATTGTGGATGGAGGATTTGACCTGGCATGTGTGACAGAGACCTGGTTGGATGAAGCCGATGGGCCCGTTCTTGGCGCTGCTTGTCCACCAGGTTTCTCTTATGCACAGCAACCCAGGCCATCTGGGCGGGGAGGGGGGGTTGCAGTGATTTTTAGGAAGTCATTAGTTTGCACCAGGCGTCCTATTGGTAAGACGGAGTTTTCTGAGTGCATGTTCTGGAAGTTGGGCAATAGGGGCAGTACAGGATTCCTTTTGGTGTACCGACCTCCCCGCTGCACCAAGGATTCCCTGCCCGAGCTGCTTCAGGTCGTGTCGGATGTGCTCCTGGAGACACCTAGCTTGGTTGTCTTAGGGGATTTTAACATCCATGCCGACACGACCTTACAAGGAGCCGCTCGGGACTTCGTGGAAAGCATGGCCACCATGGGGCTGTCCCTGAATAAGTCTGGCCCAACTCATAGCCGCGGACATGCCTTGGACTTGGTGTTCACCTCTATGGATGTTGGTGATCTGACATTAAGTAAAAGCGAAACAAAAGAAGTGCCATGGTCAGATCACTTTCTGGTGCAACTGGACTTCTCCGCAACCCTTCCCCTCTGCAGGGAGGTGGGACCGATTCGGATGGTCCGCCCCCGCTACTTAATGGATCCAATTGGCTTCCAGAGAGTGGTAGGGGATGTTTTATCCCATGTCGATGGCCTTTCAGCTGATTCCCTGGTGGCCCGCTGGAATGCGGAGTTAACCAGCGCTATTGACTGTCTGGCTCCGAAGCGCCCTCTCAGATTGCATGGAGCCCGGACAGCCCCGTGGTTTTCCCCGGCGCTGAGGGCGATGAAACAGTCGTTGAGACGGCTAGAGCGCCGGTGGCGGAAAACTCATTTTGAATCAGACCGGACACGGGCTAGAGCTCAACTTCGAGCCTACCAAGTGGCAATGGCGACAGCGAAGAGGACCTTCTTCACCGTCTCCATCGCATCTGCAGAAAACAGCAGCAGGAGACTCTTCCAGGTGGATCGCAATTTAGCGGAACCACCTGCTCCATCCGGGCCCAGTACGGGCCACATGATCTCCTGCAATGATTTTGCAAAGTTTTTTGCAGATAAAGTCGCTCAGATTCGGGAAGAGGTAGACTCCACCGTGGGAGCAGGGCCGGGGCGGGGGAGTGCTAGAGTCCTGTCTAGTCAAGTTTTGTGGGATCAATTTCAATCTGTTACCTCCGAGGATGTGGACAGGCTGCTTCGACGAGTGAAACCAACCACCTGTCTCCTTGATCCTTGCCCATCCTGGCTTATAAAAGCTAGCCAGGAAGGGCTGGGCGATGGGCTTCGCGGGTTGGTAAATGCTTCTCTCCATGAAGGAGCCTTCCCAGACCCGCTGAAAGAGGCGGTTATTAAACCGCTTCTTAAAAAACCATCTTTAGATCCGGCCAATATGGCCAACTATCGCCCAGTCTCAAATCTTCCATTCTTGGGCAAGGTGATTGAGCGAGTGGTTGCTGAACAACTTCAGGCACGCCTGGAAGAAGCGGACCATTTGGATCCCTTCCAGTCAGGATTCAGGCCTCATCATGGGACTGAAACTGCCTTGGTCGCACTGGTCGATGATCTCCGGCGGGCTAGGGACAAAGGTAACAGCTGTTTCCTTGTTCTGCTGGATCTCTCAGCGGCTTTTGACACCATCGACCATAACATCCTTCTGGATCGTCTAGAGGGTTTGGGAGCTGGGGGCACCGTCATGCAGTGGTTCCGCTCCTTCCTCTTGGGCCGTGTTCAGAAAGTGGTGGTGGGGGATGAGTGTTCAGACCCCTGGGCTCTCACTTGTGGGGTGCCTCAGGGTTCTGTCCTCTCCCCCATGCTTTTTAACATCTATATGCAGCCGCTGGGAGAGATCATCAGGGGGTTTGGGCTGGGTGTCCATCAGTATGCTGATGATACCCAGCTCTACCTCTCTTTTAAATCAGAACCAGTGAAGGCGGTGAAGGTCCTGTGTGAGTGCTTGGAGGCGGTTGGAGGATGGATGGCGGCTAACAGATTGAGATTGAATCCTGACAAGACAGAAGTACTGTTTGTGGGGGACAGGAGGCGGGCGGGTGTGGAGGACTCCCTGGTCCTGAATGGGGTAACTGTGCCCCTGAAAGACCAGGTGCGCAGCCTGGGAGTCATCTTAGACTCACAGCTGTCCATGGAGGCACAGGTCAACTCTGTGTCCAAGACAGCTGTTTATCAGCTCCATCTGGTACGCAGGCTGAGTCCCTACCTGCCCACTGACTGTCTCTCCAGAGTGGTGCATGCTCTAGTTATCTCTCGCTTGGACTACTGCAATGCGCTCTACGTGGGGCTACCTTTGAAGGTGACCCGGAAACTACAACTAATCCAGAATGCAGCAGCTAGACTGGTGACTGGGAGCGGCCGCCGAGACCACATAACACCGGTCCTGAAAGACCTACATTGGCTCCCAGTACGTTTCCGAGCACAATTCAAAGTGTTGGTGTTGACCTTTAAAGCCCTAAACGGCCTCGGTCCGGTATACCTGAAGGAGCGTCTCCACCCCCATCGTTCTGCCCGGACACTGAGGTCCAGCTCCGAGGGCCTTCTGGCGGTTCCCTCACTACGAGAAGCCAAGTTACAGGGAACCAGGCAGAGGGCCTTCTCGGTAGTGGCACCCACCCTGTGGAATGCCCTCCCACTAGAGGTCAAAGAGAACAACAATTACCAGACCTTTAGAAGGCATCTCAAGGCAGCCCTGTTTAGGGAAGCTTTTAATGTTTGATGGATTTCTGTATTTTAATGTTTGATGGATCTCTGTATTTTAGAATTTCTGTTTTGTTGGAAGCCGCCCAGAGTGGCTGGGGGAACCCGGCCAGATGGGCGGGGTATAAATAATAAATTATTATTATTATTATTATTATTATTATTACTGAAGTCTTCTTCAGTTCCCAGCATACATTTTAACTAAATTTTGATTTAAACAGTTTAATTCTTTTTAGTATGGAGTCTTCCGTACACTGCTTAGAGATGACTGTAATTAAACAAAAATTGTTGACATAAATAAATAATAAAAATGAATAGCTGGTGCATGGACATAAGGCAGCCTGGATGGCATCAGTAGAGATATAAAGTTGGAGGTGTTCCACAGATGGCTACTACTTTCCAATAAAAGAGGTGATGCTGAGATTTTTCATTTTTTCCACTCACTTCACTTGTTCTCTTCGATGCCTGATGTTTCTGCATCCTGCCAACCTAGCAGTTCGAAAGCAAGTCAATGTGCAAGTAGATAAATAGGTACCACTACAGCGGGAAGGTAAACAGTGTTTCCGTGTGCTGCTCTGGTTCGCCAGAAGCAGCTTAGTCATGCTGGCCACATGACCTGGAAGCTGTTCGCTGGCTCCCTCGGCCAATAATGCAAGATGAATGCCGCAAACCCAGAGTCAGTCACGACTGGACCTAACGGTCAGGGGTCCCTTTACCTTTACCTTCACTTGTCCTCTTCTATGCCTGATGTTTCTGCATCTATGTGAGGGCTCCATTGATTCTTCCAAATTAGGTTGTTATTTTTTGGGGGGTGTGTGTGTCTGTTATTAGTGTAGTGCAGTGTTTCTCAACCAGTGTGCCTCCAGATGTTTTGGGACTACAACTCCCATCATTCCTGACCACTGGTCTTGCTAGCTAGGGATGATGGGAGTTGTAGTCCCAAAACATCTGGAGGCACACTGGTTGAGAAACACTGGTGTAGTGCCTCTGTAAGCTACTTCCTCAATCCTGTCTATAGATAGGATTTTTCATGATGTACAGATCTCAAAATCAGAGATTCCTGTGGAATGCATTGAATGCTAGTTCTAGTCTGTGCACAGATTAGGTCCATTAATTTCAATGGTTCTACTCTGAGTAGAAGTTAGTTCTCTATGACCTCGTCCGAAACTTTCCCCTTCAAAAGCAGGGGTGGAGGAGGCCAACCCAAGACATTTTGCTTCCTCAGATCCTAAAAGCCACTTCACATGTTACAAATTTTGTGGGGTAATCAGCATGTAGATTGTAACATATAATGATCCTACATGTGTGAAAGTCATGCTGTGTGCTTATGCTGGGAAGTCATGGTCAGCTGCAGCTCCTAGTGATATAGCACTGATTTATGTTCTGGTCCATAAAAACATAAGAATGAATGAGATCAAATGTCCTTTGAGTTCAGCAATCTGGTTCCCACAATGGCCAACATGAATCTGGCATGCAGGCCATTTTGACAAGTGGGCAGGGCAGTGTCTGTGAAATCTGCTGTTCCCACCAGTGCCTCCACCCACCCCAAATCTTCCCTGTCCAAGTCAACTCCAGTCCTGTCCAGGTAAATTGCAATTATGTTTAAGACTGGAGGGCAACTCTTCATTCCACTAGACCACATGGTCCATTACTGTTGAACTGGTTCTTTGCAATAAGCAAATTAATGTGGATATGAGGATCATCACTGGCTATCTTGCTGTTTTGTGGCTATTATTATTTAGTTAGATGTAATAAATGATACCATTATCTTGCTGGGTGTGTTCAGCATAATAAAAGCGAATGCACCGTGATTGCTGATCCATGAGAGTAGTTTCATTTGTCTAACATAACTGAGAGTTGCAGGTGTATGAGAGAGAGAGAGAGAGAGAGAGCAGTTGCCCTAATGAAGAAAACAGGAATTCAGGAATTAAGTAAACATTTCATATACTGTATACTGTACTTTTTGTCATGAACTTTCACAAACAATCATCATGGGAAAACACTAATGTTTTTATTCCCCTGAAAAACACAGTTACCCTCATTGGGTGCACAGAAGTTTGGGTTTCACCTTAAAATACAGGTACATATATAAATAGTATATTGTAAAAAGCCAATAAGTGATCAATAGATTTTTATAGGCATATTATCAACATATGGGACTCCAGTGGAGATGATTACAATGACAGAAGCAGAAGGGGGTTTAGAAAGTCTTAGGGACTCTACCAATTCATTAGAACAGCTCTCACCAGCAATCACCACATGAATAGGGGAGGCATGGATCAGCTTATTCACGGCATTCCTCATGAATTTCCGGAGATGGTTGCCCTGAATCATGGATCCGTTTACATTTAAAGCACATATGAATCTCTTGTGCAGCCATGCTTCCCCATTCATTTCAATGGAGGGCCCCATTGTTTGCATGTGCAGAACCTGTCCCTCTAGCCACTTTTTCTTTTTCTTTAAAAAAAAGGGAGGGAGGGAGGGAGGGAGGGGAGCATTGTACAAACCCATGGAGATCAGTGGCCTGCCAGGGAGCCAAATGTATATTCAAATCCAAATTCCTGATTTTTTTGCTGCATTGTTTCTTACAATGTACATGTTACATCAAATAACTGAAATTTGATTGAAATGTGTCAGCATTCAGATATGAACATTGACAATTCTGGACAAATTTCCCCAAACTTAAGAATGTTGGTGACTATCGACTGGCATCCAAGATAGAATTTGGGCAAAATCCCTCATACATGAGTTTCAACATTCTCCGAAACACACACAGAATTTTGCCTTTGCTACACAAAAAAGCAACAATAGGAGAAATCTTTTTCTGTTCCCTCTTGCTCAAATTGCAACCTGACAGTTCTGCACAAAAACCTGATAAAAAGCCCATACATGCCACAGAGTTACTGGTTAGGATGTATGAAACTAGACAGCTTACGTCAGTACCTGAAACCTTAATTGAATCAAAAGGTGAAAAAGGTGTATAATATTCATACATTAACTACTGTCCTATATTTATATATATGTATATATACCATTATGCGTATAAAAGGTTGTGGATGAGTCCTTCGTGAAGAATTTAAGGAATTCTTATACATTGGTTCAATCAGAAGCAGGAGAGAAGTGAAGACAGATTGTACTATAAAGATGTACGCTTGTAGCTGCTTGCTTTTTTTTGCATTATTTTTGTTCATCGTACAACAGGAGACAGAAAAAGTTCCCCTCCCCACCAAAGTCTTCAATTTCTACCTCTACATACAATAACTTACAAGTTTATTTATTTAAATAATTGTAAAACATCTTACATTTTCCATTTTAAAAGAGATTAAACTATAAGCAAATACACACATACGCCCACATTCCACCATTCATATCAGTTTTATAGGAAAGACTTCCATGCTGGTACCCTGTTTTGTGGTTATTATTTTCTGCACAAACTAAATTGGTATCTGAAAGGCTCCATAGAAAATAGAAACTTCAACATTTTTATTTTTATTTTCCTACAAAGTAAAACAAAAGAGTATCCAAAATATCAAGCTTGAATGGTTGGCCAATTTGTTCCTCCGTTTAATATTTTACAAACATTAGGAAGGCTTTGTGTCCATAAGAAAAAAAGAATTCTTGTACTCCGGACTCAATCCCATAAACAGTGTGCATTTGGATCATGGCCAATTCCTCATTTTAATGTTCTTGTGAGAGGGGGTGGGTTGATGCCAGCATATATGAAACCCGGAACAGATGAGAGCAGCCTCCTGGTGTGTCGGATTCACTATTATTTTGTTTTAAAAGTGCCCTTGCGTTCTGCACATTGCTTCCCCCAGCAATAGAACTTGTAGTACCCCCCCTTTTAGTGCTCCATAACAATAAGTAGTTTTGTGCTGTAAAAAAGGAGGGGAAATGTCGAAGGGGACTCCAGCAACTCCTCCTCTTCTTTTACATTGGAGGAACGACAAGACCTGTCATAGCTGAAAATGAAAATGGACAGCATTAACATTGCAACCGCTTGTCAAAAAAGAAATATAGCAAAATAGAAATTTAGCAGACAAAGATGGTTCAATTATTAGTTATTCATTAACATCGGCATTTCCAATGCTTGTTAAAATAGAAATATATAGAAATGTGGCAGGTGCCCCTTCCAGCCTGGACACTCCGTATGTTTGTTTGTACTGCTAAAATAAATAAATATTCGTCCCTATTTCCTCTATCCATGGTCAGTAAGAAGCAATGAAATAGGCAGGATTTGAAACCATAATAAGTACTTTGCCCTTCCAAACTGGACAGATGTTACCCTTCCAACTCTACAATTCTATAATTTGTTAACTCACTTTTACAGAGAATTGTGGTGGTATCATTGACAAATAATTGCACTACAGTGTTGCCTTTCCACAGATCCGCCTTCTAGTAACCCTGATTTATGAGGATTATTTTTATTTATTTAATTTTGCAACAAAAAGAAAAGAAAACCACAAGGGGTTGTGAGTGAACAGATGACGAGAAAAGGGCAAGTGGAGTACAGTGGTACCTCAGGTTACAAATACTTCGGTTGCGGACTCCGCTAACCTGGAAGTAGTACCTCGGGTTAAGAACTTTGCCCCAGGAAGAGAACAGAAATCACATGTTGGGGCGCAGCGGCAGCAGGGGACCCCATTAACTAAAGTGGTACCTCAGGTTAAGAACGGTTTCAGGTTAAGAACAGACCTCCGGAATGAATTAAGTTCGTAACTAGCAGTACCACTGTGCCAACTTGTCCTAGACTAGAAGCAATTGCTTTTCAGAATGCTGAATGTGGCAGTCACAATTCTGCACATGGATTTCTACTATCTAACTCCTGAACCTGGTCAAAGAAATACTTTTGTAGACATTGAAGTTTTTGGAACATTTTGTAGATTTGCTTAGAGAGTAGAGCCAAAATAAAATAAAAAAATTGAAAGTGTACAAAATGTGTGCAATAATAGCTGTATCATATCACCTTTAATTCTCTGGGGTGGGGTGGGGTGGGGTAGGGTGACCTCAGCTGCCATCCAGCCATGACTAGTGCCCATTGGAGTTGATAGGGTAGGCAACAGGGAGACCAACAGGAGTTGGAGCCAAAGTCAATGACAGCCAGAACCAACTAATTCTTCTAGTTTTGTCCCCAGCCTCTTCTCTGCTGAGCTCTATGAGGGCAACACTTGAGAATAAGGAAGAGGAAAACAACAGACAAATGCCAGCCTGGCAAGTGGAGCCTGGCTGGGGGCAGACTGGGGCTGGAGAGGCAGTGCCCCATTTACTCCAATGGGCCAGCTTCCATCTCTTTTCAACTTTAATCTTACCCTTTCTTGGTTAGGTAACAGCAAACTCTCAGTGAGGAGAGAACTTTTGGGGGGGGGGTTGCCATAAAGGCAGAAACTACTGTGGAGCCAAGTGGATGCTTTCCCCAATGTTGAGATGATGTGGCATAAGCTTCCTCTGGTTTTATTGCTGCTTTCAGTGATAAAATCCAAGGGTATTAATTGCTTTCTAAAATGACCAATCCTCTATTTGACCTATTTCTGTGAGATGACTTAATGGCAGCTTGTAGCCTACCTTTTGTTCTCACCTTCCTCCCCTTTGGGGCTGTGCTGTCAAAAGCCTATTTCCCAGTCTGCACTACTTTTTATTGAATGTTTGTGAGCTTCGGATTAAGGTCTTACACTGCTCGCAAAGCTGTAATTATTTTTGCCTGTATTACTATATATTGAATCGATGTAACTTTTCAATAAAGGTGGTTCATGGCAGGACATACCATGATGAGGGGGGAATATAGGAACCATTGTGATTATTCCACAGGGATTGCTCTCTCTCTCTCTCTCTCTCTCTCTCTCTCTCTCTCTCTCTCTCTCTCTCTCTCTTTATTGGAGAGAAATGGGAAGAATTAGAGACATGCTGCATTGTATTAACCTCAAAAGACTGCCGTGATCAGATGAGACGCTTGATTAAGCTTGTCAAAAATCACCCAGATGCTAGGGTGACATGCACACCTTAGGTATGTGTTATTAATAATACTAATAAACATAAGGAACTTTTGTTGCTTTCCTACTTGCAAAGAAAAAACAAACAAAATACAAGCAAGGTCATCTTTCTCATGCAGCGACATTAAGCAGGTTGCTTTAGACAGAGGACAGGAACATATACCTTGTAGCAGGACAGATTATGGGGGACTTGAGGTTCAAGGGGACCTCTAGCAAAAAGCACCTGCTGGGCCCCTGACATCTGCTGCCTCCCCCCCAATCTGACACCCCTGCACTTGTATTGGATTCACTGGCTGTGGTGCAAAGAAGCAACTATGCTGCATTCCACTGGATTTCCAAAAATTCAATAGGAACCTAGCTATATAGAAAGCTGACTTATATCAAGTTGAGCCACCAACCCATGTATCTACGCTGAGGGCCCATCAAGACTTGCACTAGAAAGTGGTTTTCTGCCTGTCCTGCGCTTTCAAGGCACAGGTCTGAGTGATCTTACCTTTGTGCCACCACTTTTCCCCAATCTCCCCACCCTTTAGTGATAGTTTGGAGCAATCCAGGAAAAAACACCGCAATTGACATTTGCTCCAATTCAGCAGTAAAGATTGAATTACCTCTGAGGAAAGTGGAGGGAGAAGGGCCAGTCTGGATGAGCCTTGGCTGGCAGAGGCTCTCCAGGTTTTCAGGCAGGGGACAGTCTCCTACCTTGGAAATGCCAAGATGCTCTTCTGCTGAGCTATGGCCACTGAAGGGCATTGCAGGGAACCATGGGTAATTTGCACCCGCCTGGAATGCAGGGCAAAAACTGAGCCAAGTGGAGTGGGCAGGTGGGTGGACTTGGCCTGTATGCAACAGCACTCATGTACTGCCTGAGAATGATGCATAGAGACAACTGAAAGGTTCACCTACAATTTAAAGCAAATTCTGGATATCTGCATGTAACCATTATGGAATGGCCTAGCAAGGGATGGAAGGACCCATTAGAATCTGGTTCATCCCATGAGCCAGGACCAAGTCCATCCCATTTCTGTGTGGGGTTTAAAGGGAAACCCTTTTAAAATCTGCACAGGAATATGAAGTTGTATGAAGTGCTGCTGCTGTCTGGATAATAGGCATTTTTCTTGCCTCTACATAAAGCTCCCAACCAGGGATCCTTGCTGCCATACATGATTTGAGTACAATAGAGCAGTTTTATTACATGGGGCAGCCTTGTGGTCCCCCCCCCTGTACAATTCCCTCTGAGACTGACAGAATGTTGTTAAGTCCCATCATTCCCAGGGGGACTTGCTCTATTGTATTCAACGTGTGTGATGGCAAGGAGCCTTGTATGGTACCCACTCCAGGTTGTGTCTGGATGGCCTGTGTTGGGCTTCTAAAAATGCAAATGGGGAGAACCTGTTGCCCACTCCTACACTTACCCTTTGCCCTGCTCTTTTCAGGCACAGCTCCACGCCTAAAAGCTCTGAGTCCAAGCAAAGGTTTGTTGGTTTGTTCTGCCCTGGTGCTTTCCTCACGAAAACCCGCTTTCTAGCGCTCAACTGGAGCAAACACCAATCTGTGGGTTCTGTGGATTGCCTTTTGCGTCAATTGATATTTAAAGAGCAGGTTTTTGTGGGGAAAGTGCCAGGGCAAAACATGGAGCTCTAAAGCATGGACTGTGCCTGTAAAGAGCTGGGCAAAAGGTAAGTAATTCTTCGGCTCCTGATAAAGGGATCTGTTGATTCTGAAGTGGGCTCATAATATAATCCAATCCTGGTCATGATCCAACCAGATCAAATCAGGGGAGCCCACTTGGGTATTTGTGTTCTGCAGATTGCTCTCTCATCCCTGCCTTGATTGAGTTCAGTGAAAACTATAGGTTCAAATACCTACATTCACAGATATTCTATTCAACCCATCAAAAGCAGTCTGAAGCTTGAGAGCATATGTTATACACATTTTGCTGATAACCTCTTGAAGGAAGGTGCTTTTTCCTCCCTTGTTTATTCTGGCTTTGGGAAACATGCATTCTTGCTTCTGTGTTACAGGGAATGCCTGTGCATGGTGAATGTAAATGTTCACATGTGAATGCTGACAATCACAGGTGAATTTGTGAATGCCTCCAAACTAATATTTCCCACCTTCTCTGACATACACTAATGAATGGTGAACAGTCAAATTTAGATCACTTTCTGCGTTCACTGCTGCATATGTGGGTTTCCAGACATTCACAAAATTTGTTGAGGATTGTCAACTTCACGCAACATTTCAAACATTTAGGATCACACACACATATAGCAAACCACTGCTGTAATCAATCACATTTCACAAGAGCTCATAATCTCAGTAATGATAAGAGGCGAGATCTGGGCTGAGAACCTCAGAAAAAAACAGGCATCGTTATTTAAGGAGGAAAATGCTGTGGCATGTAACTATTCCTCTCCCCCATTAGCTTCTTCTGAGATGGCCTCTGAGGGTTATTTCAGTAACTTGTTGGAAAAAGCAGCCTCAGGTTTGTAACAAGATACACAATTGCTTGGACATGTGCTGCCCAAGGTCTAGAGGCTCTCAAATTTCTCTCATTACTAACACCATCACGTCTTGAATGTTTGTTTCCTCCTTGTGAAGGCCTCCCCTTTTGTTTGAGATCACTGGAAGCTATAGTTTCAAATGCATAGATATACTATGCTATCATAAGCAGTCTAAAACTGAGAGTAATTAGGTATAATATTATCTTAACACCTCCTATCTAAATCAGCCAGGTATAGTGCAGAGAAAGTGAGGTGCAATTGGGTTTCATTTCATTCATTTGTTTTGGATCTCATTTTCTACCCCACAGTGCCCAGAATGATGCTTTGTCAGGAGCACTGTGGAAGATGCAAAATTGTGCCCAGACAACAACAGCAGCAGCATCAACCCTTACATAA
Organism: Zootoca vivipara; assembly: GCF_963506605.1. Classification (NCBI taxonomy): domain Eukaryota; kingdom Metazoa; phylum Chordata; class Lepidosauria; order Squamata; family Lacertidae; genus Zootoca; species Zootoca vivipara. Next base: position 41,829,598 of record NC_083290.1, on the reverse strand, counting down.
GCCACTGCTCATGAGAAGTCCAATCCTTGATAAACTGTTTGAAAATTTCTCTTCCTCCTGGATAAATTATGTGAGGTTTGCCTCCTAAATTTAACTGCCTGTGAATAGGAGGGTGAATTTCATGGCACTGTTTCAACACAGCTCTAGTGTCTTACTCCTAATTGTTCAACAACAGCAATAGCCAAGGATGTGACCCTATATGCATGCTGACTCAGAAATAAGTCCTGTCTTAATTGCAACTCAATTCCCACTGCACATAGGATTGCAACCAAAAATACCCCCCTTTCAAAATGAGAGTGCTCTGGCCCCACAAAAACGTGTGGGGAAAATAAGGAAAGGACTGTTCTATAATATGACTGTGAATTTAGCTCTGTTACCAAAACCAAATTGCTGCACTAAGCATGTACTCAGACACAGGCTCCTTAATTCTATGTCCATCTCTCTGAGCCATTATTTTTGCACCTGGTTCTGCTTGGCTTTGCTTGAGGTTCTAATAAAAAATAAAGGAGATCCCACAAGCTTGAACTCTCTCTCTCTCTCTCTCTCTGTGTGTGTGTGTGTGTGTGTGTGTGAGAGAGAGAGAGAGAGAGAGAGAGAGAGAGAGAGAGAGAGAGAGAGAGAGAGAGAGAGAGAGAGAGAGAGAGATGGAAGGAGGGAGAGAGGGAGGGAGACTCTTAAACTAGAAAACTGAAATTGAATAGAGCCTGACATGGGAGTTCTCCAGACTATACCTTGAGACTCCACCAATTTCACAAGGAATCAAGTCTCAAGGCAAAGTCAGGGGGGGGAAAGCTTCTTGACAGTTTCAGCTCCCCTGGACTTACTGCAGAGGTGAAACTGACAAAAGGCTTCTCCAGATTGTGCCTCAAGGCTTTTCATCAGTTTCCACCTCCTGCTGGGTATTCTACAGGGCAGAGAAACTCAGGTCCAAAATAATTTTATTTGGAGGTGTGGAGCATGAACTCTCCAAATGTGATTTCCCTGCTTCTGCTTCTGCTGCCACTGCCAAGTGTCCTTTCCTCTTTTGGTTACTAGGCAGTGGTGGCAGCAAGGCAGTAAAACCAGTTACCTCCCACTAGGGATAGACAAATCTGCTTCTTTCTCTTTCTCTTGGTTTCTCATTTTTTTCTTTTAAAAAGTTTGCACATAAATCAATATCCATCTCCAAGCACATTTCCCCTAATATCTGCATCCTTGCCTAAGATGTAAACCTGTTTTTTTACAAGCAATTTCCACTAATAGGTTGTAGCATCATATGCTGTTTTTGTGGACACTTTTTGGTTAGAGAACTGCAGTACCAAATTCAGAGAAGTGTAAATTTTGAATGACAGCTGTATCATCCCCTTATCATTTCAAAAAGTGTGATCTGGGCAAGTTCCCATTAAAATGCAAACTAAATGAATTTCTCGTTTGTCATGACTTCCCATGTACCACTGCTGCAACCAAGATATGAAGTGACAGTTACACAGTAAACACACAACTTACACTCACTTAACTTATATGATTGCAACCTTACGTGGGTGATGGGGAAAATAAATGAATAACAGGAGAGTGGGGAACACCTACCATTCCCTGCTCTCCATTTATTAAGGTGCTCAAGGGTCTGAAAACCAAGCCTTATGAGGAACGGTTGAGGAGTTGGGTATGTTTAGTCTGGAAAAGAAGAGACCTCCCACTAGAGATAGGATAGCCACCTTCAAATATCTAAAGGGCTGTCACATGAAAGAGGGAGCATGCTGGTTTTTTCCTGTTCTAGAGGGTAGGACTTGAGGCGATGGATTTAAGTTACTAGCGATTCCAACTAAACACCAGGAAAAACTTTCTGATGGTATCTTACTGTTAGACAGTGGGACATTCTCCCTTGGGAGATGCAGAACTCTCCTTCATAGGAGGTTTTAAGGCAGAGGTTGGATGGCCATGTATCATGGATGCTTTAGTTGAGATTCTTGCATTACAGGGGGTTGGACTAGATGACCCTCGGGGCCCTTCAAATGCTACAATTCTATGATTCACTACACACCTGTGTACCCAATAGGTTTTTCTCGCTTACAGGTTCTAGAAAGTTGCAGGAGGGCCATGTGAATTTCCCAGGGCCCCTGGGCCTCTTTTCCAAAGCAAGAAGTGAGGTGCCACACTTTCCAGGCAGTGGAAAAGAGGCGTGAGGGCTCTGGGTTGCTGCAGAAGCCCTCGTGCCACCTTCTCAGAGCCTGTGGCCTAAAGAGGTGCAGTTCATTCTACAGTGTCATAATTTAATTTCTGCCTCATTCCTCTGCATATGCAGATAATGCTTTGTAGTGTGACTCTTAGCATACAGAAATGGGGCCTGCAACAAAATAGAATCATAGAATCATAGAGTTGGAAGAGACCACAAGGGCCATCCAGTCCAACCCCCTGCCAAGCAGGAAACATCATCAAAGCATTCCTGACAGATGGCTGTCAAGCCTCCGCTTAAAGACCTCCAAAGAAGGAGACTCCGCCACACTCCTTGGTAGCAAATTCCACTGTGGAACTGCTCTTACTGTCAGGAAGTTCTTCCTAATGTTTACGTGGAATCTTCTTTCTTGTAGCTTGAATCCATTGTTCCATGTCCGCTTCTCTGGAGCAGCAGAAAACAACTTCTCTCCCTCTTCTATATGACATCCTTTTATATATTTGAACCCTTTAACCTTCTCTTCTCCAGGCTAAACATACCCAGCTCCCTAAGCCGTTCCTCATAAGGCATCGTTTCCAGGCCTTTGACCATTTTGGTTGCCCTTCTCTGGACATGTTCCAGCTTGTCAGTATTCTTCTTGAACTGTGGTGCCCAGAACTGGACACAGTACTCCAGCGTTTCCTTAAGTTTTCTGAAGTCGGCTTTTTTAAAGTCTAGAATTTGAGTCTTAGTATGCTTGGTTGCTCCTTTCCGCTGTATAATAAACTTCAGAAGAGCATGATCACTCCCACCTAATGATCCTGCCACTTCTACCCCGCTAACCAGGTCATCACTATTGGTTAGGATCAGATCTAAAATGGCTGATCCTCTTGTTGCTTCTCCAACTTTCTGGACAATGAAGTGAAGTTGTCTGCAAGGCCAGTGAAGAATCTATTCGACCTTATGCTCTTGGCTGAGTTTGACATCCAACAAATATCAGGATAGTTGAAATCCTCCATTACTACGATCTCACTTCCTTTTGAATGCTTGGTCATCTGTTCCAGGAAGGCTTCATCTGTGTCCTCAGTTTGGCTTGGGGATCTATAGTAAATCTTTTGGGAGGGCATTCCACAGGGCAGGCGCCACCACCGAGAAGGCCCTCTACCTAGTTCCCTGCAATTTGGCTTCTCGCAACGAGGGAACCGCCAGAAGGCCCTCGGTGCTGGACCTCAGTGTCCAGGCAGAATGATGGAGGTGGAGATGCTCCTTCAGGTATACTGGACCGAGGCCATTTAGGGCTTTAAAGGTCAGCACCAACACTTTGAATTGTGCTCGGAAACGTACTGGGAGCCAATATAGATCTTTCAAGACCGGTGTTATGTGGTCTCGGTGGCCACTCCCAGTCACCAGTCTAGCTGCCGCATTCTGCTGCAGTCAGTTTAAAGCCCTCCTGATGAGGTTTTTGAGTTTCATGGCAACAACATTCCTCCCAACGCTTGTGAGGTGCAGCCCATCACTTGCCAGAAGTGCATCTTCAAGAAACTGCAGACCGTGATCTAAGAATCCAAACCGTTCCTTCTTGCACCATTTGCGAACCCAGTTGTTCACTTCCCCTATTTTTCCCTCTCTCCCTGTGCCACGTCATTCAACTGGGAGGACAAATGAGATGACAATTTGTGCATTTAATTGCTTCAACTTCCTGCCCAGAGCCTCATAATCACTTTTGATCTTCTGAAGGCTATGGCTTGCAGTGTCATTGGTTCCCACATGGACCAAAAGGAAGGGGTATTTGTCAGTGGGTTTTATGATTCCTTGCAGCCGTTCTGTTACATCTTGGATCTTGGCCCCAGGGAGACAGCACACCTCTCGAGACGTCTTATCAGGCCCACAGATCACTGCTTCTGTACCCCTCAGTAGGGAATCCCCTATCACCACTATAAGCCTCCTCATAGGCTTGGTCGGGATTCTTCCATGTGCTGTCCCTTCCAAGGTCACCTGCATATTCCCAGAGGACTGACTTTGCTGCGCTCGTCTTCATATTTCTGATAATAATAATAATAATAATATTTATACCCCGTCCATCTGGCCGGGTTCCCCCAGCCACTCTGGGCGGCTTCCAACAAAATACTAAAATACAGAAATCCATCAAACATTAGAAGCTTCCCTAAACAGGGCTGCCTTGAGATGCCTTCTAAAGGTCTGGTAATTGTTGTTCTCTTTGACCTCTGATGGGAGGGCATGATCAACTGTGATGAGGGAGAGATCTTCAAATGGAGTCTGTTCTTCGTCTTCCATGTTAAGGGAGAGCACTTCAAATTGATTGTGTAGTTCTAAGCACTCAGAGTGATCCCTAGGCTTTCTACTTCTATGAGTCACGTTCCTCCATACATCTGGCTCCTGTGTTGGGGAACTGACCTCCTCCTCAGGGATGTCCCCTGTCTCCTCCTTGGTGCAGACAGTGTGCTCTGCTGCATCCAAGAAAAGCTCCAGCTCTTTAATTCTCTGGAGCGTAGATACACGGGCCTGAAATTGTCTTCTAGTAGGGCAACCAACTTGCAATTGCTGCAGGTGTAGCTGCCTACATCCTTTGGCAAGAATACAAACATTGCGCAGGAATTGCAGGTGACTGCAGTTGTTCCCTTACCCTCCATCTTGAAAAGCTTGAAGTCAGGGGAAAAGAAGAAGAAGAAGAAGAAGAAGAAGAAGAAGAAGAAGAAGAAGAAGAAGAAGAAGAAGAAGAAGAAGAAGAAGCCACCTAGGTCTCCCCCAATAAACGTTGAAGACTAATTCCCCTAAATCTAAAAGATGGGTCAAACCAGCGTCGTGTGCTGCTGATCTCCAGGCACTGACTAGCTCCACCCACAGCTAGTCACCTGACTCCACAGAAGCCCCGCCCCCTCAGACCTTGTGCTCAGGGAGAGCACACTTCCAAGGTCACCTGCAAGGTCACCGGCCAGAAACAAACACACACACAAGCCTGGACAGTCACACAAATCCAAGAGGCAGAAGCCCTAGAAAACAAGCACAAGCACACAAGCAAATGAAACAGATAAGCACACAAACTTTATCACACACAC